>NC_138768.1:718495682-718975682 GCF_965119305.1 Pelophylax lessonae
GCATTCATTTTTCACCAAGATCTTGTATTGATGATGGGAGAGTCGGACCACTGTGCAAAGCCTTCTCCAGCACATCACAAAGATTCTCAATGGGGTTAAGTTCTGGACTCTGTGGTGGCCAATCCATGTGTGAAAATGATGTCTCATGCTGCCTGAACCACTCTTTCACAATTTGAGCCCGATGAATCCTGGCATTGTCATCTTGGAATATGCCCATGCCATCAGGGAAGAAAAAATCCATCGATGGAATAACCGGGTCATTCAGTATATTCAGATAGTCAGCTGATATTATTCTTTGGGCATATGCAGTAACTATCCAATAGATGGTCTGGGACGTGTTTACTCACTGTGGGGTCCAAGGTTAATACATGCCAATATTTTGAAACAATACCGTAAGCCCACTGCGGGGAATACCATCCTACATGCCTCAAGCTTTCACCCTGAAACTCTCATTCGTTTGATTCCATTCGGACAATATCTAAGAATTAGGCGCAATTGTAAGGACTTTCAAAGTTTCCAGCTTGCTGCTAATAATCTGAGAGATAGACTCCTTCTTAGGGGTTATACAATAACCACCCTAAAGAAGGCTTACAAAAAAGCAGCGGCATCCGATAGGAATGCTTTGCTGGCCCCTCGGACCTCCAGGGAACCTGACGATACCCTGAGAATCATCATGAGATACTCTGAGCAACATCATAGTATAAGACAAATTGTTTCAAAATATTGGCATGTATTAACCTTGGACCCCACAGTGAGTAAACACGTCCCAGACCATCCCCAATTCACTTTTAGAAAGGTGCCAGCCCTGAAAGAAAGACTGGTCCAAAGTGAATTCAAAATGCATAAAAATCAAGATCCTTGCAAACTTAAAGGGACCTATATCTGTGGTAATTGCAAGTACTGTCGCTACATGCTAACTACAAAAAACCCAACACTTCCCAATGGCCAAACCTTCTTTCCAAGACATTTTGCAAACTGCCGCACCCACGGAGTGGTATATTTACTCCTCTGTGGGTGCGGCTGTTTTTATGTTGGTAAAACCAAGCTACCATTTTTTCAACGTGCGAACAGACATGTGAAAAGTATGAAAACCTGTAACCCCGATTTACCTTTAGGACGTCATACCAGCCTCGTACATGCAGGAAAGTTTCCAAAAATCAAGTTCCTAATTCTAGACAGAATTCATCCCAGTCCCCGTGGAGGGGACTGGAATAAAATTATTTTACAGATGGAACTTCGTTGGATCTATCTTTTAAGAGCTACAGATCCACCAGGTCTGAACGAAATGGTTTCTTACAAACCCTTTCTAGAAGGTTTTACATCGGGTGGCATGGAACAATAGGCCCTCCTTTTCTCTATGACATCTCTATATTGCCTATGATTCACCTATAATTCCTTCCTTCCCTTGTCTTCATTAGTACTTTCCTTATTTCCTATTTTTTACCCAATCTACAAATCCCCAAACTGGCCTTATACCCCGCTTATATACAGAATTGTCAATAACCAATATTTATCACTGTATGATATTTAATGCAATGATTGTTCTTATTCTGTATCTCTTAAACATTGGAATCTGTTTAAAAATAATTTTTCATTGTTTACTTTCTGTCATTTTTTTAGGCTCTGTTAAACCTAAAATACAAATCATGGGAGGAATCGTTGTTCTGTACTGGCTACAAATGGCTGATGTGCTACCATCCCTGCATTGGGTTGAATCTCTTTGTGGAAACATTCCTCTAACGTAATGATCACATAAATATGTTTACATTGTTGTTAATGGCATCTTCTTCTGAGTTGTATTATGCCCAGGAGACAGCCCGGCACGGGGGCGGACACCTTAATCGGTAGTCCGCCTTTGGGCTGTAGACCATTGGTTCTCGATGAGACCCTGCGGACTCGCCCATTCACTTCCGTTTGCGTTCCACGCCGGCGGAAGTGACCGTGCCGGTGGTGCGCATTGGCCGCGTGAACTTCCGCTGCACTCCACTAGTGCGCATGTGCGGCGGGATATCTATGCGGCGACTGCGCACCAGGAAATCCAATAGGGAACTGACCAAACGGAGGACACAAAGTAAGTATCACCAGCTGATCTGCATCTAAACTTAATCAACAGCCTTCTTATATATCTCCCCTTCCAAGAGTGAAACATACCATTCACTCGCCGAAGGTGGACGCTTGCTGCACAACCCTCTGCTAAAATCCTCAAACAAACAAGGTAACAAAGCCCAAATGTATTCCTTTAACTGCCTGGTTTCTTGTCTGCTTTCAAATATTGCTGCACATGCCAGAACCACTGTGTCCCCATTGTGAATACTGCTCTAATCTTTTTTACAATTGGGATTTCTTATGCAAAATTATATTTTCTTCCCTTTTTTTTTCTTTTTTTTCTCTTTTCATTGATATCTAACACCATTAACACCAGAGACAATCATGACCAAGGACTAGCTATCCTTTATATGATCTCTTTCACAGTTGAAATGGCATGTGCGGCATATTGCGGCAGATTTGATTTTCAGCAGGGCAATCAGCTGATGCTCTATAAAAACAACTCTATCTATAAAATTCCACAAATGTTATTCTCTTTCTCCTCACCTGGCAGATTTCCCTTGCTTTGTGGATTTCAGCTGCCCCCAGTCAGCCTTACAGCTGATGGGCGCACTCAACTGGAGGATGCTTTTGTAAATACTTCTATTTTTCAAATTATCAACTTTCCCAAAAGAAGCACTCAAATGGAGCGATGAGACCCACCCAGCCATCTGTTTTTAACTTCATTGGCAGGCATATATCCTAAACAGTTACACGGCAGACTCTGTAAGTGTTCTTTTTGCCCTTGTATCTTTGATATATGGACATTTCATCTAGATGACTTTAATCTGTATTGAATGTCCAATACAGTATTACATGACTTTCTGTATAAACTACATATTTGCAAATATCTTTCAAATATATTAATTACCCATATGGTTGATCATTTACAGACCGCTGCTTTAAGGTTGCCCCTGAAGAAGGAGTTGTGACTTATATCTTTGAAACGCGTTGGGCACATACCTCAATAGAGCGGTACCCTTCTGTCCATTTGACTGTATGGATTATACCAAGCTTGCCAATTGTTTTTAACCATTTAAATTTGTATTTGTATATGTTATCATTATTTTTCAATAAAATTTATCATTATTATATTCTTTGTATCCATTTTCGTGCCTTAAAAGTCCCACCCCAAGGGGAACTTCCATTTTTGTTCAAAAGGGTAGGAATCACCGAATCAGAGAGACCTCTATCCCTCAACACCTTACTTTCAACAGCCAAGCCGTTAAAGCCAGCGACCGTAAAGCAGGATGGAAGAATGGTCCTTGAGATAGAAGATCTTCCCGCAGAGGAAGACGCCATGGAGGACCATTTTTACCAGTTCTGTGTACCAAGACCGCCGAGGCCAGTCTGGAGCCAGCAGAATGACCGGAATGCCTTCCATCGCCACCCGGAGAAGAAACCTCGGCAGGAGAACGAACAGAGGGAAGGCACATAACAGGCGATACCGACCCCAAGGAGCCACCAGAGTGTCTCTGGCGTCGGCTAGAGGATCCCGAGACCTGGCCACAAACCTCTGAACTTTCCTGTTGGGGCGAGACGTGAACAGATCCTTCTCCAGAGTCCCCCACCATGCACACAGGAGATAAAACACCTCCGGATGCAAGGAACACTCCCCCTAATCCAACATCTGACGACTCAGGTAATCAGCTTGCCAATTCTCCACAACCTGGATGTGGACCACGGAAAGAAACGAGACAATGTGTTCAGCCCATACCAGAATCTCGGCCACCTCCTTGGCTGCCAGGGCACTCCTGGTGCCCCCTTGATGATTGAAGTAAGCCATGGCTGTGGCATTGTCCGACTGGACCCGAACTGGCGAACTCTTCCAGTGAAGCAGGCAGAGCTTGATCGCTCTCAGCTCCAGGATATTGATCGGCAAGGAAGACTCTTCTGTCGTCCAAGTTCCCTGGGCACAGAGCTTCCCCAGCACTTCACCCCAGTCTGACAGGCTGGTGTCCGTGGTGACCACCATCCAAAACACCTTCAGGAAGGACTTGCCCTGGCAAAGGGCAGGCGATTGGAGGCACAAAGAGAGAGCCGACTTCGTGAGATGGCTCAACCGAATCTTCTGGTCCAATGACCGAGGATCTCTGTTCCATTTTGACAGAATCTCTTTCTGCAGCTATCTCGTATGAGACTGAGCAAAAGGGATCGCTTCGAAGGTCGAGGCCATCAGACCCAGGGCCCTCATGCAAGCCTCCATGAGCAACCTGACCGCCCCTTGCAACTTCTGAAGCTTGTCCAAGGGAAGGAAGAACAGAGTCGAGGATCAGCCCCAGATAGGTGACCTGCACAGACGGAGTCAAGGCAGATTTGGCGACATTGATTGTTCAACCGAATTCCTGAAGGGTCCGAATGGTGATGGAGACGTTGTCCAGCAGATCCGAATGGGAAACTGCTCGCAACAGGAGATCGTCCAGATACACCACAATGAAGATACCTCGCTGACGCAACAAGGCCAGCATAGGGGCTAGGACCTTGGTAAAAACTCTAGGAGCCGAGGCAAGACCAAAGGGTAACGCCACAAATTGAAAGTGCTCCTCTGCCACCGCAAAGCAGAGGAATCGCTGGTGTCCCTCGAATATGGGGACATGGAGTTACGCATCTTTGAGATCGATGGAAGCCATAAAATCCCCCTGATTCAAAGATGCCATCACGGACCGAATGGACCCCATTTGAAACTTCTGCACCCGCACAAAGCGGTTGAGAGCCTTGAGGTCCAGGATTGGACACACTTTGTCCTCCTTTCTGGGCACAGTGAACAGCTTTGAATAGAAACCTCGAGAGTGTTCCTGTTGGGAAACTGGCACAATCACCCCTTGAGCCAGGAGATCTTGCACAGCCTCCTGCAGATCCAACAAACGCTCCTGAGACAGGTGAAGCTTTGACTGAAAGAACCTGTCCCATGGCCGGGACTGGAATTCGATCTTGTACCTGTAAAAAAACAGTTCGCGAACCCAATCATCCTGAATGAAGGAAGTCCAGGGTTCCTGAAAGAAGCACAGACGTCCCACAACCCCTGAGCCGGGTGAGTGCGCCCCTTCATGCTGAAGAGGACTTGTCTGCCGCACCAGACTGACCGGCCTTGTTCTTGCCCCAGGGCATTTTAGCACCTCCAGAAGTTCTGAACGGCTTACCTTTTTCTTGCGTCTTGGAGGGACGAAAAAAAAGTTTGTAAAGCAGAAAAGGAAGGACCCCACTTAGGACGGAAGATTGAGGAAGAAGGGTACTCTTCCCGCCAGTCAGTCCCTTGATCAACTCATCCAATAAGTCTCCAAATAACCTGTCTCCCAGAAAAGGGAGATTAGCTAAGGCCTTTTTAGAAGCTTGGTCAGCCGACCAGTTCTTCAACCATGCATCTTAAAACAACGCCCACGGCAGAGACCCTGGCCACCAGGGGAGCCAAATTTATAGATGCATCACACAGGAACACCAGAGCCTGGATCACCTGGTCCAACAGTTACAGCTGTTCCGGAGGAACAGTCTCGGGGGCCACAGACTCTCGTAACCCCCTAATCCATTCTGTCACCATCTGTGAAAAAAACACAGACACAAAAACCTGTTTCAAAATGGAACCCGCCAGCACATGAAAATGGCAGGAAAGGGATTCCACCCACCGGTCCACTGGATCCGTAAAAACTGGGGAATCCTCCACAGGCACAAGGGTAGATTTGTTCAATCTGGAAACAGGATGGTCCACTTTAGGTGGCACTGTCCAACGGTTGGAGACCTTTTCAGTAAAAGTATACCGACGTTTAAAGCATTTAGGCACCACTAATACGTGCTTAACGCGCCGCCATTGGTCATTCACAATATATTGAAAGGTGTCGGGACAAGGGAAAACCTTGCCAGATTTCTGAGACTTTTGGGAGCCAAAAGCCAACCGTGTCCCTGCCGGCGTGGGCCCGGCGTGGGCTCATCAGCCAATTTTAAAGTATCCTGCACTGAAATAATTAGGGCTTCCACTAAGGCGCGTTCCCGCTCTGCAGCTGAAGAAGACAGATCCTCTTCACCATCTGACTGCGTGGACAGTGACCTCTCAGTTAGGGGGGCGTCCGGCGCGACCCCATCAGCCTCTGAATCAGAGGACACCTCCATAGAAGGAGAAGGGAGCGGCCGTTTTCGGCTATCAACCTTTTTCATGACTGAATCAACTTTTGTCGCCAGGCTTTCCACGGCAGCTTTAAATCGAGGCCAATGACTGCGATCCGGACTGTCCGGGAGTCGCACAGAGTGGGTCTGAGGGTGATTTTCCCGTTTGGGACTCCATAGTGCAAATCGCAAAAAATTGAGTACTGTCGCTTTAAGAGCACCGATCGTGGTATCTACCACCGATCGCAGCGGTCTGCAGGGAACCCCTTTAAACCAAACTGATGGCAGAAAGTGTAAGGATATGCCCGCAGAGATCCCGAATCTACCACATCACGGAGAGAAAAGCAGGAAGTGATCTCTGCACAGCAGCAGGAAATGACCACACCGGAAGTGATGTCACCTGATAGGGAAACACTGCTGAGTATAGCACCAGGGCTACACAAAGATGGACACCCATAGAAAACAATACGAAGCTGCAGGGAAAATGGCTGCTACATACAAGTCTATGGGGAAAAAATCTCATTGCCCACATCTAAGATGGCGGCACCCACAGCGCACCATGCGGCTAGGGACCAACACATGAAGGCCTCAGGAACCACAAGTAAGCCCAAAGTGCCATGTCACCCCCCCCATAGCACCAGAGTACACCAGACACACAGCCCCCGCAGGGACAGGCAGAGGGAAGGACACACAGACCGGGTACCGGGCAGACCAGGAGGATCTCTTGGGAGACACAAATCCCATTATCCCCAGGGGGTGGGCCCACATCCCCGAAAGGCCAGCAGGGGCAAGGGGGGCACATTTACTCACCATACCATGGACCCGGTGGGCTCCGCTCCGGGCAGACTGCCTCCCACCCGAAGTGGGGGGTGCTGCCAGACGATGGGTACGCTGCGACTTAGGGCGTTCCAAGGTCGATGCATCCCAGTGAGACATCAGCTCACAGGCTCATCCCCCTCTGGACCAAGGGGCACCATCGTGGCTAGACCTAGGTCAGAACAATAATCTTCTCACGCTCGTAGGCCAGACTGGAGGGACCATAAGGATCTAGATTATCCAGTGCGAAGCCCCAGCCAGAATCATTGCTTGTAGATCGTCAGGAAAATTCTTCCCTGAACACTAGCTAGCAAGTGAGTAAAGATAAATGAAAGAAAATATTCTTAAAATAATGAAAAAACTGAGACCGGAGTCCAAGCAGGAAACCTAGGTCCTACTCCTTCTCTAGGCAGAAAAAAAACTGATGTGCTGGATTGTGCCGTGGGGGTTTTTGCCTAGGGGGACAGCCCCCTGGGCGTGTGTATTCAAATTTTACTGTGTAGACTACTCCTGATGGGAGGAGCATAAACCCACTCGGCGATACCACATGTGTGAGACTTTTACACAGCCTGGCCACATAAAGAGACTCCACATCCAAGTAGCACCTTCAGGCGTTCTAGGAGCATAAATTACACACATCATTTTCGGACTACCTATCACACTTTTGAAGGCCCTAGAGCACCAAGACAATGGAAACGCCCACAACATGACCCCATTTTGGAAAGCAAACACTCCAACGTATATTCTATGAGGCATTATGGGTCTTTTGAACGTGTAATTTTTTTCCACAAGTTTTTGGAAAATGTGGGAAAAAAATAAAAACCTTTTTTTTTTTTTTTACACAAAGTCAATTGTCAGTTTATAGGATATTTCTAACACATAGCATGTAAATAGCAAAAATTACACCCCAAAATACATTCTGCCACTCCTTCCGAGTATGGCAATAACACATGTGTGAGACTTTTTCACAGCCTAGCCATATAGAGGGGCCCAACATCCAAGGAGCACCATCATGCGTCCTAGGGGTATAAATCACACATATAACTTCCTGACAACCTATCACATTGTTGAAGGCCCCTAACACATAGCATAATACATACCAAACTACATTCTGCTGAGCAAAGGATAAACAAAAGATTACCTGTGGTTTTAGCAGTGCAGTGGTCCAGGCAGCAGGCAGGAACGTAGACAGCGACAGTGAAAGGATTGTCCAGGCAGCAGGCAGGAATACTGTCCATAGTCAGTACAGGCAGAGATATTGTCAGCACAGCCAAAGCATTGGTCCAGGTAGTAGGCAGGGATATGGTCAGCAGCAGAAAAAGGATTGTCCATGCAGCAGGCAGGAATACTGTCCATAATTAGTACAGGCAGCAGGCAGAGATATGGTCAGTACAGCCCAAGTATTGGTCCAGGCAACAGGCACATGTTCCATAAAAAGTCCTGGGTCAGTGCAGGCAGGGATATTATATTATCAGCACAGCCAAAGTATTGGTCCAGGCAGCAGGCAGGACCATCAAGCTTAGGGCCTCGGTCAGGAAAGAATGGGGACAGGGTAGAGGTTTCTCCCACCCAAATAGCTTTGAAGCCTCCGGACTCCAGACCCTGTTCCGAGATTACAAACCCAGAGAAAACCAAAAACTGTTTTTCTCATATCAGAACACTATATTTTGAAGCCCCTCACAAAAGTGAGACCCCTGAGTCATTTTGAATCCCTACTACTACTACTACTACTACTACTATTACAGTAGAAGGGCGAAAGATCAGTCTAAGTGGCAGGCAAAAAACATGATCGTGACAGGCCGAGGTCAGTGCAGGTAAAAGGCAGAAATAGACGGTAGGCTAAGGCATAATCGAGTTCATGTTAAAGGCAGAAACATGGCGAATAAACAATGCAGACGGCAGGCAGAGGCATAGTCGATATACATGCCAGGGTCGGTTCACATGGAAGGCAGTGATATGGTTGGTTGAGGCAGCAGGAAAATATTCAGCACAAAAATTGAAAAAGGGGAAATGGCAGTCTGATTGAAATATGGGCTAAAAGTTTAGGGCAGTGTGATAGATTTTGAAGCATTCTCCGATGCATAGGCCAGGTTGGGAGGGACAATCGGTACAATGAAAACTGGTGTCTTTCCTTATTTCTTTTTTGCTACACACCCGACACTTTTTTTGGCGTCTTCTTCCGGTTTCTGATGGTGGGATATGGAAAGGGAAATGGCGCTCATGAAGTCTGCTGACACAATCAGAACGAATGATTTCTGGGGGGGATCCTTGCTGGTAAATCAGGGCAGTGGCAATATCTTCAATAAAATGGAGAAAGGGGATTGGTGTTATTGTTGACTTTTGATAGGTGACATATGCGTTGTACATGGCCAAATGGAAAAAGTAAACTGCAACTTTTTTGTACCAAAAGAGGGACTTTCATGTCAGGAGATAGGGCTGCATCATTTGATCATTTAAATCCACCCCCTCCTCCCCCATGTACTTATTGTACTCGTGGATACAACCAGGCTTTCGAACGGGACCGCGTCTTCTTCGAATTTCCACTGAGGTGTCATCGTGGATGGTGGACATGATGTGAACGTCCTTACTATCCCTCCACTTCAAAGCCATTACTTCCTCATTCCTTAGGCTTGCGGATTCCCTGATTTGTAATGGAGTGGTGACAAGACTCTGCGGGAAGCCCTTCAGGTTTTTTCTTACTGTACCGCAGGCCAAGGTTTTTTTCAGGTACAGGTGGCGGAAAAGGGGCAAACTGGTGTAGTAGTTGTCCATATAAATGTGGTACCCCTTTTGCAACAGTGGGAAGGCTAGGTCCCAGACAATCTTCCCACTTATTCCCATGTACGTTGGGCACTCAGGGGACTGGAGCTCGGAGTCTCTGCCTTCGTACACGTGAAAGGCTTACACATATCCAGTTTTACTTTCGCAGAGCTTGTTAAGTTTTAAGCCGTACCTAGCCCTCTTGCTGGGAATGTACTGCTTAAATCCCAGCCGACCTGTGAAATGGACCAGTGATTCGTCCACAGCGATGTTTTGGTCAGGGACATAAACTTCGGGAAACCGTCTAGAAAATAAATCAATTAGGGGGCGAATTTTGTAGAGTTTATCAAAATTGGGATCATCATGGGGAGGGCACTGCGAATTATAATTAAAATGCAGGAAGCGCATTTTAATATCTTAGCGGGACATGGACTGATGAATAAAGTGGCATATGGTGGATGGGTTTGGTGGACCAATAGGAATGCAGCTGTTTTTTTTTTTTTTTGTAATCCCCATATTGATGGTAAGGCCCAAAAACACTTTTAACTCTTCTAATGTTAGGGGTCTCCATTCAAAAGGACGGGCATGATATGAGGTAGGGTTGTTCTCTATGAACTGTTGGGCAAAAATATTTGTTTGGTCCACGATGCCTTGAAGGAACTCAATAGGGAAAAATAAATTTAAAAAATCAATCAGAACAAAATTTTCGGTGTTGACCTGCAAACCTGGCTGTGCTGTGAAGGGGGGAATTGTAGCTGACCCAGAGCTAGAAGGCAGCCACAATGGGTTTGCCAAGGCATCTGGAAGCTGCATTTGGGCTCTGCTTCTTTGGCGCTGGCGTGAAATTCCAGTGCTTGTACTGGGCATTTCCTCCTGGGGTCTAGCGCCGTTGGCGTTTGCCGATTGGCCGTTGGCGCTACTGGTGTCTGCCTGGTTTTCAGTGCGGCGTCTTTTAGGCCGAACTTCTTCCTCCTCCGATTCAATTCCCGATGTAAATCCTTCAAAGGGCTAAAATTCTGAACCAGATTCAGAATTGGTTTCGGCATCGGACAGTGAGGGCTCCCCGCTGCTCTCATGCGACAGGGTTAATAATTAATAGGCCTCTTCGGCAGTAAAAACCTTTTTGGACTTGGACATGGTGGCTGTATGAAGGGTGACAGGTACGTGAGTACTTTGCTGGGCAGTTGACAGGTACTCTGGTACTGATGAGCAGGTGGCAGGTACTCAGGTACTCCGATAGGCAGGTGACAGGTACTCGGGTACTCTGATGGGCAGGTGACAGGCAGGTGATAGGTACTCGGGTACTGATGAGCAGGCGGCAAGTACTCAGGTACTTCAGGCGGCATGTACTTCGATGAGCAGGTGGAAGGTACTCGGGTACTCCGATAGGCAAGTGACAGGTACTCGGGTACGCTGATGGGCAGGTGACAGGCAGGTGATAGGTACTCAGGTACTGATGATGAGGTGGTAAGTACTTCAGGCGGAAGGTACTCTGATGAGCAGGTGGAAGGTACTCGGGTACGCTGATGGGTAGGTGACAGGTACTCGGGTACTCTGATGGGTAGGTGACAGGTACTTAGGTACTCTGATGGGTAGGTGACAGGTACTCTGGTACTCTGATGGGCAGGGGACAGGTACTCGGGTACGCTGATGGGCAGGTGACAGGTACTCAGATGGGCAGGTGACAGGTACTCAGATGGGCAGGTCCTCTTTATTTGGTGGGGGCAATCAGACAATCAGGACACAGTAATTTCACAGTACTCTGTGGTAACTCACTGTTTCCAGATCTCCTCCTCACACTGGATCGGTGTGTGAGGAGGAGAGCCTGGTAACAGTGAGTTACCACTGCTTTGTTGACATTTGTGACCGGCTGTGATTGGACACAGCCGGTCACGTGGTAAAAAGCCAATTTCATTGGCTCTTTACCTAGATTGGGGATGGGCTCTGTCCGAGGGACGAGACTCGTCCCCGATTGCCGTGCTGAGCGCCCCGAGGGGCGCACATTGCAGAGAGAACGAGCGGCTCTTGCTGGAGCCGCTCATGTGATCGGCTGTGATTGACACAGCCGATCACGTGGTAAACAGCCAATTTTCATTGGCTGTTTACCTAGATCAGGGATGGGCTATGTCCGAGGGACGAACCTCATCCCTGATGGCCGCGATGTGCACCCCCAGGGCGCGCAGAAGCAGCGAGAGTGGGTGGACGTCATGTGACGGCCGCCCGGATCGACAAACACTTCCTGCCGCCGTCATTTTATTATGGCGCAGTATGGAAGTGGTTAAATAAAACAGTAAAGTTAGCCCAATTTTTTTGTATGTTGTGAAAGATGATGCTACACCAAGTAAATAGATACCTAACATGTTACTCTATAAATTGCACACACTTGTGGAATGGCGACAAACGTAAAAATCTCCATAGGCGACGCTTTAAAATTTTTTACCGGTTACCAGTTCAGAGTTAAAAAAGGGGTCTTTTGTTAGAAATTGTTGCTCTCGCTCTAACGATTGCGTTGATACCTCACATGTGTGGTTTGCACACTGTTTACATTTGCGGGCACGCAGGGCCGGCGCTACCTATAGGCAAGGTAGGCGCCGGCCTGGAGCACACATCAGTGGGGGGCAGCACTCACCCTCCCTCTCTGCCTCCCTCCCTTTCTGCATCACTCTCTCCCCCTCAGCGTCCACCACTTGTGGAGTTGAATAACTTGAGTACCAACAGCCCCAAGCCAGCGGGGCATATGAGAGCGTGTGTGAGTCCATGAATGGAGCTATCAAAATGAAGCTCTGATGTCAGGAAGGGCGGGGCCAAAATTTGGGGCTCCGCCCCTTTGTCCCCTGCATAGACAAAACAGTCGGCATTTATACAATGGTTCTGTGCATAGAGAAAACAGCCAGCGTTTACACATTGGTGGGCGGGGAAGAAGGTGAGTACATGCAGAGCACGGGCTGTGGAAGCAGCTAGAGGGAGGGTTTTCCTCTCTGCTTTCAACAGCATAGGCAAGGCGGGCATTCGCCGACAAGTAGCCTCTTTTTGCAGAGGTGAGGAAGATGATGGGTGGGACATGGGCGTTTAGACCCCTAATATTTCACCCAAGCCCACCCAACAGCATTGTAAAAAATAATTTTAAAAAATTAAAAAAAATAATAACACATTGCAAAAAAAAAAAAAAAATTTAAATAATTTTAAAAAACGAAAAAAATAGTCTACTTTCACACAGCAATAGCCACATTCACAGTAAAAAAAAAAAAAAAAACAATGACTCAATGTACAGGCCACATTCCTTATGTGAATGAGCCCCAGAACCTCATTTACACACAGAACAAACTCAATACAATTGTATCTTTTAGATCTAGCAGGAAATGTGTAAGTTATGCTATGTTTGTGTGAAAATATATTTTTTATATTTAGGGGGGGGGGCACTTTCAGGTAGACTCTATGTGGCCCTCCCCAGCCCTGCATGCCGCACGTACTGCATGGGCTGGGTGATGGGATTAATAATAGGTGCCAGGTGGCCAGTCCTAACAGAAGTCTGGTATTCGGCCTCTGTAGTGTTATGTTAGGTCTGCGGGACATGCTTCCTTCCACCCCACCTCAGGTTTCACGGCATACACAGATTCAGGGCTCATACGGAAGCCTAGGGCTTCCATAGAGTTAGGCTTGTGCGGCTGCACCCTTTCACCTCAGGGCGCACACCGACGCACAGCCCTTATAGAACCCTGGCATTTGATTTTGACTAACTTCCATAGCATTGCAACTGTGTTCTTTCACCTCAGGGCACAGGCAGACGCACAACTCTTAATGCCCACCAAAATCCTCAGCACCAGGCCCATGATGCCCTTAATCTGGCGCTGTGGGTGCACATGCAGTAGTTGGTCCCATCCCTTGCCACCCTCTTCCTCGCTCACAATGTATAAATGCCGACTGTTTTGTCTATGCAGAGGACAAAGGGGTGGAGCCCCACATTTTGGCCCCGCCCTTTCCGACATCAGAGTTTTGATTTGACAGCTCCACTCACGGACTCACACTCACTCTCATTGCGGCCATACGCCCCGCTGGCTTGCCCACCAATCCCCAGCTGTGCTGGATAAAGGTTTATACTGCTGAATGTCCTGCTATATGCTGCTCTTATTTATTATCTACTGTATCTGATACCTGCATTCTTCCCTCAGCTCCTGTATGCTGCTAATCAAGATTTTAGAATGTTAGTGTGCTATGTTTAATTTATTGGTGTCTTTGCAGTATAACAAATTCCTGAACCATTCACCCTATACAATGATGAGGACACCGATGGCGGGGACCGCTAAAGAAAAGGTTTGGGACTGCTCTGTGCAATATTGTTACACAAAGCAGGCAAATATAAACTTCTTTTTTATTTTAATAAAAATAATATAAGGTTTAAAATCACTTTAAATAATCATTAACTGATGTAGCCAGTTTTAGCCGGAAAAAGACAATAATCGTCATGTTCGTTGATAGCAGCAAAAGAAGAAAAATTAACGCAACTTATCATTTTAAAAGTAAGAGGAAAAGGCACATGGGGGAATTCAGTGTACACCAGAACACACTCTTCCCTGACTGAGGTTTTTGGAATTGCTAACAATTAGCCTGGCTGGATAATTTTGGGAACCCCAGACTAGGTTGGCACTGAAGCTTGCTATCCTGCATACACATAGCACATGCTTGGACTGTCCAGACATACATGTTAATCAAATGACTGTTTGTAAAACTGGCAATAGACAGTGCGAATCTCGGTTCAGCAGGGACCAGACAAGATAGGCAGGCTGAATGTACCCAAGTTGATCCATCGATTGACTTGGGTACAACCAGCATTTTGGATTTTTAGGATGCGATTATTGCCAATGGATAAAGCCGCTAGCAATAATCACTGTGCTTTTCCCGCAGGCATGGCACCCCCTTGCCCCCACCCCCCTCCCCACCAGGAGAACACAATAGGTCAACAGGAGGGATCCCCCCCATCAAGCTGTAGAAAGAAAATTGTACCATCTATGACCTGCCAAACACTGGTCATCCCGCACATCTGGTAGCCTTATCTCTACAGACAATATACCACTTGCCGACCAGCCACCGTAGTTGTATGGCGGCAGTTCGGCTCTGTCCCGCGAAACGACGTACCTGTACGTTGCTTCACGGGACCGCTAGAAGGCGCGCGCACCCTTTCACTACGGGAGCAGTTGATCAGGAGGTCCAGTGGAGACCCTTGGGGGATGCCATTATGTGGGGGATGCCATTATGTAAATTCCCGTGTAGGTAGGCCCATACCCCTAATAATCGTGTACAAAACCAAAAAGAAAAAGATGGGGCTTTTGAAGGCCAGTTGGGAGAAGGAGGACCAAAAATTACAACAGTTTAAAAATAACATAATATTTATTAATACATATAAAACAACATGTGGAATTGGGACAAGAAAAAAATCCCATACAAAAAATACAAACAAATAAAAAACGCAGTGCAGAAATACATTCCCTGGACTGGGGGATGCTGATACTTAATGCAGATGTTGGGGGATGCCACTAGAGCCACCAGGGATTGCCCACCCATGACCACCAGGGATGCCCACCCATGGCCACCAGGGATGCCCACCCATGCCTCCAGGGATGCCAATCAGTGCTCAAGGAGCCTGTTAGTGCCCTCCTCATCAGTGCTGCCCATCATTGCCATCAGTGCCACTCACCAGTGCCGCCCACCAGTGCCACCTGCCAGTGCCCATCAGTGCCCCCTCATCAGTGCCAGCCAGTGCAGCCTCATCAGTGCTCGTCAGTGCAGGAAAAAAACGTATTTATTTACAATATTTTATAACATAAACAAAAGCAAGGTTTTTTTTTTTCAAACTCTTCAGTCTTTTTTTATTTGTTTAGCAAAAAAGAAAAAAACTTGCGTAGTCAAATACCACCAAAAGAAAGCTCTATTTGTGGGAAAAAAATGACATAAATTTAGTTTAGGTACAGTGTTGCATGACCGCGCAATTGTCATTCAAAATTCAACAGCGCTAAAAGCTGAAAAATGGCCTGGGCAGGAAGGGGGTGTAACTGTCCTGTATGGAAGTGGTTAATGCAACAAAATGAGAAAGATAAGTCATCTGATTATCTGATCGTGTGTATGAGGCATACGGGAAAACTGATGCACATATAAATAATGGAAGGCTATAGTTCTACTTTCCAGCATTTAGACATCACCATAAGACCACACCTTGGATTCATTTGCTTAGCCACAAGTTCAACAGACCTTGCAAAATAAAGTGTTATTTCTATAGAAATAATTTTTTTCGGTGAATCTAGAACAACATAGTCAAAAAAATAAGGCTATAACCAGCTGAATTCTTTCTGTAAAATATAGTTTTGTCAAAAATACATTTGTTCAAACGTGACAATAAGCAAGAGTAAGCAAGCTTTTTATAGTCTGGACCACTGCATTTTTTGTGTTGTGCTGTATATTACAATACATGGGTTGCTGCAATCAGTAAGCTGAGCTACTGTATATATTGGATTCCCCAGACCGCTGAACTCTGTAGAGCATTTTGTACATTTCTATGATTAGCATTTTGTTCTGTTAAGTGAACAATCACATTTGTGGTGGCTTTATACAAAAACAAAAGATTTGAATTATCAGGCTTGCAGGAAAAACATGGGATAGGCAGGTAAGGCCTAAAGCACTGTCTCCAAGTACCTTCCTTTTCCAGTCTCTGTGCTGCTGTACAGGAATTTAATAGGGGCCATAAACAAATCAAATGTAGGTATTTATGTCAGTTGCATTTATAAAAAAAAAAAAAACAAGTGTAACAATTTTCTTTAATAGGTATATAACTGCACTGATTGGTGTTTTTTTTTTTTGGAGCTCAGTTTTAGGAAATAAATTTATAGTTGAGGGTGGCTGTTAGGAGATAAGCTAAAACTTAGGGTTAGAAGTTAGTTTGAGGGTAAGGGATTACGTTAAGATTCAGGGTTAGAGGTTATGAAAAGAATCAGGGTCAAGGGGTTAGGTAGAGATTTAGATTTGAGGTTAGGTTGAGAGTTAGGGATAAGTTCAAATGTAGGGTCAGGAGTTGGGCAGAGATTTAAGGATTAGGTTTAGGATAAATTTATTAGATTTAGGTTTTAGATAGGCTTATCAGTGTGCTGCACATTTTAAAAGTTTTTGGTAAATGCACATTGGTGACAGAAATTCTAACAAGTATATTATAACTCATCTAATACAAACATGCTGCCAGAAAACTGATAGATGGGTCTCTTTATATAAAGACGGGCATAAAGTAATACGTTTGCTTTTTCTTTAGACCATCCTTCAAAACACATTTTCCAATTAATATTTGTTAAATGTGTAAAAGGTCAAATCAACTTTGGTGTTTTGTGAAATCGGCGGACTACTTTTAGCTAGTCCTGCAGCTATTTCAAAAACGATGTACAGGGGAATACCTAATGCCTCGTACACACGCAACGATTATCGGCCGACCGATCGTCCGACTTTTGTCCAGAGTGGTGTTTTGTTGGTTGGAATGTGCCTAGACTGCACACAAATTTTCTCGGCCAACAAAAATCTACTTCAGAAGTGATGCCATGTGCTGGTTTACTTTTCGTGTGTTTTTTCTTCTCTGAGCATGCCCAGTCTTGCTCATCAGATTTTTGTCTGCCGAAATCTGTACTGACTGACGGAAAATCGGCCGTTGTGTTGACGGCCAACAAAAATTTTATAGCCTGCACACCAGATTTTTTTCGGCCGAAAAATCTACTAACTAAATCATACTAACAAGCTGAAAATCGGCCGATCGGACGTTGGCTGAAAATTCCCGGCCAATAATTGATGCGTGTGTACGAGGCATTAGACGATCTGATCCTGCCCTCGCACTCCTCCACATAGGGATTCAGGAATACCCGAGAGAATACTGAACCATAATGACCCATATTCTCCTTGCAGCAAAATTGATTATTGCTAGATGCTGGAAAGACAGCTCAGCCCCTAACCATGGTGAGGTATTAACCCAGGTAAACCTCAACTACCAATACGAACGCTTGTTGGCAGCCAGGACTTTGCCTTCTATTACCCCCTTTGAAAAGCACTGGGCAGAGTGGGTATCGTGGTTTCCTCAAAACCCGACTTAATGAAATCACATGGTGGTATTTAGATTCCGTTGTTATGTAACTTTGATACTGACAATTGTATGACATTCCATTGTTCACTGTTCCTTTGACTCTTTTTTTTTTTTTTTTTTTTTTCATAATGAAAAGTGGCCAGACAGTTCGAATAGCACAGAGTTACATATGTTTTCCATCATACCATTCAACACTACTTGTGTATAAGACTATAGAAGTGTGGTTAAAAAAGTCCACTGTTATTTATACCATTTTAAATATAAGGCAAACAAGGTGAAAAATATGCCAAAAATGCCCATAAACACTTCAGAAAATACATATTAAAAATTGAGCAAGTATGGTTATCTGCAGACTACCTTTTATAAATTAGAGACAGTAATATGTATTTAACAGTTTGCACACTCACCATATATAGGTTCCTGGATTTTAGTTTTGTGACATATAACGCCACTGGTCACATTCAAATAAACGAGTATAAAGTATCACCTAAACTAGCAAAGACAAATATATTCTAAGCACAAAAAACATGCAAATAATGGATTAGCTAAAGACATTAATTACCGAGAATCAAACATTGCCATGAAGTGAGGGTATCGGACATTCCCATCTTCGTCAAGGGGGGCTCTGTCAAGTAGCTGCTCAAAGTCTTCATCAGTAATCTCTACACCAAACCTGAAACAGAGGTTAGTACCAGTCAATCAAGTAGTTTGTTTGCCTCTCAGACACCGACAATACCACCAGCATATGGCTGCCATTAACTCTGTCACCACTCTGCCCCTCGCCATCAAGAATGCCCACGTGAATATCAGAGGTTAATCATGTTTTTCAGCAGTGAAAGAATTTCAAGCTCAGCACTTGCACATGGAGCCTGGGCTCTGGACGAGATACCGGCATAGAAAGCCATGTCGGATTGTCCTCTATAAGACTGTATTCATTAGGCTAAAACACTGTATTGCTTAAACAAGCTAACACTGCAAAGGGGCTTTTCAGCAGTCCCGGTTGGCTTGAAAGGAAATTTACAAAAACATTGCTTTCCATAAGAAACACAGAGTGAATTTAGAAAGTGCATTGTGAGGGCTCTTAAGAGGAATATCTGGAAAGTGCCAGTATTTGTTCAATGGCAACAAAGTGTTTTCATCCCTGGAGCACAATTTAGGCATAATCCCCAAAACACAGGCAAAAATCAGGATGACTTAAGAAAATAATGATTAACTAGGCTTCATTCATTATGTGGAGACGGTGATAATGAACAGCTGACTTTTGGGGGAAGAAGGTTGTGGAGGGGATGGGAATTGGGGTAAGTTTCTTTCCTTGTGGCAAGGGTAAAGAATACTATGCCACAAGTAACTATTCAACTCATTTTGCAGACTGTTCATCACTTTGACAGATTTATGTAAATAAAAGAGACCTTGTAAAACTACAGAAGGATTCCCTGTCATGGCTTTAGACATAAATGTCTTTCTCAGGACAAAAATTGCCCAGTTTCTTAAAGGTTCTGTAAAGTTATGTATATCACAGTGATAGAAGCTCATTAGCATATAAAAGGCATTTCGCTTAATTCCGATCTTGTACATACGTGGTATATAGCCCAGCACAATAAAATATGGTAATATATTTAATGCAATTATGGACGCGCACACAGCTCTTTAAAGGTTAGATGCATTAACCTCTAGAGTTCTAAAATGTATGAAATGAGAACAAGTGAAGTCCTGCAAACCCACAGGTCTAAAACACAGGAAATGATGAATAGGTGAATGGACAGTCATCTAAAAAAAAACTCATCCAAATCAAGCAGCTTATTTTACATGGACAGTCTTTTTTATGCTTTTTTAAAAAAAAAATGATTATATAAATTTGGTAAAGTTAATATTGTTTCTTCAAATTCTAAATGAATACAAAGAGATCTAGCTATCGATTGATGATCTCCAATATATGATTACAGCATGTGTATTTGTATATGCTATGTATGCACACATTATTGTTATAGCTCATTTGCATATTGCTTTTTTAAAATGTCCAAGAAACAGTATTTTCCATTAATGAACCTAACTAGCCAAGTAACTCCAGAAATTTGGAGAAAACAAAAGCAATGTAAAATTGTTCCATTTGCAAAAGGATCAAGTCATAATTTTAAAAATCTCACACCACTACAATTTTTATTTTTCTCTCCTTACCAAGAAAAGCATTAAAGAGGTGTGTGTGTGTGCGTGGGGGGCATCCTATTTTTCATTAATTAATAAGACAAAAATTGGCAGTACTATGTGCAGAGTGCAAACACCTACAGTAACCTCTTGGGGAAAAAAAATAGTGACACCACACCTCCCCACTTGTACATACTATACTGCTCATTTTACCTTGCAATGAGGACACATACTAACCTTAAGGTATGGTTCACACTGTTGCGATTTCAGATGCGACTTGGGTCGCTCTGAAGTGCATGACAATGGAAACAACGTTGATTCCAATGGTGCCCATTCACATCAATGCAGTGCAGCTACAGTGACATTTTGTGCTACTTTGGTGTGATTTATATTGTAATCTGGCCCCATAGAATATGTAAAACCACATCCAAAATGCAACCAAAGTTACATAATCTCACTTCAAATGAAGTCAAAATTGCATGATAATATTATGTTCACATCAATGCAGCGCAGAAACAATTAAATTTTGTGCTATTTGGAGTGATTTACATTGTGATTGGCACCATAGAATATGTAAACCACATCCAAAATGCAACCAAAGTTACATAATCTCACTTCAAATGAAGTCAAAATCACATGATAGTATTATGAAACAAGCCTAAACCCTCATTCACGCAGAGGGCGGTTTTGAAATCCTGCGAGTTCAGCTGAACTCGCAGGATTTCAAGCCCGCATGTCAGTGCGAGTATAGGGTGATTTCATAGACATCTGTGTGGGTTCCTGCACAGATGTCTGTTTAAATCACCCTGAAGCCGCTAAAAGTAGTGCAGAAACTACTCTTAGGAATCAGTGCGGCGCTGAATTGGACAGTGCCGTTGCAGGCAATAGACTCCGATTTGGCATGCGAGTTGACATGTCAAATCGCATGTCAAATCAACACGATGTGAACGGGGACTAAACCGTAGTTGTCCTGCACCAGCCCACTGGTTCTCGTCGTCGTTATGTACAATTAATTGTAGGAGATGATACTGGCAAGATGGTTGCCACATGACCAGAGAAGAAGTGTGGCTTCAGAGGACCTGTAGTCTGGAATGGAGAAAGCCTCTGGGATTGTGGAGTAAAGTAAGTATTAGGCTATATCAGAGCCCCCTAAACTATTAGTATATCCTATATATGCCTTTTTTATTCAGTTTGAGGTAGAATGTAGGGTTATTTTTTTTTAGGCTATTACTTGATACAATTCATGCAACAACAGAATCAATTTTTTTGGAATGAAATTATCTCAATTTTAAAGCAGCTTATGTCCTTAGTTCAGCCCTATACCTAACCCCACACCTTAAATTTGAGCTATCAACCTACCCCCAAAGTATAATTGGCTCTCGCTTCCTGTGTGGGAATGCAGTACATGAAGCAGGGGAAATCCTCCCTAATAGGGACACAGAAAACAATGAAAACCTGACAGAGGGTCCAACCCTTCCAAGCTCTGCTAGAAAAACTAAACACACATTTTTCCAGGATATAGGATGTATATATAAAGAACGCAATTATTTTTTCTATCTTTTCTTTTTTTTTTTTTTTAGTTAAATTGAAATATCTATGTTTAGTAGTACAGACAAGCGCCCTATTGCCTGTCTACAACCCTTAACACTCCTGATTTTTACAATCCATATCTACACTACATGTGTGAATTTCATTGCAGCTAGCCTGAAACCACAGTGATTATATCATACAAAGAACACGGGCTCTGGCACACAGATTAGTTCCCTAATAAGCACTGAAAACAGATGTATATGAGATGATATAAAGCTTTCAGGGACCTGACATGGCATGTGAGACCTTCTGTAATTATTGAGATTCCCTGTGACCCATGCAGCAGCTGAAAATTCCTTCATTCATTTTGGGAGAGCAATAGGGATTACTGGTCATTGAGTAACGCTGTTGAGAAATAGGCCATGGAACAGAGACCCAGGGAATGACAAGCGAGGCGCAGTACGCGGCTCGCTACATGGGATTGTAGCTGCAGCGGTAGTGTTATAATAAAGTTATTAAAAAACTTTGAATGTTTCTTTATGCCGCGCGCGGCGCGCACGGGTCTTCCAGGCAGGAAAAACGTGACTTTGCGTCACATAGGAGTACACGTGACCTTCTAGAAGCTTCCATCACGTGAACAAATAGGTCTATATAAGCGGCTGCGTGAGTGCTCCGGGCGCAGTTGGTTTAGTACGGCGTAGCGAGCTCCCCTCCCCCCCACCCGCCGTCAGCACTTTTATGTGGCTTGTCACCCTCATTATGAGGTGGGACTTCTGATTTATTTATTTATTTATTGATTCGCTTGAGTTTTTTTATGACTAAGCAAAAATTTTATTTGCATATTTATTTGGAGTTTGAATTTATTCAATATTTATTAGAATTTTAGAATTAATAAAGTTATTTGAATTATTTATTTATTTATTCAATTTATTTATTTATTGATTCATTATTTATTTATTTTTTTAGTTATTTATTTATGCCAATAAAAGTGCCGCGGCCATTTAACTACCAATTGAATTGTGTTGGGTTTTTATTTTAGATTAAGCTATATTTACATGAATAGTGCAGTCTACATTCCCATGTAACAACGGTGCTGGGATGATATGGTCTATACCAGATAGTCCACCATTGTGAATTGATCACTTACAAATGGAAGACAACAATCACTTCAGCTATGTCTATTGCTAGCTGCTAATAAATCCCACATAATGACACGGTAAACTCAGATATTTGTGCAAATATTATGTTGTCACTGGCAGGCATACTGTATATAGATACAGTATATAGAACAATCACAAGACAAATGCCTGTTCGTTAGATGAATCACTGAGTTGGGAAAAGTGTCATTCTCCCACAGGCATTATCCCTATTGTCTATGGGTAGCCAAGGTGTTCCTGCACACTGGTGGCATGGGACAGTTGGATTAGAAAACCAGTCAGACACGTTCTTAACATATCACTGGCTTTATTTTGAATGACCAAAGCATCCTTATAAAAGTTTCATTTTTATGCCAGTTATCCACAATCTAACAATAGCTGTTATGCATGAGAGCTGAATGGGAGACAGTGATGGAATATTGAGACAATGGCAGGATTAGGACACAATAGTGGGAAGCTGGGCGACGGAGGTTGTGAGACAGTGAAGAGGAAGGCAGAGGAGCAGCGGGGGAAGATGATGGGGGGTGGAAATGCACAGAAATATCTTTTTTATGTGGACATATAAGTCTCATAAGATATCCAGTGGAAGATGACATGTACCCACAATCCCTCTCCTACAATAGACACTCATGCACTGCCAGTTCTGCATAAAACTTCCTAATCCTTCCTGGCTACAGACGGACTTATTGCTATAGCCTAGAACCAGCAGCAATCTTACTGCACTTAAATGAAAGCCTTATTTTCCCGAGGAAAAGAAATCCTGACTCAGCTTTCTGGAGGAGACATACCAGATTTCTATTGAAGGCAAAAAACGTGTTTTTTTAATGACTTGTGTTGTCTAATTAGAGAATAAGAGCAAAGAAACCTAAAATAAAGTTTTCAATTTGATTTAAAGGAGAAGTATGGCCAAACCTTTTTTTGGCCAAACTTCTCTTCTGGGTCACAGGAGTGCACTTATTTCTTGGTGACCTCCTCCACTATTTCACTCCCAACTAGTGATAGGCTTGGTTCAGGATTGCGTTCAGTCCAAACCCAAATTCATCTGAACATTAACTGTCCTTTTAACAGGTAAGAATGTTAACGGTTTTTGCTGGACCAATGAGCTATGGGCTTGAGATGCTTTGCTGACATACCCAAAGGGGCCAGGATATATCAGTGTTGACACAAGCATACTTACCCCTTTGTATATGTAGCACCTTCCTAGGTAGGTGCTAGAGAGTGAGTATAGTTTTGGCTATCAGAGTAGCAGCAGACAAATTCTATATTGCTTTCTGCTTAACAGAGAGCAGGATCTGTGAGTTAGGTCTGCTCATGGTGCTCAGTGTGTGATTCAGATGGTCTAGGGGAGTGTTTCACGCTGGTCCAATAGGGAGGCATATTGGACAGTGGAGAAAACCTGACCAATGGGTACACAGGCTTTGATACAGTCTCAGTGATTGATCGGTCTTTGGCCGGTGAGCAGAGTCCTGAAGGGAGGGTGACGGCTGTCTCCTCCTCTGCATTGGTGGCATGTGGTCACAGGCAGTTGGCCTGGTGAACCAGAAGGAAGGAGCTGAACCCAGAGGTCCAGGAGAGCTGACTAGAGGGGTTGAGACACTGGAGAACCTGGAAAAACAGTATCTTGAGTACAGGGGGATCACGTCTGAGGGCCTGACCTGTGACGGGGCCACCCCGGAGTAGAGTAGTCAGAGAACGGGTGTCAGCTGGTGGCAAGAAAGGATGCGCTAGGCGAGTACCCTGAAGATAGTTGCTCAATCAAGTCTTCACTTCAGAGACTTTACTTTAAATTCATCTAGTGGCAAGGTGAATCTGCAGCCTGGCTGCATCTTTAGATAGGAGTCCTACTCAACTGTGAATAGTTAAATTCTGGAGTATCCCACTCTATCCCTTCTCCCATCCCTATTTAAAACGAAACAAGAAAAACAACTACAACCCCTAGACTGATTATTGACTGAGCCGGAAAGTAAAGTGTTACGTTTGTGCATGTAGTTGCTAACGGTAACCCGGAGGGACCCAAAAAGGTGAAGAATTCATAAGTCCTCAAGGGGGCAGTGCTACATATACAAACGACTGCAGGGCACAGAATCTCCTGGCTGCATAGTGGCAATGTGGATATCCGATTGCCTGTATACTTGGAGTTTCACTAAAAATATTAAACAAGAGAGAATAGAGAATAGAGTCATTGACTTACCCCCTTATGATAAAAATTTCTCACCAACATTTACTTCTCTTTGTTCATGTATGAGTCAGACAAATGTCTATTTCCCTATTATTTTTGTTTAATCCCTAACTATACTTCACTTGTTATTGTGTAACTTTTACTATGTGACTGTTACTTTTCTAGTATGTACCCTACCTTTATACCCTTAGCTTCCCCCCCCCCCCCCCCCGTTAGCTCCAGTGTCCCAAGGAATCCTACTGTGTTCCTAATGTAGTTGAACCCTTGACTGTTTACTGTTTCCACATTTGTACTTTACAGAGATAGCTTTACCAATGTATGTGTTCTGAATTTCTAAGAGAGAGAATGCAGTCTGTTCACTTTGAAAAATTTTGGGTTGATTTACTATAGGAGTTAAAAATTCTTAATTAATAAAATTGTGTAAATATTCACTTCAGTTATTCAGTCATGTAAAAATCATCTGCACACATTATAACAGGAATTGGCTTGTCACAAGACTGGATAAGTAAAAAGTATATTCACATTTTTTTTTTTCCACAGAGTGAAGATTCTCAACTCCTTTAGTACATTAGCTTTTGTATGTTCACTTAGCAAAGTAAATGTTCCCTTTAGCTTAGTAAATAAGGAGACGCTGTGCTTATTTTTAATACCCAAACAACAGAAATGCAAAAGAAAAAAAAAAGATTTTTGTTTGCACATGATTGGATGACTGAAGTGAACACAGCTTCACTTTATTCAATAAACTAAGTGAACATTCACTCTGCTAAGTGAGCAATCTCTATTCTATTTTAAATACTCTTTAACCCTTTGTACAGAGGTTTAGTAATCGGCACTTCAATATTTTAGAAAGACCTGTGAAAGTCTCCCCATGTACAGAAATTAGGAACTACCTAAGGCTCCTTTCAAATGGCTGTTCTCTGTTCCATGTCAGCAGGGGATCGCTATCAGTATTGCAACAGAATGGGTTGGATGACACTTTTTGTGTCCCCCTTTTGACTTTATCCATCTTGTGATGTAGGAAAAATTGACCCATCAATTCTCTATAGGGGCAATGTCTTGGAGGTTTTATTAATATTTATGTGAATGTTTCTTTAGGATGTATTTTTTGTTAAATTGCCATTATGTCTCCAAGTGTCAGTTTACCAGTAATTGCTATGCACAGCGAATATTGCTTTAACTGGCATTGAGGAAAGACCTGTAGATATGGAAACCTTCCATTAAATGGAGACTGCACGCTACTTGTAGCCTGATCATCCCTATCGGCGGTGCCAGTCCGGATCTATGGCAGTGCAAGGAGAACTCCACCGCACAAATGTATATCAGCCAGCCGGGGCCCCGGTATTCACTGCGGAGATATGTTTGTGACGTGGAATTCTTATCATTTTATTAATATCTGCCCTTTACCAGGATTAATGGCTGCCATCTTTATATCATATTTGATCCATATGATTGAAATACTGCTGCTATTGTCGTTTGCAGATATAATAAAGTCCCATTCACTGAAACAATAGCATGATCACTATCAAATATGGTTTTTATGAACTATATTATATAGGATCCACGGTAACAGGTTATGAAGAGAGTGCATGCTTGTGAATTATTGAATACTTTTGAATGTATACATGTCTGTGATTGGTGGGCTTGAAGCCACTCAACTGTAACTCCCCTTTTGTTCTCTGACTGTAAATAAACCAGAGCTCTGCTTTTAGCACACACAGGGAGAGCCTTCAGTTGGCATCGATATGACACAGCGTGCATTTGTTTCTCTGTCGCCGAGCATGCTGGAATGAGCTGTACATTGTACCTTTCAGTACAAGGGATTAATGGAGCTTGGCGTGTATTAATATCCACAGGGTCGGTGCTAGACTATTTTACGCCCTAGGCAAGACCAGCTACTTGCGCCCCCCCCCCCCCGAAAAAAAAAAGGAAAGGGGTTAAAAACTCCTCTATGTCATACCCAGTGACCCTGATCTGATGGTTCCTCCATGTTATAGTTTTATACCCAGTGACCCCCCATATTCCTCCATGTCACACCCGGGGACCCTAATGTCTCTCCTTGTCACACCCAAGGACTTTGATGTTTTTCCATGTCACACCCTTGGATCCCAATATTCCTCCATGTCATGCTGTCATACCCACTGACCTTGATGTTCCTCCATGTCACACCCAGGGACCCCCGTGTTCCTCCATGTCATGCTGTCATACTCAGTGACCCCAATGTTCCTCTATGTCAGACCCTGATGTTTTCCATGTCACAGTTGGGGACCCTGATGTTCCTCCATGTCACACCTGGGGACCCTGATGTTCCTCCGTGTCACACTTGGGGACCCCAATCCCCCATGGCACACCCAGGGACCCCAATTCCTCATGGCACACCTGGTGACCCCGAACTCCTGTTACACCCGGTGACCCCTATCCTCCATGTCACACCTGGTGACTCTGATTCCCCATGGCACACCTGGTGACCCTGATTCCCTTTCATACCATGTAACACCCAGGGATCCCCTGTTCTGGGGACACTAATTGGGTGGTATGAAGAGAGTGGCCCCCACTCTGCCATCCTTCACAGTTATCCTGCTGATTCCTTCTCCCAGGACACTTCCCTCCTGGACCACAGTGTTCACCACAGCTCCAACCGGCTCCTGGTGGAAGGAAAAGCAGCAGTCAGAGAGCTCCGCATGTCCTTTATCACCAACCTCCTCAGACTATTCCGGTGCCTCGTCGCTTCTGCCCCAGTAAAGGTGCTGCCTTCCAGTGCCGAGCTCCAGCTCAGGTTCAGCTCTCCTCCGCTCCCTGCTTAATACCTATCCAGGGAAATGAACGGCTGCCTACCAGCTCAGTGCAGAGAGTTACTTCCTGCCTGGGGTTAAGGCCGTTCAGCTCCAGCTGAAGAGGATCATCATGCAGGCAGCACTCTGGTGGGCTCCATTCCTGCCTCTTGGGGCCCCTCCAACAGTGGTGGAAAGCCAGGGCCTGATAGTTCCGCCACTGCCCAAGACACCTGGCATCTTTCTCTATCCCTTCTTCCTCCCCTACCACCACCTCTCCCCTCAGCTCACAATAATCATTCATAATGGAGAGAGAGTGCCGACTCCTGGCTGCGCCCCTAGGTGGCAATGCACCCTAGGTGGCTGCCTAGTTTGCCTAGTGGAAGCACCGGCCCTGAATATCCACAAGTGCGCTTTTCAGTGCAGCGAAGTTTTCAGTGCACCGAGCGAATTTCTATGCTCCAAGCTCCATTAATTTCCACGACAGGCAGATGTGCATTTGCTTGCATCAATATAAAACTGATCTGTTCTGTTTGGGTCTGCAAAGACTGAAGAAGTTGCACTTTTCATGTATTTTTTGAGACCAAAATGGACTTGGATGTGGGCGGATGTAAACAGATTCACGGCCATTTACATCCGTCTGAAAAAAGGAATAGTCTGTAGGCTATACAGAAGCTTGTAAATAACACAATGGGGTTGATTTACCAAAATTGGAAAGTGCAACATTTGGTGCAGCTGTGCATGGTACTCAATCAGCTTCTAACATCAGCTAACTTCAGCTTGTTTAATTAAGCTTTGACAATAAAATCTGGAAGCTGATTGGTTTCTATGCAGAGCTGCACCATATTTTTCACTCTCCAGTTTTAGTAAATCAACCCCAATGAGCTTGAAGAAAGTAGGTGGACATGTCATAATGTATAATCATACAAAACAGGAAACAAAACTGAAATATACATTGATTATATTTCAAATACCCAACCTCAATGTACCTACCTGCTTTCTATTGCAGCTCGAAATTCCTGTTGACTGATTACATTTCTCTTGTATTTATCAATTTTTCTGGGGAAAAGGGGGAAAAGTGTGTCATTAATATATATCCAAATTATTTCATACTTTTTTTTAATCCAAAAAACATTTTTTTTAGTATTGAAATGGACATTGAGTAACAACATCACTGCTAACAAAAATATGCACCTATGTTGTACATATTCAGCCAAATTAACAGATAGGACAAGGTCTCTCTACAAACTACAATATAACATACTGTACACAGAGTGTATTATATACTGTAGATAATTGGTAAGTTATTAAACTGCTAAAAGCAAATGAACTAAGAGACCGTCACCTAATCACAGACAGTTCACAGGAATAGGAACCAAATGATTTCACTCTGCTTTAATGGGGAGAACCGGCTCATTTGTATAGCTGTGTGTTTTCTTTCAGTTATATTATATTAATATTTTACACATAATAATAACTTGTTTTGCTAATGTGAGGGAAAAAAAATCCTCAATATGCTGGTGTAATTTGAGGATTTTTACGAGAATGAAGAACATGGAAATTGGGATTCTTTTTGAAAAATGAAGGTAAATTAAATGTTGTTTGCCTGCAAAACTTGTTGCCCCACATGGGGCAGCCATCTTCAGAAAGTGAAAAATATTGTTTTTTTTTTTTTTTCAGAATTGTCGCTCTTTTTTTGTTTATAGCGCAAAAAATAAAAATCGCACAGGTGATCAAATACAGCCAAAAGAAAGCTCTATTTGTGGGGGGAAAAAAATACATCAATTTTATTTATGTACTGCAGCGCACGATCGGGCAAATGTCCATTAAAATAACACAGTGCCGAATCTCAAAAAATGGCCTGGTCATTAAGGGGGCAAATCCTTCCGGTTCAGAACTGGTTAAGGCAGTGTGGAATAGGGAATGTACAGAGTATTGCACAGATTGAGGCAGGGTGGAATAGGGAATGTACAGAGTATTGCACAGATTGAGGCAGTGTGGAATAGGGAATGTACAGAGTATTGCACAGATTGAGGCAGTGTGGAATAGGGAATGTAGAGCGCAGTGTACAGATTGAGGTGGTGTGGAATAGGCAATGTACAGCACAGTGTACAAAATGAGTTGGTGTTGAAAAGGAAATGCACAGTGTAGTGCACATAAGCCTCCAATCACTTCTATGGCATGATACTAGTGTGTTGGGTAGCCCTAATTTAGCGCATGGTGTCGCATGTAGAAAAATGCACACACTGTCACATCTACATGGGTATGAAAGGAGCTTTATCCCTTGCCTTGACAAAATACATGTAAATGTAAAGAAATTCTTAACCTTTACTTTAGTCAGTCTCACCTTTTCTCCACCAAAATCTGGATGGTGGGTAGGTGGTGCATGTGCACTACAGGCTAGGGAGCAGCAATATTTACATCATAAAAGCAGCTCAGAGCTGATGGGCCTTTAAATATCTGCTTCAGACCAAATGTGGAGACTGTGGAGTGCTTCTGTGGCAGCTGGTGGTTGGCATGACAATGGTGGCCCCCATCCCCAGTGTGATATCGGCACCCATCCGCCCGCGTGATGTCCACAGCGTATCCACTCCCTAGTAGCAACACAGTGAGTGACTCACACAGGAATCCTATGACAGGGTTAGAAGCGGGCAGTGACAGGTACGGCTGCAGCTGCCTCATTCAGCCTGACGGTGAGGCACACTGCACGGGAGTTATTTGGGATCAGGATCCTTCATATTCTGCATGTTGGTTGTAGGAGCATAGTGGGCCCCACCTAATTTGGGACCACCCGGCATGCATTGTACCTAGGAAGGATTTGCCACTGAATAGAAAAGGGAATGCAAAAACCCTCTGTCAGTTGTTTTCTCTGCCATATGTGTCCGATTGGGGAGATTTCCCTTTACTTCCTGTTCTGTAGACACACATAGAAGTAAGAAATGAGTGAAATCCCCTCTGAGGCAATTGTCACTGGAACATAAGTCCACATGAAATATTTCTCAACTCTTCTGGTAACTCAAAATGTTGTATTTTTACTCACTGTTTGTCCAAGTGGCTATGGACACCAGCACAAATAGAGAGCAAGAACATGGACAGCTAAAAAAAGAAAAACCTGACAAGGGTTCTAACCTCTCACCAGTCTATTCAAAACAAAGAAAGTTTAGCTTTAGATACATTTTAAACAAAATAAAATAAGTTTGCATATTCTCCCTGTGTTTGTGTGGGTTTCCTCCGGGTTCTTCAGTTTCCTCCCACACTCCAAAGACATGCTGTAGGTTAATTGGATGAATGCTGTCTACTGTAAATTGGCTCTAGTATGTGTATGTATGAATGAGAGTTGGGGAACTAAGATTGTGAACACCTAGAGAGCTGGGAATGATGTGGAAGTACAATATATATGTGAAGCGCTGCGTAAATTGACGGCGCTATGGAAGTACCCGTAATAAATAAATAAAAATAAATAAAGGTATTACATATAATATATTTGTTTTGCTGTAAAAAATGAAACTTACTCAAATGTTGCGAGTAGTGCCAAGAAATCTGACTGAAAGAGGTTAGCCAGCCTGGCCTCCACTGCTGTCAGAGTAGACACAGGACTAATGGCCCCTTCCCGATGAAACCTGGAGACAATGGACAACATTTTGAAAATGGTAGAACTTCAGTCACAGTAGAAAAAAACATTCGTGATATTTCTTGCAATTCACTGCTAATCAACTGCTTTTATCTAGTCACTGTTGTACATGTTTTATAATTTACATGTACGGTATTTTCCTAATTTCAAAAATGACCCACCAATACTGTGTAGAACCCTCTGAGTCACCAGCGAGCTTCTCTGTGAAAGAGGATATGGGTTGTAAACCTTGTTTTATACTTGCCTATTTTTACCTCCCGCTCCCCCCCTCAACTGCAATTGAGCTGCGGTTCTAAAATTCTCCGACCCCGCGCCTCTTTAAGTGGTTCTAAAGGCAGAAGGTTTTACCTCAATGCATTCTCTGCATTTAAGTAAAAAAACCTTCTGTATGTAGTCCCCTCCCCACCTTGTACTTACCTAAGCCTGCTATCAATCACAGTCAGTGACAAGGGAGGGGGGCAGGGCCGAGCCACAGTTTGTGTGTCAATGGAGCATGCACGAGTGTCCCCAGAGAAAGAAGCTTTATATGGAGGCACTTAGCGGGGGGGGGAGCCAGGAGCGCCAGAGGGGGACCTGAGAAGAGGAGAATTGAGGCTGCTGTGTGACCAGAGCAGGTAAGTATGAGGTATGAGATGTTTGTTATTTACATTTTTAAAAAATGAGCATTTTCAAGCACTTTAAGCTGCAATGGCATGGGGTTGTACACATGTGGCAGCCATGGCAAAAATTATACCTACTGTCACGTTCTGCCACTGAAAGCTACCTGTTCAAGTGAATGGAGCCAGGGTGCAGCCTTTTGAGGGTTGAAACAGCGAGCAGGCAACATATCACTTTTCAAAGGGGTGGTAAGGGTTTAGCCTTAAATGTAAACAGGCCCTTACAGCCAGGACTAGCCTATCCATAAGGACAAATGGGGTCTCCTTGGTCCCACCTGTGCAGGGTTGAGAGAAAGTAGTACTTAGGAAAATATGGTTTCTAATCCTGTAAGGATGCCCATAAAATCACTGGCAGTTATACTATGACTACAACCCTCAAAGAGGTTCCCTGCATTCCCTGCAGCCTCATCTTAAAGTGACTGTAAAGCTAACTTTTTTTTAAATTAAAATAAGACACATGTTATTTTTACCTGCTTTGTGCAATAGTATGGCACAGTGCAGCCCCAATCTCCTCTTGCTCTGGATGGGTTTACTAATAGTGACAGTGGTGGACCATGCCCATGCAGTGTGTGTGTGTGGGCACAAACCCTTGTAGTCTCTGCTAGGGGTTCAGGTGACACTATAGGGGCACAGTCGGCAAACAGTTCTCAGCCTATAGCAGAAAGTGCCTGAACAAGGAACTTCATGACAGGATCAACAGCTATTATTTAATGAAAGATGTAGATGCTGCAAAAGCATTGCAAACAACCATCTAGCATGCTATTACTACAATAATATGATAGTGCTTCTATAAGATTTCAGTGATTGGGTTCAGATCTACTTTAACAAACATGGGTTGAGGAGGTCAACACAGTAAGCAGGATCTGAAGAGTGGTGTCACTCTCTGGCTAAATAGTGCAGACAGAATAAGGGAGGGTTATGACTCCTGTCAGATTATGTTTTGCCATCTGTGTCCCATTGGGGAGATTTACCTTCAATTCCTGTCCCAGAACCAAAACAGGAAGTGAGAATAAAATGCTGCATATTAACCACTTGCCGTCTGCTCACTAGAGCACTACTGCGGCAAAGTGGCTCTATAACGTCTGGCGACGTAGTACTACGTCACCAGACATTCCCCTCTCTCGGCGGCGCAGTCGAGGCTTGCTCCCGCTGTATTCATTCACAGCGGGAGTCGGGCCAGGGGAGGAGCGGCGGCGATCGCGCTGCTCTTCCCCGATCGTCGGGGAATCGAGTGTGGAGATCCGCCCGCTTGTGTAAACAGAGCGGGCGGATCTCCTAAGTGACAGGCAGGGTCAGATTGCAGGGTTCAGCATAGCTGAACATGCGATCTGTCCTTGTGTCACTCAGTCACCTCCCCCCACACATGTTAGTAAGCACCAGGCATACATTAACCCCTCCCTCTCCAATAAAATTAACCCCTTCCCTGCCAGTGTCATTTTTACAGTAACAGTGCATATATATAGCACTGATTACTGTAGTAATGTCACTGATACCCCGGAAAGTGTCAAAAATGTCAGTCAAGGGTCCGATCTGTCCGCCGCAATGTCGCACTCCCGCAAAAAAAATCGCAGATCGCCGCTATTACTCGTTAAAAAAAAAAACACCAAAAATGACAGAAATCTTTCCCTTAGTTAGTAAATGCAATAACTTTTGCGCAAACCAATTATTGTGATTTTTTTTTACCAAACATAGGTAGCAGAAAACAAATTGGCCAAAAATTTTTAGAAAATGTGATTTTTACATTTTTTTTTGGGGGGGGGGGGGGATTTCATATAAAAAAATTTGAAAAATATAATTTTTTTCAAAATTTACGCTCTTTTTTTGTTTATAGCGCAAAAAGTAAAAATCGCACAGGTGATCAAATACCACCAAAAGAAAGCTCTGTTTGTGGGAAAAAAAGGACGTAAATTTCGTTTGGGTACGGCGTCGCACGACCGCGCAATTGTCAGTTACAATGCCGAATCACAAAAAGTGGCCAAGACGTAAGACAGCAAAATCCTCCCGTGGTAAAGTGGTTAAGGGAATCCATAGGGGCCCCCAGGTCACCAGAGCCAGTGTCCCAATTGGAAGATTTCCCTTTATCATAGTTCTGAAGACTACCCAAAATTTGGGATTTTCTTTTACATTCACTTTTGATGATAAAAGTAAACAGGACAAATAGATAAGGTGAATCTCCCTAACGGGAGCAGAGACGTCAATAAAAACCTGATGGCTGTTGTAATCCATCTCTGCTCTATTCAAAACAAAACAAAAAATGTGCCTTTAGTTTCTTCAGTAGGTAAGTAAAATAGTCTTTATCCCCACCTAGTGGGCAAATCTGTAAGTAAGGGTAAGGCCACTTTCACACATGCTGTCCGTTTATCAGTTTTTCATCCATCTGTTGACGGATGAAAAAACGGACATCAATGCATCTCTATGGAAAAACGGATGTAAATGGATGATCATCCATTTACATCAGTTTACATCCACATCCTTCATCATCCGTTTTTTAAACTCAAAGCTCTATTTTTCTTCCGTTAACCACTTGCCGACCGTTGCAAGTACATTTACTGTGGCGGTCAGGCCCTCCTGGGCAAAGTGACGTAGTACTACGTCACTCGCCCAGCAGCCTCTAGGGTGGCGAGCGCGCGCCACCGGAGGCGCGCTTCCGCCCCCACTCATTCACTGAGGTCCCCGCACGAGTGACCTGCGGCTCCGACAATCCCCGCTGAGCCGGCGGCAGACAGGTCCGTCTCTACTCTCTGTGCAGAGATGGACCTGTTAGATCCCTGCTCTCCTCTATGGGAGATCGGATGAAAACGGACCGTCTGTCCATTTTCATCAGATCCTATCTGATCCGATCCTCCATACAGATGGAAAATAGGGTTACCACCCGTCTGGATTTCACGGACAGGATCAAATCAGAGAGCAGCGGGTGTTAGCAGACATGTCACAGCTGAAATCCGCTGCTCCATAGAGGTGCATGGAGTGCCCGATCAGGTCCGCCTGAAAAACTGAAAGGCGGACTTGATCAGAAAGCCCATGTGAAAGGGCCCTTATAATTTTGGTAAAAGTTATTAAATGTAAAGAAAAAGAAAAACTTTTTAAAACAAATACATTGTCATCAACTTATATAGACTGATACAATCTTGAAAATGCTCTCAAAGTTTCTGGTTAGTTGATTTTTCATCCCTGACCTGTGTTTCGGGTTGGAGAGTATCTTGTGCGTGATCCCTTTTTCACTGCGGTCTTGAAAATTCCTAAGAAAGTCCATGTAACTGATGCCTGACAGAGAGTTCTCTAGGCCACATCTCGCCAGGAAAAGGTTAAAGTGCTCTTCTTTAAGTTTTAAGTCGAACTTCTCCAACACCGTGAGTAAATCTTCCTTCTCAACCTTTACAAAGACAAAGGCGTCATACTCAATTTCTGCAGTCTCTTCACACTATATATACACAAAGTGATGTACTTTAACTTTTTTTTATTTAGAGTTTCCTCCTAATTCCTTTTATCACCCAATGGTCATCATGCAGTGAATGGATTATTTATGACTATAAAATCTCTGCTATGGAACATTTGAGGAGACAACCATATACCACCAGACCATATCTCATTGTAAAAGATCTTCTAACAAAAAAATAATTTGACTGCATTATTGCTATATTGGTGGAAATGTTCTATTGTGAAATGATAATGTAGCACTGCCCCCTTGAGAGCTGCTGGATTTTTCACCTTTCAGGTCCCCCTTAGTTACCGATAGCAACTGCATGCAGAATCTTAACACTTTACTTTCCGGCTCAGTCAATGAACAGTCTAGGGGTTGTTGTTTTATTTTATATGGGCATGGGAGAAGGGATGAGTGGGATACTCCAAAACTTGAACTATTCACATTGCTGAGGTCTTCTATCTGAAAATGCGGCAAGGCCGCAGCTTCATTCTGCCACTAGATGAATCTGAGGTAATGTTCTTTAAGCACTTATCTTCAGGGTGCCAGCAGCCAGACACCCACCCCACAACAGGGTGCCAGCAAGCCAGCCACCCATAAGAGGATGACACCAAGCCAGACACCCACCCACCCTACAACAGGGTGCCAGCAAGCCAGCCACCCACAAGTGCTTTAAATACAAAGTGCTAAAAATGCTATTAAATGCCTAAATGCAATAATATATACAAATAAAAGTGCAAAAACAATTCAAAATAATTCATACAATAAAAGACAATACTGACAATTCATAAATAGTACAATAAAAAGTGATAGAAGTGCTGTAAAAAAAGTGCTAGATGCAATGATGCTAAAAAGAATATATATATATATATATATATATAAAGTGCTAAAAAACTCAAGTCAATATATTAAACAGTCCATATAAATGTCCAAAGAAATGTGCCAAAGTGCTCAAAAACTGTGCTGCTTTCCTTAGTAATGGAAGGTGCTCATCAGTGAAGAGGTGCCACACTCCCCTCTTGCACCTCTACTCACCAGAAATGAAGACCCTATATTAACTTAGCGCGGGTTTTTTATATTACTATTAGAGAGTGCAAGCTGTTCCAGAGCTAACAATAAGAAAACATCAGTCTTCTTTGAAATGTTGTTCTTCCTAAGGAAAGTCATGGACGTTAGACACCGTAAGTGACATTTGGATGTTCCATCTAGAAAGGGAAAAAATGAGGTCTCCATGGTAAGGTTTTACAACCAAATGTTCCTCTTTTTTTTTCAGTACATCATCCAACATCTCAGAGTGTGAGGAGAATGCTAAAGAAAACCAGACAGAAGCAGTGCAGGGAGGTGAGCAAGCCATTACTCAAGAGGGAGAAGGCCGGTCCCAGTCTGTGGAGGAGACAGAACATCCAAGTGCACATCCAAGCTCTTCACAAATATTCGCACATGTAAGAATACTATTGATTACTAGGCATAATCAGATGTACACCAAGGCATCATTGCAGTTCTCAATCAGCATATTATCCTCTACAGGTTAGTCATGACAGGCCAACAACATCAAGATCCTCTCGACATGTCAAAAGGTCTGAAAATAATGAGATGGACAAAGCAATGAAGTCCTTCATGGATGAGATGACCTCCTTTAAAAGACAGGAGAGAAAGGATCCATTCTGTGATCTGAATAACAAAAATGCGTCCTTCCTGAGAACAATTTATCATACGCTACAAAAAGCCCCAGCAGAGAGGCTGGTGGAGATACATATGGGTATATTTAATTATGCGGGGGGTAGTATTGGAAATCGCTGAATCAGGAATGCCATTGCCCGCTATTAGCCAGTATGAACCCCTCAGAGGTCATACTGACAATATCCGTATGAGTCCACATGCCTGCCAGGCCAACCATATCTGCTGCCCTATCGACAAATCCCTTTGCATTCATACAGCTCAATGCACAATATCCAGAGGCCTTCTTATGTAAGTTCCTCTCGTGCTCAGTCCTCACAGGGAACATATCATCCAAGTGTAAACACTAGCTCAAATTCCGCAGATGTTTCTCAATCTAATAGCCAATACAGCTCTGATTTTTTTTCCCAACCTTCTACTTCATATTCCCCATCCCCCACCCCTTTTTATCAGGATTTGTAACCGAGTTTTTGTGTTATAACCTGAGTTTTTGGAAAGTTTACAAATTCTATGCGTTGTTAAAGCAAATAAAAAAAAAAAGTAAAGTGAAAAAATGTTTTTTTTTCGTAAGGTTTTTGCATTTTGAATATATGTTGTTCCTACGTAAACTGGTTATGCAGAATAATAAAACGAAACTGTTTTGAACATATTATGTACTTTTGTGTCTTTTTATGCTATCAAAACATAATGAACTAACCAAAAATAGCAAGCACAACACAACTTAAGTCATTTTCATATGGTATTTTAGGACATTTTTGTACAATTTTTGAAATTTGCACTGCAATACACATATTGATATTGCCATGGAACCTCTCCTGGTGGAGATAGAAAGTAGTTGGCAAATTGGTCCCGCTGGCAATATAAGATCTCTTTGCACGCACTCTGCTGTACTGTACAGAGGGCAGGTGGAACTCTTTCTCTTTCTCCACGTCAATGCCCTCCTTATCCCAGACAATATTATGCAGAATGCAGCAGGCCTGAATTACTAACTCAGCATTCTCAAGGCTGAGTTGCAACAGTGTTTGGAAAACACGGCATTTACTTGACAAAATGACAAAAGGACATTCAATGAGGCGTCTTGCGTGGCTCAGGCGATAGTTGAAGATCCTCTTGTTGTCTTCCAGATTACTTCTCGCATAAGGCCTAAGCAGATATCGAGAAAGTGCGAAGGCCTCATCTGCAACAAGTACAAAAGGCTGTAGTTGAAAAAATTTTTAGGATGCTGTCGGAAATGTGCGTAGTGCAGAGCCACAAAACCTTCAGAAGGTTGCTTTAGTAGCATGGGATGGTCCAAAATTGACGACGTCTCCTGGCCACAATCTGCTTTTTCTTGCTCTCCTTTCTCCACATAAAGGCAAATATTACAAACAATGTCACGCTGTCCCAAAAATTGTTGGAATCCATCGCAGAAAGCAGATAGCACACAAAAGGACAAAGCAAAGACAGCAAGGAAAAGTCACTCACTGAAAACTGCAATAATAGTGCAGTATAGTTATTAAATGTATAAAAGCAAGTAGCAAAAGATTGCACTCATATTGTAATGTGAGTGTATCTTATTATAATAAATAGTTTGCTCAGCTTGTTTAGATATACTAAACCATTGCAGCACTTTATTTCTTTGAGGCGCATTGCCTATGGGTTCATACGCTGCTTCCGAAATAGAAGTTTGCTGCACCATGAGAGTGAAGAGTGCCTGGAATTAGTTACTGTGGTGGGGAACACAGTGTATGCCTGGCTCTGATGTGAATTTCTCAATTCAAGTCTCTGAAATGCTGTTATTGACCTCTCTATAATTTGAGGGTCAACAAAATCTGGTAAGCAGGATTGCCCCTTTTTTATACGTTGGTGACGTGTGCACCATTCTCATCAAAGGTGGTGTGGGGACTTTCTTGTACATCTTTGCAAGCTGTAATGTGTGGACTTCATAATATAATGTTGCATAGAACTTTTTGTTGGCACTGCACCCTTTGTTTTATATTTGAATTGCGGGTATACGATCAAACCTGTTGGTGCTGGCTACCAACTCTGATCCATCAACCAAGCGCAGATACTACTTTGTTTTTTTTTCCTAATCCTATCCTGAGGGAACATTGGAGTGGAGTGGTGATAGCAGCAGAACCAATCTAGCTTTCCAAAATGCGTTTTTTGACCATTGTGTAAAAAGGGGTCAAACACCTCTGTTGAGTTGTCAAACATAAAAAACTGGCGCAACAGGACTCAAAATGAACCTCAATAGCCTCCTAGGAAAATTATAATGGGAAGATGCACGGACCTGGATGTTGTGTGGCAAAGTCCAAAAAGTCCATAAAAAGCACCGGTCTGTGCACTCCAGAAGGCTGCTGACTCTCAAGTGGAGAAGAAACTTGTAATATACTGGAAAATAAGAACAGCGCCACTCTAAGTGCAATAAATTCAGTACTTTATTTGACATCTAATAATGCTGGGTACTCACAAGATAGAGCGATTAAAAAACATGGTGGATGTGTGTAAAAGATCCATTATTCCGGTGCCTGGGTGAGGGGGGGCTGATGTGCTCCAAACAAGTCCGTCCGACTGCGGGAGTAAGCAGTATCCGGACCCCGAGGACACCTGCAACGCCTCCGGCGGCGGACTTCCGGGTTGGGCGTGGAACGTGGGCGTGATGACGTAGGCGACGCGTTGTCGGAGCATGCGCTCCTTCCTCAGGCCTGAGGAAGGAGCGCATGCTCCGAGTCGCCTACGTCATCACGCCCACGTTCCACGCCCAACCCGGAAGTCCGCCGCCGGAGGCGTTGCAGGTGTCCTCGGGGTCCGGATACTGCTTACTCCCGCAGTCGGACGGACTTGTTTGGAGCAAATCAGCCCCGCCTCACCCAGGCACCGGAATAATGGATCTTTTACACACATCCACCATGTTTTTTAATCGCTCTATCTTGTGAGTACCCAGCATTATTAGATGTCAAATAAAGTACTGAAGTTATTGCACTTAGAGTGGCGCTGTTCTTATTTTCCAGTCTGTTGAGTTGCCACCTACTCTTTAAGCACCCATGGTGAAAAAATTAGAAGACATCCGTATATTGAAGCACTTTGTTTGGTGTTGGGATTTGCCACATTGGACTTTATATGACTGTTTTGTCGAAAATATATACAAAGTATATTCCCTGCGCCAAATATAGAGTAGCCAATAAATATAAAAATATAAAGCTGATAATATAATGATAATAAAATTGGGTGAGATTTGATTAAAAAAGCAGCTGCTGTAAAAAGTAGATAAAATGCCGAGGAATGGTCTTTAAAAAAAGGCCAATTACAGCGCTTGCTGTCTCACTGTAGTACTAAAATTTACCAATAAATACTAATGCTTGTAAGTGCTTAATATGTCTCCATAACTACCACTTTAACCCTCCTCTTGTGTTAGGGTCAAAACTGACCCGTTTTCAGGTTTTGAATGTCTATAAGTATCACATAAATTTGTTTATTGCATCAAGATTTTTTTACTTTGTCAGGAACCTCTATTTAAACAATGTAATAGAAAAATAATCCTTTTCACTAAATTATAAAATACTGTGGTGAAAATTAAGACGTTCATGGTGTTAGGGTCAATTCTGACCCAGTTATAATATAGGATTTTAGGACACTAATAAGTTCCAAAACTGAAATCATAAACACTCTCTCTGCTTAGTAACACTGACAGCCAATCCCCTCTCAACCCTGTGAGCTGTAGTTAGGGAGGGGCCTATCTCTTTTCCTGCTTGTCTGCTTCTCTAAATAAAGTGAAGAAACATAGGACAAATTAATTTCACAGTTGCTGACTTTATTTTACCATTTTTTAAATTTGACAATGAGAGGTATGCTATCAAAAGAAAGGTCTAGGGGTCACACCAAAAATATTAAAACCAATCTTTTCAAGGATAAAGAAGCCTAACAAGGTAACCAAGAGGTAAGAAACAAATTTGATGATAAATAATTATTCAGAGGGTATTTTATGGCTGATTTAAAACACGGGTCAAAACTGACCCTAACATCATGGATAGTAACGGAATTCTAACATAAGAGGAGTAACCAGTAACTACTGGTTACTGTCCATATTAAATGATGACAAAAAATCAGTCCAAAGCAATGACAAAAATAGGCAAACGGTCATATAAATACTAATGCTTGTAAAGTGCTTAATATGTCTCCATAACTACCACTTTAAGCAGAAAACCATGTTTAAGAAGAAATGCTCCAAATGGTGTAATAACGTTTTAAATATGTTTATTTCCCATCCATCGGGTTTATTTCCACTCAAAATATCAAAGCACGCTATCCCTGGTGGTCAGCGGTGCGGGCTGCACGTCCTCCTCGCGGATTTGCGGCTAGCTTCCGGCTTGCGTTTTAGCTGGGTGTGCGTGATGACGTAATGCGGTCCAAACTGACGCGTTTCGTCACTTCCGGTGACGTCTTCAGAGTTTTGAAAACTCTGACGCGTTTCATCACTTCGCGTTTCGTCACTTCCGGTGACGTCTTCAGAGTTTTGAAAACCGGAAGTGACGAAAAACGTCAGTTTGGAGCATTTCTTCTTCTCTCCTGTTTATACACCCCAATTTATCCTGGAGTCCAGAGGAGCCATCACCAGCCCAGAGGACTACCTACAAGGGAAAAGCCACTTGGCCCAGGGGGCCACTAAAGCCTAAAAGGTCTTAGTGTCATATGATACATAAGACCCACGTCATTTGGTAAGTGACCCACCCTATTTAAAACTGGATCAAGCATCTTTGAACAATCAAGTCAGAGCACTTGCACTTTGTATGGATAGATATTCACTGAGGACATTTATTATTTAAGCACCAGTCACCATTATTGGACTTTTTTAATATATATATATTTTAGTGTTGATTATATACCTAATTAATTCAATCACAGTAATCTAATTTTATTGGAATATTAATCATTGGTATATCAATGTCCTATAATATTTATCACATCTAATTTCACGTTTCTTAAACATGGTTTTCTGCTTAAAGTGGTAGTTATGGAGACATATTAAGCACTTTACAAGCATTAGTATTTATATGACTGTTTGCCTATTTTTGTCATTGCTTTGGACTGATTTTTTGTCATCATTTAATATGGACAGTAACCAGTAGTTTTAAAACAGTTTTGATTTTTATGAGCACTGTAAATGCCTATTCTTTATACACGTTTATTTTAGCATCCACTGTATGTGACAAGTTCACCTCTGAAAGGGGCAGCTACACATTTGCACGTTTCTTTTTTTGGGCACCACTCTTTGGTAATTTGACACTTATATACAATTATATATTCTAATCCAGAATCTCCAGACTTTTGGGCAAGTTCACATATGTGATGAGTCATGGCTTCCTGTTCACGTCCATGGGTGAAGCACCAGGAAAAAAAATGAAAGCCAGAATGGTCGCCTCTTTGGATCAGCTACATGAAAGTCATTTGTTTTAAAAAAGATGTAGTCATTACATAATTTTGTTTTCACTTTCTATTTGACCCACCTTGCCAATTCTATGAGGGTCATACTTCTCAAATTCTCCCTTCATGCTCCGGAACCCCTCTCTGAATTTATCCTTCAGCCATCTCTCAATGTTGAGCGAGGCCTTCCTTTCCAGCTCTGCTTGTGACATTTCTCTCGTAGACTCTAAGGAGAGACAGAATAAAAAATGCACTTAACAAGGACATTTATTTGTTTAACCTTTTGAAAAGGGACCATGTATCTATAGATAGGTAACAACTCAACTGCAACAGGATCGCAAAGCAAATACCTGGTTCCACTCTTCACTCCCTTACTGTCTGGATAAGTGAGCCTTTACTCGGTTAATGGAGACACTTCGGAATACTACTCACCAGCAATGGCTTACTGGACAGTAAGTGAGTGACACAAGAAATTAGGTGACTATTTGCCCTGCACAAAGATCCTGTCCTTGGCGGGTTGTCACCGGTGACGGGATCACTAGTGTAACAGTGCCATAAGTGTTCATTTTATAGTCAAAATGACTGGCCCTCCAGAGAAGGTGGAACAGAGCCTGCATATGTAATGAGCAAATACAGCTGTCCCCATGTACTTATATCAATACAAACTGAACATGGAAAAAAATGAATACATTATATTTCCTTTAAACACATCCAGCCCTTGTTCTTCTGTTACCTTTTGTAGTTATATTCCTAGAAGACTGATTTTGGATTTCATTCCCAAGTCTTTTCATCAATAAGTCCCCTTTAATCACACCAGTCCCATCCACATCGTACCTAACAGAATATAAGCAGGGTGACATATACAGTAAGTAGATCAAAATAACGTACAAATACCACTGATTAAAATTAGTGCAATTCATTATTTTTTAGTGCACAGAGAGTGCTTCTTCTATATTCAAATCTAAATCCATTATTAGCTACAGATCTGATTATTTTTGTTCCATAGTATCTATTTTTGCTATAATGTAAAAACTGCAAACTTTTGAATATTATTCTTTTATTTGTGAATGCTTGTGTTAAAGAGAAGCAATATCGCCTGTAGTCTTCTTACAGCTCATCCTCTTCCCATTAGTGATTTACCATTTCTACTTTAACACTGTGTCTTTATTTGGAGGTGGCCATTTTGGTAAAGGAGCAGGCTTTGCTTTCTGGTGTTTGAAAACCCACCCTCTTGATGACCTCTGAGCTGCTGATTAGAGGGGGAATGATAAAGAATCAGTAACAGAGGATAAGAAACCCTGATCAAAGAGTAAAAAAAGCAAAAGCAGGAAGATCCTTCCACTGCACATCCTCAGGCACAGCTTCCCAACCAACAAGGGTAACAGTTAGCAGCACAGTAGTGGCATCAGCAAATTTAGGCTCAGGCTGTCACTAAACCGACTCCAAAGTCATGCAACTTTCAGTGCACTGAAGTCATATCAAAGTCGGACCAAAGTAATGCAGGAGCCTTTTCTCAAGTCAGACAGACTTGTGTAGTATCAGTAGTATCAGGTAAGACAGCTCTCATAGGCAAACACTGAATTTCACATGTCATTCAACTTGGAGTCTCACAAGTGGAATCCTAGGTCGAATAAGTGTGAACCCAAATTAAATCTCATGAGCAGTCAGAGACAGCAGTACCTTAGATGATCTTACACAGCAGATTAACAACTAGGAGGCTCAAAGCACAGTCATATTGAAAGACAAAATTCCCATTCAAAACCAAAAGGTACATTTTCACCACTTAGGCACAATAAAAATGTTTATACTGTATGTTCCTTTTAAAAAAGCACATCTTTACATTTTGAGTTTAGAATTTCTATCACAAACCATATAAGACCCACATTCATAACATAAGTTTGACATACATCAACAGAAAGATGCATGTGAATAAAGATGTGGATACACTGAAAGAATCAATAAACTACAAAAAAATGTATAAAACCTTTTAAAAAGTTTGTTGAACTCTCCATCGTCCAGGTGGAAGCCAAGTTGTATCAATAAATCTCTGAATTCCGGAGGTAAAAATCTTGCAGTTCCATCTATTTTTTTCTCTGCTATCAGCTCAGAAAGTTCTGCAAACCTGTTTTTTTAGGGAAGCAATCATAGTATTTTGTCAGCTGTTATGTCAAGCACTTGTTTAAAATACAACTAAAACATTTGATTATGTGATTTGTAACAGTTTGATCCAGCACCGATTTATAGCTGTATGTGAGAAAAAAACAACCTGAGCAGTGAAGTGTTTATACTGTGTTCTAAATTCCTGACAATTAAGAGATGCTGCGCTGATTGAGAGGCCTACTCATCAATATGTTGGAAAACAAACACTAAAGGAAAAGTTTTGTTACAAAGGGTAATAGCACGAGCGTTGGAAGCTTGTAGGGACAATTTAATTATTGAAGGGAAATTTGGAATATAGAAATGGTATTTAAACTAAATTTCTTTAAAACCGAGCTGATAATATTCCTCCCTGCCCATGCCCCCCTCCATGGCTTTTCCATCAAGATCATCGCGGATCGGGTGGACAGATTATTGGGTGGGGCTGGGGAAGACCCAGCTGTCATGGTACACGTGGGTACCAATGACATAGGCAGAGGAAGATGGAGAGTCCTAAACGATTTCAAGGACTTAGGCCCTAAGTTGAGGAGTAGGACCTCCAAGGTAGTATTTTCCGAAATACTACCTGTACCTCGAGCCACACCAGAGAGGCAGCGGGAGATTAGGGAAGTTAACAAGTGGCTGAGGAGCTGGTGTAGTAAGGAGGGTTTCGGGTTCCTGGAGAACTGGGCCGACTTCTCAGTCGGCCACCGGCTCTTTGGTAGTGACGGATTGCACCTAAATGGGGAGGGTGCAGCCGTACTGGGTGCGAGGATGGCCAAAAAGTTAGAGGGGCTTTTAAACTAGGGAATGGGGGGAGGGTACAGATGTAGAATTAGCCAGTGGAAAGCAAGTTTCAGAGGGCAGAAATGGGGGCATTAGCGGTAGGGTGTTCGGAGCTCCTATACCCAGGGTGGGTATGGGGAAAAATCAGGAGAGCAGCCTAAAAACATCAAACGAGGATATAGGTAACCGGACAAAATTAAGAGGTTTGTATACCAATGCCAGAAGCCTGGCCAACAAGATGGGAGAGCTGGAGCTGCTGATGTTTGAGGAGGACTTAGATTTTGTGGGGATAACTGAGACTTGGTTTGACAGCTCTCATGACTGGATGGCAACCATTCAGGGGTATTCCCTTTATCGCAGAGATAGAGAGGGTAAAAAAGGGGGAGGGGTATGTCTGTATATTAAGAACAGTGTACAGGTAAATATGAGGGATGATATTAATAATGGAGCTATGGACGAAGCAGAATCCCTATGGGTAGAGCTTCAAAGGGAAGGCATGGTGGGGAAGGTAATATTGGGCGTATGCTATAGGCCCCCCAACCTGAGGGAGGAGGGGGAGGCGGACCTCATTTTACAGATAGGATTGGCAGCAAGGATGGGAAATGTCATTATAATGGGGGACTTTAATTATCCAGATATAGACTGGGCAGAAGGAACCGCACACTCAGCCAAGGCTAGGCAGTTCCTAAATGTTTTGCAGGACAATTTCATGGGTCAGATGGTGAATGCACCGACGAGAAAAAATGCAGTACTTGACCTACTGATTACCAACAATACAGACCTGCTCACGGATATAGAAATACGGGACAACTTAGGAAACAGTGACCATAGGTCAATAAGTTTCAGTATTAATTACAGTTATAGGAAGCAGAGGGGCAATATAAGGACACTGAATTTCAAAAGAGCCAATTTCCCAAAACTGCGCTCGCTGCTAGAAAATATCAATTGGGATAGAACCCTGGGAACAAAGAACACGGAGGAAAAATGGGAGTGCTTCAAGAGCATACTTAACAAGGGGATTGACCAGTGCATTCCAAAGGGAAATAAATTTAAAAGAGCAAAATTAAACCCTGGGTGGCTAAACTCCAACATAAAAATGTATATTAGTGCTAAAGAAAAGGCCTTCAAAAAATACAAGACTGAGGGGTCATTGGCAGCATTTAAGCATTACAAAGAGTGTAATAAGAAATGTAAAGATGAAATCAGGGCGGCTAAAATAGAACACGAGAGACATATAGCGGAGGAGAGTAAAAAGAACCCCAAGAAGTTCTTTAAGTATATAAACAGTAAGAAAGCGAGGCCAGAACACATTGGCCCCATAAAAGATGACAAAGGAAATATGGCCACCGAGGACAGAGAAAAGGCGGAAGTGTTAGATCATTTCTTCTCTTCAGTCTTCACAAAAGAATCGGGGGGCTACACGAACCTAGCTTGTAAGGCCGAACTAAACAACACACCTCAGGAAATGCCGCCATGGCTAACAGAAGATAGACTTAGTACTAAACTAGAGAAACTTAACATAAATAAATCACCGGGACCGGATGGCTTGCACCCGAGGGTTCTTAAAGAGCTCAGCCAGGTGATTGCCAGACCATTATTCTTGATCTTTAAGGATAGTTTACAGACGGGTATGGTGCCAGCTGATTGGAAAAAAGCCAACGTGGTACCAATATTTAAAAAGGGGCCGAGGTGTATCCTGGGGAACTATAGGCCGGTCAGCCTAACATCGGTAGTCTGCAAGATTTTAGAGGGGATGTTAAGGGACCACATACAAGACTTTAGTAATGAAAACTGTATTATTAGTAGCAATCAGCATGGATTTATGAAAAATCGTTCTTGCCAAACCAATCTATTAACCTTCTACGATGAAGTGAGCTGCCACCTAGATAAAGGAAAGCCTGTGGATGTGGTGTATCTGGACTTTGCAAAGGCCTATGACACCGTTCCCCACAAACGCTTACTGTACAAACTAAGGAAGGTAGGTATGGACCATAAGGTGAGTACCTGGATAGAGAACTGGCTCCAGGGGAGAGTTCAGAGGGTGGTGATTAATGGGGAGTACTCGGATTGGGCGGGTGTGGAAAGTGGGGTCCCCCAGGGTTCTGTCCTGGGACCAATCCTGTTTAATTTATTCATAAATGATTTAGAGGAGGGGATATCTAGTACAATCTCAGTATTTGCAGATGATACTAAACTAAGCATGCCAATATCTTCTATGCAGGATGTGGAAACCTTGCAAGCGGACCTGAACAAAATAACGGGGTGGGCAACTACATGGCAGATGAGGTTTAATGTTGAAAAATGTAAAGTAATGCACTTGGGGGCCAAAAACCAGAAAGCAAGCTACTCACTAGGGGGGGAGCCTCTGGGTGAGTCTAGGATGGAAAAAGACTTGGGGGTACTGGTAGACAACAGGCTTGGCAGTGGCATGCAATGCCAAGCCGCTGCAAGCAAAGCCAACAGAATACTGGGATGTATAAAAAAGGGGGATTCACTCCAGAAATAAAGAGATTATTCTCCCACTCTATAAGACTCTGGTCCGGCCACATCTGGAGTATGCTGTCCAGTTCTGGGCACCGGTCTTCAGGAAGGATGTGCTGGAACTGGAGAGAGTCCAGAGAAGGGCAACAAAAATAATTAGGGGAATGGACGACATCAGCTATGAGGAAAGACTGCAAGCACTGAACCTATTCTCTCTGGAAAAGAGACGACCTAGGGGGGATATGATATCAATGTGCAAATACTGTACTGGCGACCCTAGCATAAGGAACAAACTATTCAGAGAAAGGAGATACAATAAGACACGTGGCCACTCACTAAAACTAGAGGAAAGGCGGTTTAACCTTAAAATGCGGAAGGGGTTCTTCACTGTAAGAGCGGTCAGGATGTGGAATTCTCTTCCACAAGCAGTCGTATCAGCAGGGAGCATTGATGGTTTCAAAAAACTGTTATATGGGCACCTTAGAGACCACAACATACAGGGTTATACAATGTACGGTTAAAAGCAAACACACACACATCATAGGTTGAACTGGATGGACTGATGTCTTTTTTCAACCTCACCAACTATGTAACTATGTATAAGATCAATAATGTAATTATCAGTCCCTCCCCTCATGCCAGAGTCCTAGACTCTGACCTGTCCTTTCAGCCCCAAACCCAATCGCTGACAAAAGCTTGTAGACTTCACCTCCATAACATCTCTAAAATGTCCTTATTTTTAACTTATAAAACCACCAAGCTCGGGTCCGCCGGGCACACGCGCGGGGAAGTCCGTGACCGCGCGTGAGCGGGAGCGCGCCTCCGGCGGCGCATGCTCGCTCCCTAGACCCTCACAGGCTAGCGACGTAGCCCTACATCGCTTTGCCTGTGAGGGGCTGACTGCCGACATAAATAGTCGTGTGGCGGTCGGCAAGCGGTTAAACAGTGCTCCGTGAGATGTTCAAAGCTTGAGATATTTTTTAATAACCTAACCCTACTTTAAACTTCTCCACAAATTTATCCCTAACTTGTATGCTGTGTTCCTTGGCCTTCATGATGTTGTTTGTTCACTAAGGTTCTCTAACAAACCTCTGAGGGCTTCACAGAACAGCTGTATTTATACTGAGCTTAAATTACACAGGTGGACTTTATTTACTAATTAGGTGACTTCTGAAGGCAATTAGTTCCACTAGATTTTAGTTAGGAGTATCAGAGTAAAGGGGGCTGAATCCAAATGCACGCCACACTTTTCAGTTATTTACTTGTAACAAATTTTGAAAAACATTTATAATTTTCCTACCACTTTACATTTATGTGCCACTTTGTGTTGGTCTATCACATAAAATCCCAATAAAATACATTTACATTTTTGGCTGTAACATGACAAAATGTGGAAAATTTCAAAGGGTAACTGTACCTTACCAACCACTCGGTGTCTGCTACCCCTCTCTGCCAATTCCTACACTGGCTTCCGATTGCCCAGATTAAATACTAACAACATACAAGGCCATTCACAACTCTGCCCCCAGCTACATCACTAACCTTGTCTCCAAATATCACCAAAACTGTCCTCTCTGCTCCTTCCAAGATCTCCTGCTGTCTAGATCAGTGGTCCTCAACCCTGGCCTACAGGGCCCGCTAACAGGCTAGATTTGCAAGATAACTGAAATACATCCCAGGTGATATCATTTGCTGCTCAGTGATTGCAGTACTCTAGTCTGCATCTCCCCAAGGTAATACTTAAAATCTGGCCTGTTAGTGGGCCCTGAGGACCGGAGTTGAGGACCACTGGTCTAGATCACTTGTCCCCTCCTCCCATGCTCGCCTCCAGGACTTCTCCAGGGCCTCTCCCATCCTCTAGAACTCTCTACCTCAATCTATCTCTGCCAGCTATCTCCTACTCTGGCTCCCAGAAAACTCATCTCTTTAGGGAAGCCTATCACATCTCCAACTAACTGAACTTTTAGGACTTCCATCAGCTCACACCTCCCCCCCTCCCCCCTCCCCCCCCTCCCCCCCAGTTATAACCTCTTGTACCACTTGCCCCACCCTATTAGATTGTAAGCTTTTATGAGCAGGGCCTTCTCAACCCTCTTGTATTTTATTGTATTGTAACTGTACTGTCTCCCTTTATTTTGTAAAGCACGGCACAAACTGTTGGCGCTATATCAATCCTGTATAATAATAATAATTCTTTCTGAACCTACATGCTCTTGTGGTCTCCGCATACAATCATTCTCTGAGGTCTATGTCAAGCTTAATTACTGATCTTTCTTCCCCACTAATCATATACTAAAGTACATTTCCTCGTCTGTTTGTTCTTCTTAACAGCTGACAAACACCATCTCTGGATACATAGGCCTAGGACAGTGATGGAGAACCTTGGCACCCCAGATGTTTTGGAACTACATTTCCCATGATGCTCAACTATACTCGACTACACTGCAGAGTGCATGAGCATCATGGGAAATGTAGTTCCATCTGGGGTGCCAAGGTTTGCCATCACTGGCCTAGGATGTCATCTGATATAGACAGCACACAGTAATGGGTGGCTGAACTTACTTGTACTTCATTTTCAGCTGTGTGTGAACTTGGGATGCTGTCATTGAAGTTTTCTCATCTGCTTTCCTGTTAATGGGATCAAGCCATGTAGGCCTTCCTGATGGGACTGGATCCCTTATTGCTGAATATAGCTCTTCAAACCTTATTATAGTCTTTTCATTTAATTTTAATCTAGAAAATAAAGAGAAATAAACACCTAAATAGCATGTACATAGAAATATTCAGGAATACTGCTGTTGATGCAAAATACAACTAAAGATTACAACCAATGACATATAAAAATCAAATTAGGCCTCATTCATAAGGGCGCTGAGATCTGTAGTCTGTAAATGGGCTGTGTGTTGAAGTGGCTGGAGTCACCAGCTGCTGTTTACAGGCAGCCTTTTCAGGTCTATTGGGACCCAGCCACTCGTCCCAATTTGACGGCCATGTGGGTGAACGGCCCCAAAAGCACACTGTTTGAACTCTGAATTATAGCCCTTTTAAAAATACGTTGGTTTATATAGGTGTAAGTTAACTTGTGGACTTTACCAATTTATTTACCATTACATTTTTGCTGAGCACCGGGAGTACAGTTATTGCTACACTTCCAGCACTCTCTGCTACACATCAGCTGCACTGCTCATCCCTTCCCTCCACTGTCCAATCAGAAAATACTGTACACTGTATTATGTCAATGGATTCATATAACATAAAGTCTTTTGTAACTGGGCAAGAGGAGGAGAGGGGCAGCAAAGTGTCTGCAAATGACTCCACATCTGCTGTATGGGAAATTCTGACGGTCTAGCGTCAGAGTGCCAGAAGTATAGCGATAGCTGTATTCCCTACGCTCAGTTACAATGTAAATTGGTAATAAAAGAGAGTCTAAGTCAGTGGCATACACCTAATTAGACCTAACCCCTTATAAACCAGCATATTTTTAAAAGTGTTAAAATTCCTGGAGTTCTTATTTAAATAGGAATTCCAGGTATAGATATTTTATACAAAGTTACATTGGTGCAGCCTGGAGCAGTTTAATAATGTATATACCATACCTGGCTGATCCCCAGCTGTCAATCACTGAAGTAGAAACAAATACTCCAATGATCTCCACTAGATTACGGGTCTCGTGTTGAGGAGCTGGCCTGCGGCGTTTTTAACACAGGAGGCCCGCCTCTAAGCACAGGTGCCATTCAGAGAATGCTTTGCATTTTCTGAATGAATGGAAAGTGCTTCCTGACTGTATGAGGTGGATAGCGTGACATCACAGGCCCGCCTCTTCACCTTGTCCAATAAAAGAACACTTTGCATTCATTGGAAAATGCAAAGCATTCTCTGAATAGCTCCAGTGATGAGTGGCTGACCTCCTGTGTTCACAATGAAGCATTCCAGCCACTCAGCACAGAATCCAGAAGAACTTGGAGATCACTGGTATAGCAGTGTCAACTTCAGTGAATTACAGCTTCAAGGGGCATCAGCCAGATATGGCATATACATAGTTACATTGGTCAAGCTGGAGCAAGATAACTATGTATAAAGTATCCAGACCTGGAGACTGTCACCTTAAATGAACAAAGTGAAGCAATGTTCACTTTCAAATCCATTCAAAATTAAGCAGATTTACTTGTGGCCAATCACTGTGACCTGCTGAGAGGGATGCTGCCCTGTACCACTGGTGCACAGGCTCACATCACACCTGTACACTAAATACACACAGATAGGTTCCTTCTACCTATCAAAGTACAAATAGGAGGTGTCTGGGATGTCCCTAGGCTGTCCACAGGAACCTGTTCCAAGACTCTGCTTATCTCTCCCAAAAAAGCATCTCTCTAGTCTTACCTTCATTCCCCAGGGCTCCTCAACTGACCCAGCAGGAGCTGTAAAAAGCCTCTGTGTGTCTAAGATGGCCACCCAAGACTCAGGAAAAGTCAGTGCCCAGTCAGACACAGGCTCCCCCAAGATGGCATCCTGAGTCTATGTACAGTGCCTTGCGAAAGTATTCGCCCCCCTTGAACTTTTCGACCTTTTGCCACATTTCAGGCTTCAAACATAAAGATATAAAACTGTAATTTTTTGTGAAGAAACAACAACAAGTGGGACACAATCATGAAGTGGAATGAAATTTATTGGATATTTAAAACTTTGTTAACAAATAAAAAACTGAAAAATTGGGCTTGCAAAATTATTCAGCCCCTTTACTTTCAGTGCAGCAAACTCTCTCCAGAAGTTCAGTGAGGATCTCTGAATGATCCAATGTTGACCTAAATGACTAATGATGATAAATAGAATCCACCTGTGTGTAATCAAGTCTCTGTATAAATGCACCTGCACTGTGATAGTCTCAGAGGTCCGTTTAAAGCGCAGAGAGCATCATGAAGAACAAGGCACACACCAGGCAGGTCCGAGATACTGTTGTGGAGAAGTTTAAAGCCAGATTTGGATTCAAAAAGATTTCCCAATATTTAAACATTCCAAGGAGCACTGTGCAAGCGATAATATTGAAATGGAAGGAGTATCAGACCACTGCAAATCTACGAAGACCTGGCCATCCCTCTAAACTTTCAGCTCATACAAGGAGAAGACTGATCAGAGATGCAGCCAAGAGGCCCATGATCACTCTGGATGAACTGCAGAGATCTACAGCTGAGGTGGGAGACTCTGTCCATAGGACAACAATCAGTCGTATACTGCACAAATCTGGCCTTTATGGAAGAGTGGCAAGAAGAAAGCCATTTCCTAAAGATATCCATAAAAAGTGTTGTTTAAAGTTGATGGTTAAAATTGATGGGAAGTTGGATGGAGCCAAATACAGGACCATTCTGGAAGAAAACCTGATGGAGTCTGCAAAAGACCTGAGACTGGGACGGAGATTTGTCTTCCAACAAGACAATGATCCAAAACATAAAGCAAAATCTACAATGGAATGGCTCACAAATAAACATATCCAGGTGTTAGAATGGCAAAGTCAAAGTCCAGACCTGAATCCAATCGAGAATCCGTGGAAAGAACTGAAAACTGCTGTTCACAAATGCTCTCCATCCAACCTCACTGAGCTCGAGCTGTTTTGCAAGGAGGAATGGGCAAAAATGTCAGTCTCTCAATGTGCAAAACTGATAGAGACATACCCCAAGCGACTTACAGCTGTAATCGCAGCAAAAGGTGGTGCTATAAAGTATTAACTTAAGGGGGCTGAATAATTTTGCACGCCCAATTTTTCAGTTTTTTATTTGTTAAAAAAGTTTGAAATATCCAATAAATTTCGTTCCACTTTATGATTGTGTCCCACTTGTTGTTGATTCTTCACAAAAAAATACAGTTTTATATCTTTATGATTGAAGCCTGAAATGTGGCAAAAGGTCGCAAAGTTCAAGGGGGCCGAATACTTTCGCAAGGCACTGTATATGACAGAGAACACACTGGTGCCATTCTTGCCTCCCCCCAAACAGAGCAAAGGGGAGTACATCTCTCAAACATAATTCTAATCACAGTAGAACTAAAAAACAATTTTTTTTTTATTTTCACTATTGGTCATATTTTTTTTCCATCTGTGTCCAATTGTGGAGATTTCCCTTTACTTCCTGTCCCAAACCCAAAAAAGTAAGAGAGAGGGAGTCCCCCCATGTGAGAACATCCTTGGTTGTCACCAGGGCCACCAAAAACAGTGTCTCTATTGTAATATTTTTTTCTCTATTTATGTTGGGTGACAACCCAATATCTGGGAATTTATTTCACTTTTACTCTCTGTATAACCAGTAAACAGGACAAATAGAGATGGTGAATCTCCCTAATGGGGACCTAACAGGTGTTTTCTTATACCTCTCCACTCTATCCAAAACTAAAGAAAAAGTTTTGCCTTTAGTTGTAATTTTAAGGAGAACTATAGGCAAAATTTCTACTATTTTGGATAGAGTAAGGGAGGATATAACCACTGTCAGTTATTTTTTCGTATTTTGCCCCCCATCATTTACCTTCACTTCCTGTTTTATAGCCAAAACTGGTAGAGAGAGAAAAATCCCTGCAAAAAAAAAAAAAGGAATCTCTTGGGGCCCTCCAGGACACCAGAACATTGGAAGAGTTCCCCTTGATTAAATTTACTATTTTTGTACTTTCTCTTACAATGATAATGGTAAACATGAAAAATAGGGAGGGTGAATCTCCAGTGGGGCACACAGCAATAAAGCCTAATGTTTAAATCCAAAAAAGCCTTTTTAAGAAACTAAGAATAGGTGGGGACACCTAGTGGTAGAAAATAAGAACTACACCAAAAAGCTCACTGAAGAGAAATACCCTAATTTTATACCCATACTGTATGACTCCATTAACAGTTAACATTAATTTATACTTTGTCCAATGTGGAATAAATAAATGAAAACATTTTCTTGCACATGACTGTATGATTGAAGCATGCATCTTCACAATATTTACTAAGCTAATTGAAAATTCACTTTGTAAAAGGAAACGTTTTAACTTTATATATATATATATATATATATATATATATATATATATATACACACACCTCTATATATTAGTAAACTTTCTTCTTTGCTATATATTTTTTTCTAAATTGTGGTAATTTTTGTTGTTATCTATATTAAATAAAAAAAACTAGGGAATCCCTAAAGTTGATAAAACATCAAAACTGCCAATCAAACCAGGAAAAAAACAAAAAACAAAAAAAAAACACTGAAAATATGTACATGTGTGGACAGCATTACATTTGCAGCATTTCATATATCCCATTTGGGTGTAGGTGATACCATCTGGATTCCTGTGTTTTTAAATGTATGGTTCCCATGTACAATCTTGTACTGTAAAGTATTATCATTGTACTGCACAATCTTTGCAGCTCTAATAAAATATCAAGACAGAGAGGGCATATCGCTATAAGGACAATTGATATATGTCAAACAAATTAAAAAAGATACAATGGTTGCATTTACAAACTTACAAACCCAGGCATACTGTATCTCTACACTCAGGAATCTACAGAGTTAACCACCACTCGAGTACCTTTGCTACTTCATAGGCTGGCAAAGAAGTTAAAAGCACTGCCTCTGGTGGTGATCTTTAAGGCTTCCTGAGTACTGAGATATATATATAATTGCTAAACAAGCCATATGCATAAAAAATGCAATGCAACATTGCAACCTAGAGGCCTTCTGCACATAGTGGGTGTACAGAATTCACCCAGAAATGTAATTTCCCGCTTTTGTGATTATTTTACTTGTTTTATAAGAAGTCTTCACTAAGATACAAGTAAATGTTTAGGTGTCCTCTGCTATAGGAATTTATTTATGGTGAGATACCCCCTAAAGCTTGTTTAGTAAGGGGATGCAGACACTCCAGCTTTCTTCATTAGTGCACCGAGAATCGCTCAGGGGGCTATAATGATCACCAACCAACCCATTTAGGTGTCAGTCTGGAAAGGACATAGTAAATCAAACGGCTATTTCTTCAGAACAGAAAAAAAGTAGGATTCTCCTACAATGTTATAAAAATTCTTGCAATGTACATAGATCACACAGAGAAGATTGCTTTTTTTCTCAACAAAAGTAGAGTTACATATTATTGATCAAAGTATATCTGCATACAACGCGTGAGCAAAAAAAAAAAAAAAAACAGTTCTCCCTTTGTCAAGATAAATATTATTTATCATTGATTCGCTAGTAATGCAGCTTTGAGAAATCATGGGCATAAAAAAAAACATATAAATGACTAAACACACAACTTTTAACTGATATTCTGGTTTTCGGAGGGTAACCATCCATCAGCGAGGGAATTGAGTTGACAAACTCTCCCTCCAATATTTTACCAAACATGCAACTACCTTACGAATGGAAAAAATGTAATCAGGAGAGCACCTCCAGGTAAAAGCTATCAGTGGCTTTACAATTTGCTGAAGCAATGTACCCCAGGAGCCTTCAAGATGTAAAGCATCTGCAACAGGAATCCTCCTAGCTGAAGAAACATAGTTGCTGAAAAGTGGCCTCCTCTATAGATTGCTGATACTCTGCAGTGCTTTGTGAGATGTGCTGCAGTGTAGGTTTTTGCAAAGGTGAAAACGTGCATGCCGCATAGCATACATCTAGGCTTCATCGACTCCCGAAACAGATGATTGTACATGGAGGTACCTAATTTTTAGGTTAGCTCTCTAGGTAAAAGCAGTAGTAAACCCAAAAGCAAACTTTTATTATCAGGCAGTTTACCAATTCATAGATATGGCTGCATTCAATTTCCTTTTTAGGCTTTCTTTCCTTTTTGTTCACCTTTTAATCCAGCCAGTAAGTCTGTCATTTTTCAAAAGAATAAGCTCTCTTCCAGATGCATCAGTTACAAAGATGAGACAAACCATTCAACACTGACAGGGGTGCTTATAATGATCAGTTCTATTCATTTATGAGAAATCTTTATCCCAAAACAGTTTGCTGTAACTGCTTAAAAAGTAATAAGCAAAGGATAAATCCTTTGAAGCCGCACAACAATGCAGACCCACTGGTATTGGACTAAATGCCAGTCATTCTGCCATTCATTCCAATACCAGTGGGTCTTCATTGATGTGCGGCTTCATGTGATTTATCCTTTGCTTGAAGTGTAAGTCCACCCTAACACTAAAATCCCTGCATCTACAGATATCCACAATCTAACACTAAACTATCTAGCCCTGTACAGGAAAAAATCAGTATACATATCTTTTTTGAAGCCCACCCGATGCCACGCTGAGCTGTCAGCCGCGGCTTCGCTGTGGAGGCGGGTGCAGAGAACACAATGGAAACCCCATAGTAAGTCTATAGGTGACGTCACTTCCCATTCATTTCACAGCAGTTGTCGGCCATGTCCTCTGTAGAACTTCCACCACTGGAGACCGGACCGGATTGGCTTCAAAAAAGGTAAGCATACTGATTTCTTCTTTACAGGGCTAGATAGGTTAGTGTTAAATTGTGGATGTCTGTAGATGCAGGGATTTTAGTGTTAGGGTGGACTTACACTTCAAGCAAAGGATAAATCACATGAAGCCGCACATCAATGAAGACCCACTGGTATTGGAATGAATGGCAGAATGACACTTTAACCGTTGTTTGGAGCTGAGACAAGCTCTCTCCCTGGCCTGCACTCACAGAGGTGGACACAGTACTGCTTTCCCTTGTAGCCTGAATGGCATACAATTTTCATTACGGTTCACACTGCTTAAAAATTGAGCTGCAGTTCAGCTTTATTTTTCCAGTGTATTTAAATTTGCTAGTGCATCTTCCCCCCCAGACTGACAATGCTGATTTCCAGAGGTGCCCCCTGTGCTTCTTCATCCAGAGTGGGGGGCACTCTAATACAGGATGTGTGTTACTGGCAAGATCACCAGATGAAAACAGGGGAAAAAAGCTAAAACAAGAAAAAAAATGCAGTTACCACATCTAATCCTTGGTAATCTTCAAATTGTTACATTTTTGGTTTTAGGTTTAATACAGATTTAGGACTAACAACAGGCTTTGGCTGAAAAATTACCATTACATAACTACCTCTCTTATTTTCACACCTCCTCCCTGGGTCAGCTAATAGCCTCCAGTGGCTTTCAATATAATTTCTACGCTTACGACACCCAAATCTATCTCTCCATCCCTCAGGTCACTGTATTGAATTGTATTGTATTGTAACTGTAGTGTCTGCCCTAACATTGTAAAGTGCTGAACAAACTGCTGGCGCTATACAAATCCCGTATTATAATAAATAATAAATAAATAAATAATAATACCCATAAGACATAGATTTGGTGTTATGGTGTGCACCTTGGTTTATTTCACCTCAAATACAGTACAATTATTTTAAAATATAGCTACAACTACTGGTTTAAAGTAAAATGTTAAGCACATTGGTGTTACATCAGTTAAATAAGATATTGAAAAATAAGTTCACAAGTGACATATGTAATAATTGCTTTATTATAGTTACATACCTTAAAAGAAGTTGCTGATATTGTCTGGAGTTTATAATTCTTCCAAGGAATTTTGTTAACATCATGAGCAGAACATCTCTGTAAGGTACAAGGTAGCAATGACAAAGGATAGCTGTGAGCGCTGGCGACTGAGAAAAATATGGACTCAAGCAATGATCATTTTTTGTTTAACAAGAGTGGTGTATTTGGATTCCCTGTTGCACATTCTTTTTCATATGGCCAGGTGCTTGGGTAAGAATAGAGTGAGAGAATCACTGGCTGTATCTGCTCTCTATAGCTGCTGCCCTGCTGGTGTTAAACTAGGTAAAAGCTATATCAGCAGGAGGAGGGAGCTGCTGAACAAGAAGACTTCAAAAGAATGAGACAGGCAGGACTACACTGTGGGAACTGTAGTCCAGAAGAGAGAGAGATACTCCTCTGTAAGCAAGAGGTTTGAACTGCATTTCCCAGAGGGAGATTGCCAAGACAGGAAAGAGCTGCATTTTCTTAGGCTGCAATGGACACAGCTTCCACTTGTTATGAGGGAGCCCAGAGAGTGCACATCGCTGTCTAGTGTGCACCACCACTGCTGGATAATGGTAGCCTTAGCAGGATCTGGAGCACTGAGCCCAAGTGTGTCAACAGCCAGAGTCACCTGGGTACAGATCGGAGAGTGGACTTATCGCTGCGTGTCACCAGCTGGTTAGCTGAAATATCGCTGGGACTGGTGAGCTGCTGCTCACCAGTCCCAGCGATTTACTATCTGCTCCTAGAGAGACTGAGCCTTTTAGGAACTGACTGCACAGCCATCTAGTAGCCTTATTGCTGTCAGCAGGCTTGACTGGGACTATTCTCATGTGCATCAAGGGTACAATTGGACCCCAACGGTAATCAGCTGAAGAGTTAGGACTTAAGACTGTCCCTTTACAACTGCCACCCAGAGACCTTCACCTGTTGCTTATGCTAAGAGGCACCTCTCATTGGACATTGCACCATATCCTAGCCATTCTCCTAGAATGCACTCTAGACTAGTTATAGTATTATTATTTACATTGCAGTTAATGCTTACTGTATATGCACTGTTTTTTTTTTTTTTTGCTAACTTTGCTGATTAATGAGTTAATTCCAGTCTAGTGGTACAGAACTCTATTCTAAGTTACTTTGTACTGACCACCAATGGAGGCATTTACACTGATCACCAGTGGAACATTTATGGTGTCCACAGATGAAACAAAGACATCAACAGTGACCAATGTATGGAAAATTTCTTATCCCAATTTCCATAAACAAAAGAAGGCCCATCAGCAATGTAAGGGAGCCATTTCACCGACCCTTAATCTAATGGGGGCATTGATACTGAATGTAACACTGAGCCAATGGACCAATGTAACACTGACATTGATACTGACTTACAAAGTAACAGGGAACGTTTTCACCGATCATCAATGTAAACTTATGCTGGAAAATAATACATTCATGCTGAAGCACAGTTCCTGTGTGAAATTGCTATTTATATGGTACACAGAGTTTTGTATAACAGCTGATTTTGTGATTTTTGATTTCTAATTACACACATACTTATTTAGTTAAAAACTCACTAACCTGCTTACTTGTCCTTTTCCCTCTGGATCATTGTTTTTAAACAGTTGCCTGAGACTGAAATAGCCACCAGACCTCATCTTCTCACGTAATACATACTCCAACTGCAACACACAATCATGTGGTTTTAGAAAAGGAAGCAGCAGTGACAAGGTGTGTACAAGATAAAAACTACTAATATGTTTCAAAATTTAACATACAAAACAGGGTGAAAAAATGTATAATGCTTCAAATGTGGGCCACTTTTACCGTGTTACCTCTAGGACCACATATTTTGGCATCACGCATTCTAAACATCTCATTTAACACAAATAATTCTATACTTCATGTACATACAGCTGCGAGAAAAAGTATGTGAACCCTTTGGAATGATATGGATTTCTGCACAAATTGGTCATAAAATGTGATCTGATCATCATCTAAGTCACAACAATAAACAATCACAGTCTGCTTAAACTAATAACAGACAAAGAATGAAATGTTGCCATGTGTTTATTGAACACACCATGTAAACATTCACAGTGCAGGTGGAAAAAGCATGTGAACCCTTAGACTAATGACATCTCCAAGAGCCAACTGGAGTCCAATCAATGAGATGAGATTAGAGGTGTTGGTTACAGCTGCCTTGCCCTATAAAAAACTTTTCACAAGAAGCATTGCCTGATGTGAATGATGCCTCGCACAAAAGAGCTCTCAGAAGACCTACAATTAAGAATTGTTGACTTGCATAAAGCTGGAAAGGGTTATAAAAGTATCTCCAAAAGCCTTGCTGTTCATCAGTCCACGGTAAGACAAATTGTCTATAAATGGAGAAAGTTCAGCACTGGTGCTACTCTCCCTAGGAGTGGCCGTCCTGTAAAGATGACTGCAAGAGCACAGCGCAGACTGCTCAATGAGGTGAAGAAGAATCCTAGAGTGTCAGCTAAAGACTTACAAAAGTCACTGGCAAATGCTAACATCCCTGTTCGCGAATCTACAATACATAAAACACTAAACAAGAATGGATTTCATGGGAGGATACCACAGAGGAAGCCACTGCTGTCCAAACAAAACATTGCTGCACATTTACAGTTTGCACAAGAGCACCTGGATGTTCCACAGCAGTACTGGCAAAATATTCTGTCGACAGATGAAACCAAATTTGAGTTGTTTGGAAGAAACACACAACACTTATCCTAACTGTGAAGTATGGTGGTGGGGGCATCTTGGTTTGGGGCTGCTTTGCTGCGTCAGGGCCTGGACGGATTGCTATCATCGAAGGAAAAATGAATTCCCAAGTTTATCAAGACATTTTGCAGGAGAACTTAAGGCCATCTGTCTACCAGCTGAAGCTCAACAGAAGATGGGTGTTGCAACAGGACAATGACCCAAAGCATAGAAGTAAATCAACAACAGAATGGCTTAAACAGAAGAAAATACGCCTTCTGAAGTGGCCCAGTCAGAGTCCTGACCTCAACCTGATTGAGATGCTGTGGCATGACCTCAAGAAAGCGATTCACACCAGACATCCCAAGAATATTGCTGAACCGAAACAGTTCTGTAAAGAGGAATGGTCAAGAATTACTCCTGACTAGGGTTGAGCGGACACCTAGATGTCCGTGTTCGACGGGTTCGGCCGAACTTTAAAAAAAAGTCCGGGTCCGTGTCCCGGACTTTTACCGAACTTTTCCCGGACACCGAACCCCATTGAAGTCAATGGGGACCCGAACTTTAAGGCACTAAAATGGCTCTAAAACACCAAAGGAAAGGGCTAGAGTGCTGCAAATGGCAGCAAAACGTAATTAAGAGCATGGCAAGTGCTCTGCAAACAAATGTGGATAGGGAAATAACTTAAAACAACAAAAAAAAACAGAAAAATAAAACAATGTTCTTCTTCATCTCTGAAGGACGAGGCCCATATGGAGTAGGAGGGAGGTTGAGGTGGTGGTGGATGTGGCGGTGACATAGGCGTGCGCACAGGGTGTGCTGGGTGTGCCTGGGCACACCCTAATCACCTAGGGCACATAGCATTGCCAGTGAGGAGATGGGAAAGATCTCCCTGGGACCTGCTCTGCTCTATTTCTCCTTGCCTACAGGTACATGGCCCCGATACATTACTCTCCCTGCTGGCAAACACATGCATGTGTATTTCAACTTTGGGGTGCACACCTTAATGCAATAGGCTGCGCACACCTATGGGCGGTGTAGGTGGAAGCGGCGGTGGAGGAGGACCAGGGCCGGATTAACAGCATCATGGGCTTGGTGCTGAGGATTTTGAAGGGCCTTAGGGCCGTGCCTTGCCATGCACCCAGAGGAGGAAGGGTGCAGCCATGCATGCCTAATTCAACATGGGATGCTGTCTCTGAAGCCCATAAACACATCCATGCATCGCCAACTGTCCCTCCTTGTCCGGCCTTCACGCTGTGTGGGGAGGTTCTGAGGGTGCTGCCTGGGGAAGCGAGCATAGAAGCCAGACTTCTGTGTTTACAAGTGACAGAAGAGCGGTAACAGTGAATATGGCCAACCCGGGGCCTATATAAAAGGTAGGGGCCTGGAGCTGCAGCTCCAATAGCCCCTACATTAATCTGGCCCTGAGGAGGAGGACGAGGTAGCCAACACTGCTTCTTTTCACAAATTTTAAATGAGGGTACACCCCAAAAGAGTGAGAAAGAGCAAAAATGGAACAATGGGTGGGTAAGGTCGGTATCCATTGCTATTCTGCATAAGGTACGGAAAAGTCCCGTGGGATCCATGCCTGGTTCATTTTAATGAACGTGAGCTTGTCCACATTGTCTCTGGACAGGCGGCTGCGCTTGTCTGTTATAACGCCCCCAGCCGTGCTAAATACCCGTTCAGATAATACACTGGCTGCAGGGCACGCCAGCACCTCCAAGGCGTAAAGGGCAAGCTCAGGCCATGTGCCCAATTTGGAGACCCAGAAGTTGAAGGGGGCAGACCCGTCATTCACTACATGTAGGCGTGTGCACACATACTGCTCCACCATGTTGGTAAAATGCTGCCTCCTGCTAAGACGTTCCATCTGAGCTGCTGGTGCTGCTGTTTGTTGTGGCGTGCTGACAAAGCTTTTCCACATTTCGGCCATGCTAACCCTGCCTTCTGAGGTGCTGGCGGTGCCCTGGTTGCGTTGGCGACCTCCTCCTCCTCCTCCTCTGCCTTGTGCTTCCACTGTGGCCCCGCTGTCAGATGGGAATGCCAGCAGCATGGCGTCTACCAGCGTGCGCTTGTACTCGCGCATCTTGCGATCGCGCTCCAGTGAGTGAATTAAGGACGGTACGTTGTCCTTGTAACGGGGATCCAGCAGCGTGGCCACCCAGTAATCAGCACAAGTTAGAATGTGGGCAACTCGGCGGTCGTTGTGGAGACACTGCAGCATGTAATCGCTCATGTGTGCCAGGCTGCCCAGAGGCAACGAAAGGCTGTCCTCTGTGGGAGGTGTATGGTCCGTGTCCTCTGTATCCCCCCAGCCACGCACCAGTGATGGCCATGAGCTGGCCTGGGTGCCACCCTGCTGTGAACATGGTTCCATCTCCTCCTCCAGCTCCTCCTCCTCCTCATCCTCCAGAACTGTGCCCCTGCTGGACAATTGCGTCCCTGGCGTTTGCGTGTGCAGGAACCCACCCTCGGAGCCCCTTGCGAATGACTGCCCTGAAAGCCTTGGAAATGTTACCTCTTCATCCTCCTCCTCCTCCTCATCCTGTGCCACATCCTCTTCCATCATCGCCCGAATTGTTTTTTCAAGGAGGCATAGAAGTGGGATAGTTAAGCTGAGAACGGCGTCATTGCCACTGGCCATGTTGGTGGAGTACTCAAAACAGCGCAACAAGGCACACAGGTCTCGCATGGAGGCCCAGTTATTGGTGGTGAAGTGGTGCTGTTCCGCAGAGCGACTCACGCGTGCGTGCTGCAGCTGAAACTCCACTATGGCCTGCTGCTGCTCGCACAGTCTTTCCAGCATGTGCAAGGTGGAGTTCCACCTTGTGGGCACGTCACATATGAGGCGGTGAGCGGGAAGGCCGAAGTTACGCTGCAGCGCTGCCAGGCGAGCAGCAGCAGGGTGAGAACGCCGAAAGTGCGCACAAACGGCCCGCACTTTCTGCAGCAGCTCTGACATATCGGGGTAGTTTTTAAGGAACCTCTGCACCACCAAATTCAGCACATGCGCCAGGCAAGGGATGTGCGTCAAACCGGCTAGGCCCAGAGCTGCTATGAGATTTCGCCCGTTATCGCACACCACCAGGCCGGGCTTGAGGCTCGCTGGCAGCAACCACTCATTTGTCTGCTGTTCCATGCTCCTCCACAACTCCTGCGCGGTGTGTGGTTTGTCCCCCAAACAGGCAAGTTGTAAAACTGCCTGCTGTCGTTTACCCCTGGCCGTGCTGAAGTTGGTGGTGAAGGTGTTACGCTGTCCGGATGAGGAGGCGGTAGAGGATGAGGAAGCGGAGTAGGAGGAGTTAGGAACAGGAGGCAAACTGAAGCGCCCTGCAATCCTCGGTGGTGGAAGGACATGCGCCAAATTGCTATCCGCCTCAGGCCCATCCGCCACTGCATTTACCCAGTGTGCCGTTAGGGAGATATAACGCCCCTGACCGTGCTTACTGGTCCACGTATCCGTAGTTAGGTGGACCTTGGCACAGATGGCGTTGCGCAGTGCACACCTGATTTTTTCCCCCACTTGGTTGTGCAGGGAAGGGATGGCTTGCCTGGAAAAGTAGTGGCGGCTGGGCACGACGTACTGTGGGACAGCCACCGACATAAGGTTTTTAAAACTGTGCGTCTCCACCAGACGGAATGACAGCATTTCAAAGGCCAATAATTTTGAAATGCTGGCATTCAGGGCCAGGGATCGCGGGTGGGTAGGGGGGTACTTCCTCTTCCTCTCAAGTGTTTGGGAGATGGAAAGCTGAACGCTTCCACGGGACATTGTGGAGATGGTTGTTGGTGACCCAGGTGGTGGTGTTGCTGACAGATCGTCTGTTTGCGGGGTGGCAGGTGCCGGTATCACTACAGATGTGGCTGGAGCGGCCGAGACTGCAGCAGAAGAGGAAGCAGGATGAGCCAGAGACGTTTCTTGGTTTTGAAGGTGTGTACTCCACTGCAGCTCGTGCTTTGCACTTAGATGCCTGATCATGCAGGTTGTGCTCAGGTTGAGAAGGTTCATGCCTCGCTTCAAGCTCTGATTGCACAGGGTGCAAACCACTCGTGTCCTGTCATCAGCACATTTTCTAAAGAACTTCCACGCTAGAGAACTCCTTTGAGCTGACTTTGGTGCGCTCGTTCCCTTGCTGCGTTGGGCAGTAGCGGGCGTAGTGTCTAGGGCACGGCCGCTCCGCTTCTGCACCCTGCTCCCTCTTCTGCTGTGCTGGTGGCTCTGTGCGACCACCGCCTCTTCCTCCAAACTACTCAGTTCACCTGCATGACGTTCATTCCATGTGGGGTCGAGGACCTCATCGTCCTCCACATCATCTTCCACCCAGTCTTCACCCCTGCCCTCCTTGTCGGTCTCCACAATGCTGAACGCCGCAGCAGTTGGCACCTGCGTTTCGTCATCATCGGAGACGTGCTGCGATGATCCTTGCATGTACTCATCTTGAGAAATAAGTGGTTGGGCATCGCTGCACTCAATCTCTTCCACTTCTGGGGCAGGGCTAGGTGGATGGCCCTGGGAAACCCTGCTGACAGAGTCCTCAAAAAGAATAAGAGACTGCTGTATGGCTTGGGGCTCAGACTGCTGGCCTGATTTGCAAGGGGGTGAGGTGAAAGACGGTTGGACATTGGCTGCAGGTGCCAACTCTGACCTTTCTGCAGTAGACTGGGTGGGAGACAATGTGAAGGAACTGGAGGCACTGTCAGCAGCAAACCAATCTACTATCGCCTCAACTTGTTCTGGCCTCATCACTTCTAGGGGCGTTTGATGCCCTACCAAATACTGATGCAGGTTCTGTCGCCTACTCACACTTGAGGAAGGTGTTTCACTTGTGCGTGTAGCTGGCACAGATCGACCATGTCCTCTCCTTGCAACAGGAGCTCTACCAGCAGCACCACAACCCAGGCCACGGCCCTTATTTGACGGTCTCCTCATATTTCTGTAATTTAAGATCTTGCCCTAGAAAGGTTTTTATTGAATAGCGGAATAGAAAATATGATCCAAAAAAAGTGTATGTATATCACACGTACACAACCACACTAGGCCCCAATTACTATTGTTTGTACCCCTAAAAGGCTAGATGAGGAGTAGGGGGAGTATGGAACAGGCAGCACCCTCAAACCTTCAGAAGTATGAGATGAACCCCAACAACTTGGAAAGGTGGATCTCTCTCACACGTACCGACACAGACTATCCCGCAATTCAATTGATCCTCAAAGGTTTTTATTGAATAGCGGAATAGGAAATATGATCAAAAAAAGTGTATGTATCTCGCACGTACACAACCACACTAGGCCCCAATTACTATTGTTTGTACCCCTAAAAGGCTAGATGAGGAGTAGGGGGGGTATGGAACAGGCAGCACCCTCAAACCTTCAGAAGTATGAGATGAACCCCAACAACTTGGAAAGGTGGATCTCTCTCACACGTACCGACACAGACTATCCCGCAATTCAATTGATCCTCAAAGGTTTTTATTGAATAGCGGAATAGGAAATATGATCAAAAAAAGTGTATGTATCTCGCACGTACACAACCACACTAGGCCCCAATTACTATTGTTTGTACCCCTAAAAGGCTAGATGAGGAGTAGGGGGGGTATGGAACAGGCAGCACCCTCAAACCTTCAGAAGTATGAGATGAACCCCAACAACTTGGAAAGGTGGATCTCTCTCACACGTACCGACACAGACTATCCCGCAATTCAATTGATCCTCAAAGGTTTTTATTGAATAGCGGAATAGGAAATATGATCAAAAAAAGTGTATGTATCTCGCACGTACACAACCACACTAGGCCCCAATTACTATTGTTTGTACCCCTAAAAGGCTAGATGAGGAGTAGGGGGGGTATGGAACAGGCAGCACCCTCAAACCTTCAGAAGTATGAGATGAACCCCAACAACTTGGAAAGGTGGATCTCTCTCACACGTACCGACACAGACTATCCCGCAATTCAATTGATCCTCAAAGGTTTTTATTGAATAGCGGAATAGGAAATATGATCAAAAAAAGTGTATGTATCTCGCACGTACACAACCACACTAGGCCCCAATTACTATTGTTTGTACCCCTAAAAGGCTAGATGAGGAGTAGGGGGGGTATGGAACAGGCAGCACCCTCAAACCTTCAGAAGTATGAGATGAACCCCAACAACTTGGAAAGGTGGATCTCTCTCACACGTACCGACACAGACTATCCCGCAATTCAATTGATCCTCAAAGGTTTTTATTGAATAGCGGAATAGGAAATATGATCAAAAAAAGTGTATGTATCTCGCACGTACACAACCACACTAGGCCCCAATTACTATTGTTTGTACCCCTAAAAGGCTAGATGAGGAGTAGGGGGGGTATGGAACAGGCAGCACCCTCAAACCTTCAGAAGTATGAGATGAACCCCAACAACTTGGAAAGGTGGATCTCTCTCACACGTACCGACACAGACTATCCCGCAATTCAATTGATCCTCAAAGGTTTTTATTGAATAGCGGAATAGGAAATATGATCAAAAAAAGTGTATGTATCTCGCACGTACACAACCACACTAGGCCCCAATTACTATTGTTTGTACCCCTAAAAGGCTAGATGAGGAGTAGGGGGGGTATGGAACAGGCAGCACCCTCAAACCTTCAGAAGTATGAGATGAACCCCAACAACTTGGAAAGGTGGATCTCTCTCACACGTACCGACACAGACTATCCCGCAATTCAATTGATCCTCAAAGGTTTTTATTGAATAGCGGAATAGGAAATATGATCAAAAAAAGTGTATGTATCTCGCACGTACACAACCACACTAGGCCCCAATTACTATTGTTTGTACCCCTAAAAGGCTAGATGAGGAGTAGGGGGGGTATGGAACAGGCAGCACCCTCAAACCTTCAGAAGTATGAGATGAACCCCAACAACTTGGAAAGGTGGATCTCTCTCACACGTACCGACACAGACTATCCCGCAATTCAATTGATCCTCAAAGGTTTTTATTGAATAGCGGAATAGGAAATATGATCAAAAAAAGTGTATGTATCTCGCACGTACACAACCACACTAGGCCCCAATTACTATTGTTTGTACCCCTAAAAGGCTAGATGAGGAGTAGGGGGGGTATGGAACAGGCAGCACCCTCAAACCTTCAGAAGTATGAGATGAACCCCAACAACTTGGAAAGGTGGATCTCTCTCACACGTACCGACACAGACTATCCCGCAATTCAATTGATCCTCAAAGGTTTTTATTGAATAGCGGAATAGGAAATATGATCAAAAAAAGTGTATGTATCTCGCACGTACACAACCACACTAGGCCCCAATTACTATTGTTTGTACCCCTAAAAGGCTAGATGAGGAGTAGGGGGGGTATGGAACAGGCAGCACCCTCAAACCTTCAGAAGTATGAGATGAACCCCAACAACTTGGAAAGGTGGATCTCTCTCACACGTACCGACACAGACTATCCCGCAATTCAATTGATCCTCAAAGGTTTTTATTGAATAGCGGAATAGGAAATATGATCAAAAAAAGTGTATGTATCTCGCACGTACACAACCACACTAGGCCCCAATTACTATTGTTTGTACCCCTAAAAGGCTAGGAGTAGGGGGAGTATGGAACAGGCAGCACCCTCAAACCTTCAGAAGTATGAGATGAACCCCAACAACTTGGAAAGGTGGATCTCTCTCACACGTACCAACACAGACTATCCCCCAATTTAACTGATCCCCAAAGGTTTTTGATTAAATAGCGGAATAGAAAATATGATCCCAAAAAAGTGTATGTATATCACACGTACACAACCACACTAGGCCCCAATTACTATTGTTTGTACCCCTAAAAGGCTAGGAGTAGGGGGAGTATGGAACAGGCAGCACCCTCAAACCTTCAGAAGTATGAGATGAACCTCAACAACTTGGAAAGGTGGATCTCTCTCACACGTACCAACACAGACTATCCCCCAATTTAACTGATCCCCAAAGGTTTTTGATTAAATAGCGGAATAGAAAATATGATCCCAAAAAAGTGTATGTATATCACACGTACACAACCACACTAGGCCCCAATTACTATTGTTTGTACCCCTAAAAGGCTAGGAGTAGGGGGAGTATGGAACAGGCAGCACCCTCAAACCTTCAGAAGTATGAGATGAACCCCAACAACTTGGAAAGGTGGATCTCTCTCACACGTACCAACACAGACTATCCCCCAATTTAACTGATCCCCAAAGGTTTTTGATGAAATAGCGGAATAGAAAATATGATCCCAAAAAAGTGTATGTATATCACACGTACACAACCACACTAGGCCCCAATTACTATTGTTTGTACCCCTAAAAGGCTAGGAGTAGGGGGAGTATGGAACAGGCAGCACCCTCAAACCTTCAGAAGTATGAGATGAACCCCAACAACTTGGAAAGGTGGATCTCTCTCACACGTACCAACACAGACTATCCCCCAATTTAACTGATCCCCAAAGGTTTTTGATTAAATAGCGGAATAGAAAATATGATCCCAAAAAAGTGTATGTATATCACACGTACACAACCACACTAGGCCCCAATTACTATTGTTTGTACCCCTAAAAGGCTAGGAGTAGGGGGAGTATGGAACAGGCAGCACCCTCAAACCTTCAGAAGTATGAGATGAACCCCAACAACTTGGAAAGGTGGATCTCTCTCACACGTACCAACACAGACTATCCCCCAATTTAACTGATCCCCAAAGGTTTTTGATTAAATAGCGGAATAGAAAATATGATCCCAAAAAAGTGTATGTATATCACACGTACACAACCACACTAGGCCCCAATTACTATTGTTTGTACCCCTAAAAGGCTAGGAGTAGGGGGAGTATGGAACAGGCAGCACCCTCAAACCTTCAGAAGTATGAGATGAACCCCAACAACTTGGAAAGGTGGATCTCTCTCACACGTACCAACACAGACTATCCCCCAATTTAACTGATCCCCAAAGGTTTTTGATTAAATAGCGGAATAGAAAATATGATCCCAAAAAAGTGTATGTATATCACACGTACACAACCACACTAGGCCCCAATTACTATTGTTTGTACCCCTAAAAGGCTAGGAGTAGGGGGAGTATGGAACAGGCAGCACCCTCAAACCTTCAGAAGTATGAGATGAACCCCAACAACTTGGAAAGGTGGATCTCTCTCACACGTACCAACACAGACTATCCCCCAATTTAACTGATCCCCAAAGGTTTTTGATTAAATAGCGGAATAGAAAATATGATCCCAAAAAAGTGTATGTATATCACACGTACACAACCACACTAGGCCCCAATTACTATTGTTTGTACCCCTAAAAGGCTAGGAGTAGGGGGAGTATGGAACAGGCAGCACCCTCAAACCTTCAGAAGTATGAGATGAACCCCAACAACTTGGAAAGGTGGATCTCTCTCACACGTACCAACACAGACTATCCCCCAATTTAACTGATCCCCAAAGGTTTTTGATTAAATAGCGGAATAGAAAATATGATCCCAAAAAAGTGTATGTATATCACACGTACACAACCACACTAGGCCCCAATTACTATTGTTTGTACCCCTAAAAGGCTAGGAGTAGGGGGAGTATGGAACAGGCAGCACCCTCAAACCTTCAGAAGTATGAGATGAACCCCAACAACTTGGAAAGGTGGATCTCTCTCACACGTACCAACACAGACTATCCCCCAATTTAACTGATCCCCAAAGGTTTTTGATTAAATAGCGGAATAGAAAATATGATCCCAAAAAAGTGTATGTATATCACACGTACACAACCACACTAGGCCCCAATTACTATTGTTTGTACCCCTAAAAGGCTAGGAGTAGGGGGAGTATGGAACAGGCAGCACCCTCAAACCTTCAGAAGTATGAGATGAACCTCAACAACTTGGAAAGGTGGATCTCTCTCACACGTACCAACACAGACTATCCCCCAATTTAACTGATCCCCAAAGGTTTTTGATTAAATAGCGGAATAGAAAATATGATCCCAAAAAAGTGTATGTATATCACACGTACACAACCACACTAGGCCCCAATTACTATTGTTTGTACCCCTAAAAGGCTAGGAGTAGGGGGAGTATGGAACAGGCAGCACCCTCAAACCTTCAGAAGTATGAGATGAACCCCAACAACTTGGAAAGGTGGATCTCTCTCACACGTACCAACACAGACTATCCCCCAATTTAACTGATCCCCAAAGGTTTTTGATTAAATAGCGGAATAGAAAATATGATCCCAAAAAAGTGTATGTATATCACACGTACACAACCACACTAGGCCCCAATTACTATTGTTTGTACCCCTAAAAGGCTAGGAGTAGGGGGAGTATGGAACAGGCAGCACCCTCAAACCTTCAGAAGTATGAGATGAACCCCAACAACTTGGAAAGGTGGATCTCTCTCACACGTACCAACACAGACTATCCCCCAATTTAACTGATCCCCAAAGGTTTTTGATTAAATAGCGGAATAGAAAATATGATCCCAAAAAAGTGTATGTATATCACACGTACACAACCACACTAGGCCCCAATTACTATTGTTTGTACCCCTAAAAGGCTAGGAGTAGGGGGAGTATGGAACAGGCAGCACCCTCAAACCTTCAGAAGTATGAGATGAACCCCAACAACTTGGAAAGGTGGATCTCTCTCACACGTACCAACACAGACTATCCCCCAATTTAACTGATCCCCAAAGGTTTTTGATTAAATAGCGGAATAGAAAATATGATCCCAAAAAAGTGTATGTATATCACACGTACACAACCACACTAGGCCCCAATTACTATTGTTTGTACCCCTAAAAGGCTAGGAGTAGGGGGAGTATGGAACAGGCAGCACCCTCAAACCTTCAGAAGTATGAGATGAACCCCAACAACTTGGAAAGGTGGATCTCTCTCACACGTACCAACACAGACTATCCCCCAATTTAACTGATCCCCAAAGGTTTTTGATGAAATAGCGGAATAGAAAATATGATCCCAAAAAAGTGTATGTATATCACACGTACACAACCACACTAGGCCCCAATTACTATTGTTTGTACCCCTAAAAGGCTAGGAGTAGGGGGAGTATGGAACAGGCAGCACCCTCAAACCTTCAGAAGTATGAGATGAACCCCAACAACTTGGAAAGGTGGATCTCTCTCACACGTACCAACACAGACTATCCCCCAATTTAACTGATCCCCAAAGGTTTTTGATTAAATAGCGGAATAGAAAATATGATCCCAAAAAAGTGTATGTATATCACACGTACACAACCACACTAGGCCCCAATTACTATTGTTTGTACCCCTAAAAGGCTAGGAGTAGGGGGAGTATGGAACAGGCAGCACCCTCAAACCTTCAGAAGTATGAGATGAACCCCAACAACTTGGAAAGGTGGATCTCTCTCACACGTACCAACACAGACTATCCCCCAATTTAACTGATCCCCAAAGGTTTTTGATTAAATAGCGGAATAGAAAATATGATCCCAAAAAAGTGTATGTATATCACACGTACACAACCACACTAGGCCCCAATTACTATTGTTTGTACCCCTAAAAGGCTAGGAGTAGGGGGAGTATGGAACAGGCAGCACCCTCAAACCTTCAGAAGTATGAGATGAACCCCAACAACTTGGAAAGGTGGATCTCTCTCACACGTACCAACACAGACTATCCCCCAATTTAACTGATCCCCAAAGGTTTTTGATTAAATAGCGGAATAGAAAATATGATCCCAAAAAAGTGTATGTATATCACACGTACACAACCACACTAGGCCCCAATTACTATTGTTTGTACCCCTAAAAGGCTAGATGAGGAGTAGGGGGAGTATGGAACAGGCAGCACCCTCAAACCTTCAGTATGAGATTGTGTTCACTGTACCCCACAAAGATTGAGTTCACTGCACCCCACAATGATTGTGTTCACTGCACCCCACAAAGATTGTGTTCACTGCACCTCACAAAGATTGTGTTCACTGTACCCCCCAAAGATTGTGTTCACTGCACCCCACAAAGATTCTGTTCACTGTACCCCACAAAGATTGTGTTCACTGCACCCCAAAAAGATTGTGTTCACTGCACCCCAAAAAGGATGTTGTTCACTGCACCCCAAAAAGGATGTTGTTCACTCCACCCCAAAAAGATTGTGTTCACTGCACCCCACAAAGATTGTGTTCACTGCACCCCAAAAAGATTGTGTTCACTGCACCCCAAAAATGATTTTGTTCACTGCACCCCAAAAAGGATTTTGTTCACTGCACCCCAAAAAGGATGTTGTTCACTCCACCCCAAAAAGATTGTGTTCACTGCACCCCAAAAAGATTGTGTTCACTGCACCCCACAAAGGATTTTGTTCACTGCACCCCAAAAAGATTGTGTTCACTGCACCCCAAAAAGGATGTTGTTCACTGCACCCCAAAAAGGATTTTGTTCACTGCACCCCAAAAAGATTGTGTTCACTGCACCCCACAAAGGATTTTGTTCACTGCACCCCACAAAGATTGTGTTCACTGCACACCAAAAAGGATTGTGTTCACTGCACCCCAAAAAGATTTTGTTCACTGCACCCCAAAAAGATTGTGTTCACTGCAGCCCAAAAAGATTGTGTTCACTGCAGCCCAAAAAGATTGTGTTCACTGCAGCCCAAAAAGATTGTGTTCACTGCAGCCCAAAAAGATTGTGTTCACTGCAGCTCACACACAGAAAAATGGATGTGGATCACTGACACCTGCCTATCTCCAATCCCACACCACACAGCAATATCGATTGTAGTTTGTAGAACACAGTTTCCCTAAAATTCAGCAGACTCTGTCCCTAACAGGATTGAGAAGAGATCGTAGATCAGGATTGAGTGCAGACCCCACCCCCCACACAGCAATATCGATTGTAGTTTGTAGAAGACACTGACCCTATATAATTCAGCAGACTCTATCCCTAAAATGCCTACAACTCGCCCTGCCTAAACACTCCGACCTGTCCCTCAATTCTATCCGGACACAAATGGTTTTTTCCTGCCTATCTTTCCCTAATCAGCAGCCAGCACGTTGATGTGTGCTCTGTCCCTGAATCTAAGCAGCATAATGACGCCGCTGCGGCTGCCTCGAACTTATAAAGACTTGGTCACATGCTTCAGACGGCCAATCACAGCTACTGAGACATTTGCAGGCATGGCTGGGATGGCTTAAGGCACACCAGTTAAACGATTGTTGATTGGCTGTTGAAAGCCCGCCATGAAAAGAGCGCCAAAGCATGCAAAACCCGGAAATAAAACGACCGAACACGGATTTTTACCCGAACATACAGTAAAGTGTCCGTGTCCGTGTTCGGGTACAAAAAATCCAATTATTCGGTACGAACACGAATAATACAGTCCGTGTTCGCTCAACACTACTCCTGACCATTGTGCACGTCTGATCTGCAACTACAGGAAACGTTTGGTTGAAGTTATTGCTGCCAAAGGAGGTTCAACCAGTTATTAAATCCAAGGGCTCACATACTTTTTCCACCTGCACTGTGAATGTTTACATGGTGTGTTCAATAAAAACATGGCAACATTTCATTCTTTGTGTGTTATTAGTTTAAGCAGACTGTGATTGTCTATTGTTGTGACTTAGATGATGATCAGATAACATTTTATGACCAATTTGTGCAGAAATCCATATCATTCCAAAGGGTTCACATACTTTTCTTGCAGCTGTATATATGCAATAACATCCTCAACTTCAAATGTTTTTGCAATGAAAAGTGTGAAAATGGAATAGGGTGCGTTCTGCGTTCCATTCCAATGCTCTCCTTTCAAAAATGTCTGTGTTCTGTCGTTCTATGTGTGCAGGAAAAGAATATCCCTAAAGGGGAGAAAAAATTTAGATGCTATGATGGCTGACTGACTTTTTAAAGGTTCATGCTCCAGGCCTGTAATTCTGATCCATGCTTGTTCCAGATCAGTGCCTTTTAAATTGTTAGTAGCAACTGTACATTATTGATGAATATTTATTAATTTATTAATAAAGTTTATGGCATTATTTAGATTTTGTTTTTTTCTCCTATTCTTTTTGTCTTTTTGTGTGTAGAGCTAGCTCCATCGCTTCCATGTATCTAAACCACAGCTGTCATATCCACAGCAAGCTAAGAGTATGGCGTAAGACGAACTATCTTGCAAGAAGAAAAATATAGACTATAAAGGAAGAAGCAGCCATCCCGATGTGCCATACAGCCTAGCAGAGATAACTTTTGGTTATGCACCGAATATTAAAAAGAAACCTTTGTCAATCACAGACATAACTGTACACATTCCTTAACACCAAAGTGACAGTTATCATATGTCAGTAAATAGACAGTCATATTTGTACCTCATCCACTTCAAGTCTTAGCTGGGTTCCAGGTCGGGACACAAGGCTGGACCTACTGCTGGCGGTACTCACTCTGCTCTCAGCACGACTAGCAATGTCTGCCCTCTGACCTGCAGGTGAACATGGAAGGGAAACATTTATTGGTTTTCACGCATATGAGTTATTATTACTTTTTTGCTACTGCTTATGATATCATGTTATTTAGCTTTCTCCAGTGCCAACCACAGATCTTGATTTTTGTTCAACTTTTTACATGTCATTATCCGGTCACACATGAAGTGTATATTATCACGAGAAGAGTATAACAAATGCACGTTATGTATGTATTAATACATGTATGTCCCAAATGCATAGGCAGGACTTAAAGGGTAAAAATAGGCAAATTAAAAAAAAATATCATAGCATATACAAATGCCCCACAAGGCATGCTGTAATTTAAAGTGTCTTTAAACTCAGACTATGATTAACTCTCATTACAGTTTCATACTCACAAAGCTACTAAAGCATGTGTTTTGTGTAGAGTAAAATATACCCGGTTGAACCTGCCTTCAGCTGTTCCTCCCATCTTCTCTGTGTCCCCACTGCAGGTTGAGACTGTGTAGACCAACTAGTGTCCTCTATGGAGCATGCTCAATTTCAGTTCCCCACTAAGCTCTTTTCTTTTTCTTAGCCCATGTGACTATAGAGTCACACATGTGGGCGTATACACAGACTTGTATAAAGTACTCGAAATTTCTACTTGAGTAAAAGTACAAGTGCTCGATCAAAAAATTACTTGAGTAGAAGTGGAAGTGCTCGCAGAAAAAGTTACTTAAGTAGAAGTACTAAAGTATTCAACATTTTTTTTACTTAAGTATTGCAAGTCGTTTTTTCAAAAAATTTGCTACTTAAGTACTAAAAGTAAAAAGTACCAGTAGTTTTGAAAAAAAATTTCTACTCAAGTACTGAAAGTAGAAGTACAAGTACTGTGTTATGTAGTTATTAAAGAAAGAAGTCAAAAGTATGAACATCATATTGGTTTTTATTATTTCAAATGATTTATTCAAATGATTAACCTGTGTTTGTTAGTAGTTTCTTGATGCACTTTAAGCGCTGTAGCACCATTTATTTGTTTGTTTCATATTTTCTTTTTATTGGAAAGATTTGGTATAGCAGCTTTTATTATACACAGCCTTTATTTTCGTATGCGCTGATTTACAAATGACATTATACACATTTTTTTGAGCTTTATGCAACCTGCCATCTACTGTTCTGGCAGTGGTAATTTTTTTAAAAGTAACGAGTAACTATGCAGCACAAAAAAAAAATACTTGAGTAGAAGTATCGAAACCATCGAAAAAATGTAGTGAAGTAAAAGTAGAAGTAGGAGAAAAAAATTCTACTCTAGGAAAGTACAGATACCGCATTTCGGTACTTAAGTACAGTACTTAAGTAGTTCTACTTCGTTACTATACATCTCTGCGTATACAGAGTGGTAAATGACTATCCCCTCCCTCCCTCCTCCTCCATGTCCTGCTATGGCTAAACAATATGGGACCGAGGAACAAATTGGCCTAAACGGATGAAAAATTTAGATTTTTCTAAATCAGGCCTGGCCAGACACAGACTCATATTGTAAAGGGAATACATCAGTAGAGTCACTGAAGACCCCCCGAAGATCTTTCTCTGCAGGTACCAAAGAAAAGGGAAACGCTCTTGCAATATGGCAATTTGGTTGGTGTACACAGTTAGTGTACAGAATTTCCCCAGAAATGTAATTTCCTACTTGTGTGATTATGTTATTGATTTTCCCAGAAGTCTACACTAAGATAGTCAGATTTTAGACATCCTCTGCAAAAGAAATGTAATTTTTGGTGAGATACTCCCTAAGGGTTAATCACTAAAGGGATGCAGACCTTGCAACTTTTCTCATCAGAACCATGAAAGTACATCAGCTGATTGATTGGAATTAGCTATTATTAAAATTCAGAATCTGCAACGATGTTTGTTAAAATCCCTACATTGTACATAGATCACCTAGAGGGGAATGTTTTTTTCCTCAAATGTGAGTTTAGGCTTGGTTCACACTATATGTGAGAGTGGGACTGCATGGAATCGCACATTTTCCTGCACCCGTATCAAAAACTTGTTAGCAGAGACACGGGGGGGGGGGGCATTAATTCCTAATAGCACCCCACGCAGTGGAAACTGCAGCATGGTTTTCAGTGCTGGTAAATGCATATCATAATGCGGTTGCCCTGCGATTTTGTAAAAGGTACAGAGACCTTTTCCCTGTTTTTTAGGGAAATGAATAGACTTCTGTGCTCGTGCAACCATGGCCACTGGGAAACTGGCAAAGTGTGAACCTACTCTTTAACATTACCATAAAACTAAACTAACATGTGCGACTATGAGGAAGGCTTAGGCCAAAATGCGTTAGCATTTCCAAGATGTTGTAACTGCTTCAGTGCAAAATAAAATTTCATAAGAAGGAGCGTGTGAGACAAAAACAGGAGCATTTAATTAAATCCCATGAATAAAAAGAGCTTTTTACATGCATTTATATTTGCAGTTTATGGGTGGGAAAAAAAAAAAGGTCTTTCACCCCCCACCCCCAAGCTGCTACTGTCGGGTACCATGTGAATATCCTCTATTTGGGACTTGCAAAGGCAACCAAAAATCAACATTATATAAAATAATACATGTTTATTAACATTCCTTTTAAACATCATCCTAATGAAAAGGGGGGGGGGGGCTAAGGATACTGACTAGACAGCTTGTTAAATATCATCCCAAGTATTGTTGCTTTATAATCTTTGCTGTATTGCTCCCATCCTTTCCCATAATACACAGGGCAATTAAATCTCTCTACACTGATAAAAGGCTTGTTATACTAGCTTTGCCCTCTGAAAAGTGATTTGCTCTCTAAAAAGTTACTTCCCAGTAAGTCATTCACAAGCAAGGACCACAAATTCCCAACAAAGACTAGTATATAAAGTATATGTAGTGCTATCTCAAAGGACTGCGCTTCGTGTCTCCAAGGGTCCCAGTGATGTATGCCCCATGGGCAATCTTGTCCTCCATAAGGTTTTTCAAAAAGAGTCATTGTGAATGACTTACTGCCAGGGAGACCGGATGGGACAGTGACAAGTTGGAGAGCAATGGGTTGTTATTCCTTTTGTGGCATAATATCTCTGATGAAGAAGCTTTATATAGAGTTCAATACGTGTTGGATTTCCCACTCCATTCAAACAAGATAAAACTCTGTTGTTATACAGGAAAGAATGGTTTTGGGAGTACCACCCAGCAAACACTCATAAACATGTATGATTTTATATAATGTTGATATTTTTATTTTTTTTCTGGTGCCTTTTAAAGTCCCAATAGAGGATGGTATAGCTATAGCAATGGGATGATGGCAACCTCTGCCCCTGTCTGAGTGAACTTCATTTTGTGATACAGTCGGATATTATTGCCCACCAAACACAACCCGTTCAAGTGAATTGGGTCACACAGCAACCAACCTGCAACTGTGCCTTGGCGGTGTGGGTTTTAGGGATTAAAAAAGCAAGTGAGGAGGTAATATAATGCTTTATCACCGCCTGTCAAATGCCCTTAACTACTTAAGCCCCGGAGGATTTGGCTGCCCAAAGACCAGGCCCTATTTTGCGATTCGGCACTGCGTGACTTTAACGGACAATTGCACGGTCGTGCAATGCTATACCCAAATGAAGTTGACGTCCTTTTTTTTCTCACAAACAGAGCTTTCTTTTGGTGGTATTTGATCACCTGTGCGATTTTTTGATAATGCGCTATAAACAAAAAAAGTGCGAAAATTTGGAAAAAGTAACAATATTTTTCACATTTTTTCATTTGAAATTCACCAAAAAAAAATGTAAAAAGCAAAATTTTTTAAAATTTTAGGCCAATTTGTTTTCTGCTACATATGTTTGGTAAAAAAAATCACAATAAGCATATTTTGATTGGTTTGCGCAAAAGTTATTGCGTTTACTAACTAAGGGAAAGATTTTTGTCATTTTTATTGTTCTTTTTTTTAACGAGTAATGGCGGCGATCTGCAATTTTTTTTGCGGGACTGCGACATTGCGGTGGACAGATCAGACACTTGACTGACATTTTTGACACTTTTGGGGGTACCAGTGACATTACTACAGTAATCAGTGCTATACATATGCACTGTTACTGTAAAAATGACACTGGGTGGGAAGGGGTTAACTTTATTAGTAATCAAGGGGTTAAGTGTGTCCCTAGGGGCGTGCTTCTAACTGTAAAGGGGCGTGGCTAGTGATGTAACCACAGAGACATACGATCCTACATAGCAGGATCGTAGGATCTCTGTAGTAAGATCAGGGAGAATGACAGGCAGCTTTGTTTACATCAGCCGCCTGCCTTTCTCCCTCTGCACCGGGAGATCGCGAGTGACCGTCGGACCCGATGTCACACGCGCGGACATGTCAGGGAATGAGCGGGGGGCGCCTAGAGGCTCTCAGGCGAGCGACGTAGTACTGCATCACTTTGCCTGTACGGGGCTGACTGCCGCAGTAAATATACTGTGGGCGGTCGTTAAGTGGTTAAAAGCAATCTACCGTGGATCACTTTTTAGAGGGCAAAACTAGTATAAACAAGCCTTTAACCAGTGTAGAGAGACCTAATTGCCCTGGAGAAGTATTATGTAAGAGGATAGAAGCAATACGGCAAAGATTATAAAGCAATGATACCGGGAATAGTAATTTACAAGCTGTCCAGTCAGTATCCTTAGACCCCCCCGCACACACATTGATGCATTGTATTTTGCACAGAGCGTACCATACACCAGAGTCGTATAATATTGGCCTTCACTCTGACTTATGCAGCAGCAAATGTACCCACCCTAGGGAAACTTGATACACCTCCTGTGGCAGTATCTGAAACTCCAAACAATGCTATGAGTACCTACTGGATGATGGGACAGATTTCACTGTTTAAAATATAGGACTGTTGGTTTATGCTGAATTGATTGTACTTAAATTAGATGGATATGGGTGCCTCAAACCCAAGGGTGGGGACTTTATGGGCAAGAGTAAGTCGAGAAGTAATGTTGAAAATAAAACAATTTATTCAATAGCAAAATACATATTTATAATGGGATAAGCCCATAAAAATAGATAGTGGTGTATGGGTAAAGGCCCATAATGTGAAGTCAGAGAAAGTATGGAAAAAATTGTGACTTAAGTACGGTGATGTAGATCAATGTTTTTGCTATTTCTATTTTCCGAGTGTGGATAAACAGAATAGAATCCAGAGCAAAAAGCAAGGGATCCTGGATATGATCCTAGTAAGTCCTACGCGTTTCGGCCCAAAGAGGGCCTTTCTCAAGGATAGATCACCAATTTTAGTATAATTAATATGTGTTCAGTTTTAAAGGGATGAGGTGGCAACCCTAGTAGCAGTTAAGTGGATTTGTAGCTTCATCCTGCATGGCAATATATAGGTGCACTCTAACCTATTAAGCTGATCAGAGTTCTCTTCCCTGGGTTCTCAAAAGCCCCCCCCCCCCCTGCAGTAGACATGCAGTAGAGGGCCTGCATGTGATGCGTTTCAGAGAGTCACTGCTACTAGGCCTCACCATATGCTATGTGCTAAGGGCCTAGCAGTGGTGGCCTGTCTATTAGGGGCGCAGGGGCTGCCCCCCCCCCCTATCCATGCATCCGGCCCCCTAATCTACATGCAGGGTGCTAGATCCATGGATTCCAATGGGGTTTTTTTTTTTTTTTTTTTAAGCACCTGATTAGAGCCAGAGGCTCTAATAGCCTTCAAAAAAAGGGTGGGCTCGGGGCACAGAGCCCACCCAGTTGTGTGACAATAGCGAATGAATATTCGCTATTGTCACACGGATCCTCCTCCTGGCCAATCAGGAAGCGGGTCCTGAGACTCGTTTCCCGCCACCCCGAAAGGAGAAGCCGTACCATTGGCCAAGGAGGAGTAGGAGGGAGGAAACTGAGGAGAAGCCGCCGCCGCTGCTGCCTGCCTACCCTCCACGTGTTCAGGTTGAGTGAGCCAGCGACTGGGGGGGGGTATGGTGTGGTCTGTCTGCTGCCCCCCCCCTCCCCAGCCCATGGAGCACCAGCCACCACTGGGGCCTAAAAAAAGACTTGTCTTCAATAAAACATGTCTGTAGAAGCTCGACTGGAGAGGTGGGTGACCTCTGGCTGGATCTCCAGGTGTGTAAGTACTTCTTGAGGGTGAGACGCCATAAATTGCTGCAAAGGATTGTGACTTCTCACAGAGGGTCTCAGATGGAATGGGTGTCCCCACTTTCTTCAGCATTTTTTTTTGGCTGCTATTACAGAGCCTAAGACTGTTGAAACAAAGATTTTTCAGGAAGCTGTCCTCCAGGATTTTTGTAAGTGCCTTTGGGTATTTTGAACACTAAACCCTCCTCCTGTATTTATTCAAGATCTGCAAAAAGACACCTCTAGACTGAGCCTGAATTTGTCATTGTATTTCTGGGACTTTAAACTGGGCGGGCAGCCTTTGAACAGGTAAATGGGACCCAAAACTTTTTCAGAGGCCCCTCCAGGGCTTATCACTACACGAGTACCCAGAAGTATATGTTTTGAACAGTAATGTGTGACAGGGTAATATTTACAATACTATAAATATATACCGTACTTCATTTAAAATAAAAACTGGAATAAATGAATTGCAATATGGCAAATATTGTCTCTAAAGTTTCATGGAAATATTTCACTAACTAATTTGAGTTATTTTTCCCACAAGAAATTAGAACGTCCAGTTTAATGTTTTTGACAAGACAGAGTCCCTCTTCTGGTTAGATTTCGAATCACTTCCTCTCCTGGAGGTAAGTGGTTACTAGGACAGGAAACAATAAAAATCTGCCAAATTTTGACAGTACTTGACCTGAGACAAATTCTTCCCAATCTGTCCAAAATGGAAACAAAATGGCAGACCACTTATATGTGGAGGTTTTTTTCGAAGGCTAATAATCGGGTTGCAGCTGCATTGAGCACCTAATGCCACTTCAGATGTTTTGATATTTGTTTTTTTTTAATTCTAGAGAATTTTCCTCCAATTAAATTTAAAACAATTTCTTTTTTAAAATTTTCTCTGATCAGGTATTGTTAATATATGTATTATTATTAGTAGTAGTATTACATTTTGCAAGCATATTAACCACTTAAGCCCCAGAAGATTTTACCCCCTTCCTGACCAGGGGGTATTTTGCGATTCGGCACTGCGTGACTTTAACGGACAATTGCGCGGTCGTGCGACACTGTACCCAAACAATTTTTTTCCCACAAACAGGGCTTTCTTTTGGTGGTATTTGATCACCTGTGCGATTTTTTGATCATGCGCTATAAACAAAAAAAGAGCGACAATTTTGCAAAAATAACAATATTTTTCACATTTTTTTATATGAAATTCCCCCCAAAAAAATGTAAAAATCAAAATTTTTTTTAATTTTTGGTCAATTTGTTTTCTGCTACCTATGTTTGGTAAAAAAAAAATCACAATAAGCGTACTTTGATTGGTTTGTGCAAAAGTTATTGCGTTTACTAAGGGAAAGATTTTTGTCATTTTTGTTGTTTTTTTTTTTTTAACACGGCGATCTGCGATTTTTTTGCGGTACTGCGACATTGTGGCGGACAGATCGGACCCTTGACTGACATTTTTGACACTTTTGGGGGTACCAGTGACATTACTACAGTAATCAGTGCTATACATATGCACTGTTACTGTAAAAATGACACTGGGAGGGAAGGGGTTAACTTTATTGGAGAGGGAGGGGTTAAGTGTGTCCCTAGGGGCGTGTTTCTAACTGTCATTGGATGTGGTGTAATAGCACAGATCAACGGTCCTACATAGCAGGACTGAGTGATCTGTGTTTTTACACAGGGGAGAATGACAAGCGGCTTTGTTTACACTAGCCGTCTGCCTTTCTCCCTCTCTGCCCGACGATCGCGAGTGACCGGCGGACATCGGGTCCGCCGGTCACACGCGACGGCTTCGTCGGGTATGAGCGGGGGGCGGGAGCACGCCTCCGGCGGCGCACGCTCGCCCCCTATTCGCTCCCAGGCTAGTGACGTACCGGTACCTCACTTTGCTTGGGAGGGGCTGACCGCTGCCGTATATAGTCGGGCGGCGGTCGGCAAGTGGTTAACATATATGTATGAGAACGGCAGTAGCATTTTCAGACGGAGATTAGCAATGACAGCCTCCATGTTTCTCTTTGCCAGAATTACTTGAAGTAGTGACAACCAGTTTGAGATTTCTCATGAATTGATTTTTGCATACAAAACACAGCTGAATATATTATTTTAACAAATTGATCTAAACCTTTAAAAACAAGAAAACAGCACACATAAAAAAGGAAAATACAGCATGCAGTAGTAAATTAACTTTCAGATTCTATTTATATGGATTTTAAAGCGTTGGTAGAATTTGAGATGAAACAGTATACACTGCTAGGTGATATGTCTTTTCACAGCCCTATACTCTTCAGCTTTTTAATGATACGTTACGATGCACATAATGTTACAGCGGGTAACATGTAATTATCTGGTACCTGAAAATGTGCATAGTGTAATATATAACATATTATTAGTGTCTAGATTGTGCAATACAGGGTAGTAAATTCCCACTCTCAGTTCTAGCATGTCGGTAGTACTGTTAAATTACACTACAGTACTTAATTCAGTTGCACAGTGTATGCTTATTCTGCACAAAACTTATCATATCCCCCAAACACTGCTCCAGTGGCACTATAGAGAGACTCATAATGGGCCTAGATGTATCGGTGGTACTGCTGATCTGATACACCTGCTGTGGTGGTGCCCCAAACTGCAAAGGTACTGATGAAATATTATACACATTATAACTTTTAAATCCATGTATATTGCTTTTGGGTACATTTTAAATATACAGTGTGTTCTGCATCAACAGGAAAATGATTGCCCAAAAGTGGCTATACTGGTACCCAACGATCATGGAGAGGTTGAAAACTCAAGTTAATTTTACCCTTTCCAGGAAATAGTGTTTTTTAGCATAAGGGCTGCCCTCCAGAGGCTTGGAAACCTTGGAACCCATGGTTATCTGTTTCTGGTCTAGCGCCTATCTCAAACAATAACACAATACTAAACATAAGCCAAACACCCCCCTGATCGGGAGTTCTACTGCTTTAACCCGAATGGTGAACCCTATTGAAGTCTATGGGATCTGAACAGGAAAAATCATTAATCATCATTTTGAAAGCTTATTTGCAAGTAATTGGCCATAAAAGGGGCATGAAGGTCCAGGTACTATGCCCTGGGGGACATGTATCAATGCAAAACAATGTTTTTTAAAACAATAGTTTTTTTCAGGAGCAGTGATTTTAATGATGCTTAACCACTTTAGCCCCGGAGGATTTGGCTGCTTAATGACCAGGCCCTATTTTGCGATTCGGCACTGCGTTACTTTAACGGACAATTGCGTGTTCGTATGATGCTGTACCCCAAAAAAATGTCCTTTTTTCCCCACCAATAGAGCTTTCTTTTGGTGGTATTTGATCACCTGTGCCATATTTATTTTTTGCGCTATAGACAAAAAAAGAGCGTCAATTTTGAAAAAAAAAAACAATATTTTTCACATTCTGCTATATAACATTACCAAAAAAAAAATGTAAAAATCAACTTAAATTAACATTTTAGGCCAATTTGTTTTCTGCTGCATATTTTTTTTTAAAAAAAACGCAATAAGCATATTTTGATTGGTTTGCGCAAAAGTTATTGCGTCTATTAACTACAGGAAAGATTTATGTAATTTTTATTGTTTTATTTTTTTACTAGTAATGGCGGCGATCTGCGATTTTTTGCGGGACTGCGACATTGCGGCGGACAGATCGGACCCCTTACTGACATTTTTTTACACTTTTGAGGGGACCAGTGACATTACTACAGTAATCAGTGCTATAAATATGCACTGTTACTGTAATAATGCCATTGGCAGGGAAGGGGTTAATACTATTATTGATCAAGGGGTTAAATGTAAGCCTAGGGGAGTGATTCTAACTGTAGAGGGGCGTGGCTTATGAGATAATCACAGAGACATGTGATCCTATATAGCAGTATCACATAGCCTCTGTGATCACTTCAGGTAGAAGGACAGACGGCTGTGTTTACATCAGCCGTCTGTCCTTCTCTGTCAGCGGGGGGAGATTGCGAGTGGCCGGCGGCCCACCTGACGAGCGGGGACAGGAGAGCACCGGCGGCGGCGCACACTCGCCCCCTAGAGTCTCCTGAGCATGAGACGTAGTACTATATTGGTTTGCCCAGGAGCGGCTGACTGCCGCAGTAAATCTGTGGTGGGCTGTTGTCAAGTGGCTAAAGTGCAACAATAAAAATGAAAAATTCCTTTAAACATAGGGCCAGGGGGGGGGGGGGTCTCCTTAGTCTGCCTGTAAAGTGGCCATCTGTAGCATGCATAGAACATGCTGCAGCAAAAATTTACATTTCTGAAGAAAAAATATCAAGTCAAATCACATTTAAATTGACTCGGCTATTGAAAAAAAATAAAGAAAAAAACAGCATGGCCCCCCCAGTCTATACCACACCAGAACTAAAAAAAAAAAAGTGGCGTGGGATCCCCCCCTAAATTCATATGAGACCCTTATCCAAGCATGCAGCCTGGGAGGTAAGGAAAGCTTGCTCGCTTGTCCCCCCCCCTCCCCTCCCTGATTAAAGAGATTAAACAGTGCCTACACTTATTTTGCATGGCAGTTAAGACGGGTAAAATATTCCTACATTAATGGATTCAGATTACTCAGGTCACATCTACGCTGCTGCTGCTACTTCAATTCGCCCACGTTTTGCATTACCATACTTGACTTATGTCCCCAAAACACAAGGCAAATGGTTGTTTTTATAAGCTGGTTGCCTTGGTAATTTTGCTTATTTTTCTACAATACAAACTGATTAAATCAGCCAACAACAAAACTCCCCTTTTTTTCTTTTACAATACCTTGTTTTATTCATAGAGCATGCTTCTTGATATATTGACATTAGCATTATGCAAACATTATCTATGTATCCACTAGAGGGAGTCATGGACAACAATCAACATTGCTAGACAGGAGCTGCCTGGCTGTTATACAATCTTACCTGCTACAAAACCTGGAACATACCCCTGTTTTTGGCACTTTTTTTATATATATACATATACAGTGTATATCTTAGGACTAAAAGAATATTTAAAAAAATATATTGTATTCTTCCTATGAGCCAGCAAGTAAAGTTTTAGGCTCCATTTCACATTCTGCTTTGTATTCCGCTAAAAAGCCTGATGTTTATAGAAACCAATAACTCAAGCAGAAGCTTACAAACATAGTACCTAAGGAAGAGTAAGGAGTAATTAATTGCAGCAACTCCACCCTTATGGCTTGTTTAGACTTGCGGTTGGAGGGTTGGAAAACATGCTGTCCAACCATGTTTCTAGCACTCCCCCCCCCCCCCCCCCCCCCAACTGCAAGGGAAGCAGGCCACAGTGTTCACATGCCTTGGAAAAAATTATCCCCCTCTTCGTGCTTCGTGGGCAGTACTGATGCTGAACGAGACCAATTCAAAAGAATGTGGCAGCATCGCAACTGCCCTGCAACCAGATGCAATCTACCTAATGGTCCAAGCTAGAGCAATGTAACTATGTAAAAATTGGCATACCTAAACTTCAGCTTTATACTACAACTGAGCTATATAATAATAAAATATGATGGCTGGGCCTGAACAGACCAACCTTCATTCTATTTTGTGTCACCCTTATGCTGTAGCATCAGCTACACACTCCTGCCCTGTACAATAGTTAATTCTGTCCATATCTGCCATTGCTTAGTGTAAGTTTTTAAAGTATATGTGACCCCTTACTATACCTAGGTACCCATTTAGTTTACAATAGAAATTGTAGCAGGTTTTCTAGGCATTGGGCCTGAGGTGGGTCTGCCATTGTTACCGGTGACACCTTCTGCCCATTTAAGCTGAATACCCAAGTGTGAAATTAGAGACAATGACCAATCCGGCATCTTTGGTTTGTTTTGTTTATTTGATAATGGGGATGAGAGAAGGGAATGAGTGGGATACTCCTCTGGCTCAATTAGGTACAACTGGGACACTCTGTAGAAAAATGCCTGTTAGCACTGTCTTGACGCCAGCTGGATGCCGACCAACGCTTACTGGTGCTTGAAAACTGCTGTCTTGCTGAACTGTGGTAGAACTTGGCTTTTAACACCCTGGTTAACTCAAAAGATTCTGGACTGTAGTAAGACTTGACTCTTGACACTTTGTTTAGCTCAAAAGTCCTGTGAACAACTCCCTCCAGCCCTTCACTGACTGAGGTAGCTCCTTGTAACTGCTTGTGCTGCTGCAACTCTCAACTCTGTACACTGCACACTGCACACTGCACACTGTACACATTAACTCTTCAGGGCCCAACCGCTGGTGCCCCCTTTGACACTTCAGGGTCCTCTCACTAGGCACCCCCTCTGACACTTCAGCGTCCTCTCACTAGGTACTCCCTCAAACACTTTAGGGTACTCTGCACTAGGCACCCCCTCTGACACTTCAGTGTCCTCTCCCTAGGCACCCCCTCTGACACTTCAGTGTCCTCTCCCTAGGCACCCCCTCTGACACTTCAGGGTCCTCTCACTAGGCACCCCCTCTGACACTTCAGCGTCCTCTCACTAGGTACTCCCTCAAACACTTTAGGGTACTCTGCACTAGGCACCCCCTCTGACACTTCAGTGTCCTCTCCCTAGGCACCCCCTCTGACACTTCAGTGTCCTCTCCCTAGGCACCCCCTCTGACACTTCAGGGTCCTCTCACTAGGCACCCCCTCTGACACTTCAGGGTCCTCTCACTAGGCACCCCCTCTAACACTTCAGGGTCCTCTCACTAGGCACCCCTTTACCGCTAGCTCCTGGATCCCTTGGACCTTCACCGGAGCGGCCCCCTCTTGCTAGGCAGACCCCCAGGGGCAGTTTACAGTACTCACGAACTTGGAATGCTTTCCTGAAACTGGACCCCCTCTACTCTGCTGGTCCTTGGCACACCGGACCTCTCTGCAAGCCGCCTGGGACACCCTATTCTTCTTAGAGGGGTGGGGGTGGAGAAACAGTAGTACACTGATTTTTACAGTGAATGACCACGCTGCGATGGATCTCATGTCTAGAGTGGTCAGTTTGAAACATGACACATATCAGAAATATGAAATGTTGGAGTAACATATTCTTTAAAGTGGACCTCCAGGCTCCTTCAAATACTGTAGCTGCTGACTTAAAATATTAGGACATCTTCACCATAACCAATTTGTCGATCAGCTCTCGGGTGCTGCTGCCGCCATCTTCGCTAAGGCTGCGCTTTGTGAATGACCCGGCAGTGGGGGAAGGAGTAGGGGGGCCAAACTTCCAGCCTCGGCGAGATCAGCCGGAAGTGGGAGCGGGTACCTATCAAAACCAGGTAACAGCCAACAAACAAAGGCACACAAGCAGAGCTTCCCCTTTTGCGTGGCGCTCCACTTTAAGATGCTGCAACAAATATTCCATAGATTCCATAGATTTACATTCATTTTTAAAACAGCTCCTAGTCCCTGACCTAAAATTCAGAGTGAAAAAAAAATGTTTATAGTCCAGAGATATGCAAGATATACTGTACAAGTAGGCTGGAGATTGCTGAACCTGAAGATGCTACTTAAAGGCAGCTGAAGCTAATACTTAAAGTAGTATTAAACCCCAAACCAAAAATTTAACATATTGCAGATTACCAGTCAGTAGATCTATTGGCTGCATTAGTTTTCTTTTTTTAGGCTTTTCCCCTCTGTTTTCACTCAGTGATCTGGCCAGTAACACACCTCCTGTATTATACAGGCTTAATTCTGGATGAATGAGCACAGGGGGCAGATTTGGACAACAGCATTGACAGTTGGGGGGGGGGGGGGGGGGTTGTTGGAACTACCACCATATTTAAACACAGTAACAAATTGTAGTCAAACTCCTGTATTTATAATCAGTTACAGCAAAGTTTTATTTTTATTTTTGGATAAAGGTTTAACACAAGTAAATAAAAGCTGATTATATTAAGCACCCCTTCCAGTGTTACATTTCTCTGTCTCATCCCTGTAACTGCAAAATAGCTTTTCTGATTAAAAAACAACAGAATTACTGGCTGGATCTCCAGGTGAAAACAGAAGAATGAAAACTAATGCAGTCATCACACTTAAGAATTTGAAAGCTGCAATATAATAAATGTTTGCTTTTGGGTTTATTACAGCTTTAAATGGTGATATTTGTATTATTATATGTTATTACCAATATTTGACTTTTTCTTTTAAATTCACTGTGGTGCTTTGTAATGAAAAAAGTAATATAGACCAACAAACCAGAAGTTAGCTTTCATTTTCTAACCTACACAGGGAAATGAACTATACGATTTGATTGGTTGTTGTCTGGATGACCGCTCAAGTTTTCTATATTAAAATTCAATAAAAAAAAAAAAAAATTAAAAATGGTCACAGAATTGTCTCAAAGTTCTAAAAGATCATTTTCAAACGAGTACCGTCTAACAATAATTCTTTATGTATCATGGTGGCCATTCACTACACGTAAAAATGCCATGCTATTACCAAAGTGTCTATCCTGCACTTTTGGTTCCCAAAATAATAGTTTTACAGATGAAACAGACAGTGTTTAGTGCTTACATACTGTTTGTAGTGAAACCCAGTACACGAACATCATGACCCTTGACCTAGTGAAATGTCATCCTTATTCCAGGCTATTCTCATATAGTTCACTACTGTTGACTGCTCGGTGCTAGACTGCAAAGTCAGCAATAATTAGAAGCAGTTCACTTGATTGGCTTCCAAAAAGATTATAACAACATGATTAATATAATATACAGTATATGATTTGCAATTCAGATATACTTGTCCTCCTCCATCTTACCATAAACTGTGGCTCCATTTTCAATCAGGCCTGGTTCACACCGATGCTACGATTGCTCCGCGTTTGGAGCACTTGAAGTCGGACCTCAGTTGGACCCCATTCTGTGCAATGGAACCGTTCTAATCGATGCAACTTGAGTTGCTCTGACTTAGAAAAAGGTTCCTGCACTACTTTCTTTTCATACATCATGGGACACAGAGCCATACATCATAACATATGGGTTATATAGCCACCTATAGGTGAAGGACATTGGCAACCAATCAGAATTGATGACCCCCTATATAACCCCTCGCACACAGGATGTGCCTCAGTTTTTTTCACCAGTGTCTAAAAGGTGAAGGTCGCTGTGGAGAGGTGCTCCACATGTTTGTTATGTTTCAAAGAAGAAGAAAGAAGATTATGCAATCATACCCCAAACTAAGATCACTGGATCTAAGGGGTTAGCTATCAGATCCATCTAAAACAGTCAATGGACTAAAAAGATGGTACCCGTGCCTCGGGAAGCAGATATGAGGTTTTGCATGTAACGCTGTCCTTTTTAGCCGCTCGACCCTGGGATCCGGACCCTTAGAATACAAAACCCCAAAGGCACTCCCTGCAGGTTGCTCTACAGGTCCAAGGCCCTGGCCCCTCTTAAATATGGGACCCAGTCCTTGAAGGTCTCTAAGACAGTGCTCACCGTGAAGGGTGAAGATTGGATTCTTGCTTATAGCAGTTTCATGCGGGACTGGTGAGTCCATTTTAAATATTTACACAGCAAACAAAAACCTTAAGAGCTGGTTCACACTACCACTACCAGAAAGTCGCCCCGTGACTTGAAGAGACTTGTTTAGAGACTTGGAAGAGACTTGGAAGAGACTTGGAAGAGACTTGTGCACTACTTTGAAGAGACAGGCGACTTTGTCTGTGGGGAATGCCTGGCTAATCTCTTTCTTCTTCCTGGAAAGTCTGATAACAAGTCGTGTCAATTAAGATAAGGAGGCAACTCCCATTGAAGTATATGGGACAGTCGGATCACAGGTCGCCTCAAAGTAGTACAGGACCCTTTTCTGAAGTCGGAGCAACTTCAGTAGTGCCAATTAAGACGGCACTGATTGATTAACATTGCTTTTGTTATGTCAAGCTACCTGGGGCAACACAAGTTGCCTCACAAGTCGCGCTAGTGTGAATGGGCTCTAAAAGGTTAGAAATTGTAAAATTGTAAATATTTTATGCACTAAAGTATTTCCTTTAATAAGATTAGAGACTTGTGCCAAGTGTATTTCTGCTTGTAATTACATTGTAGCAGTTTTATGAAAAGTATGTTTAAAGTATGTTTAAACCATATTGTTACACTGATTCTTACCCTGAGCTGATCACCTGAAGGCCTCTTGCACACTGCAGCTTAAAAATGCTCAGTACTGCTTTTTTTTTTTCGGAGCTAAAATACAGCCCATTCATTGTAATGTGCCTATGCACACAGACGCGTAAATAAGTGCCGTGCATTCTTCAGTAAGAACAAAATAGAAAAGTCTGCATTTTTGGACAGTAATTTACTCCTAATGCGCACAAATGAACACACGCGAACATACTGTTGATCTCATAAAAAATGCTCATTTGCATATTTTACAAGAACGCGAGAATACATTTGTGCAAAAAGACGCGAATTATCGCAAACGCATATGCACAAAAATGCACGCGAATGCGTGAAAATGTGCGCATTTCAATAAGACAAATACGCCTGAAATTTACGGCTGAAAAAGGAGATGCTCAAACAGGAGTATCGTTTGTAAGAGGCCGAAAGGTTTTAGCTGTGACAAACAAGATTCAGCCTAAACTGCTCTCTCCCCCATTTGTTTGGTGTGTTCGCCCTGGCGCATAAGCGACGGCATGTTCGCCTGTGCTGGATCGTGTGTCTATAACGTAAGCCTATCCGCGCACACTCGCGGGAATCTTCACATTTAAGTACAGGCGTACGTCGCTTAGTGGGCGTGTTCTAACATGATTTGGCGTACACGTGGACGCCACGCACCATTTCATGCATAAAAGGGCACGTTCTGCAAGGAACTGTTTCCAACACAGCAGCAGCTGGGTTGGGTGAGTCACTGTGGGTGTATGTTACTGGCACTAATAGGTTCTGTATCTTAGGTAATCAGTGTTGTGTGCATTAGGCTGTATAAGCTTGGCACAAACCTTGAGTACTTGAGTACACTTTAAAGGTAGTACCTCAAGTTTGTATAGCTTTAAAGCAATGTCTGCTTGAAAAAGGGCTGGAGAGAGCACAGTTGGAAAGGGCACTATGATGCCACCGTCAGGCCCGGAGGGTCCTAGTCGTGCTTCCACTGTGTCTACTCTTCCTGATAAGCCAGAGGCAATTAGCCAACCTGAGCCATTACAGTTGTCAGGCATAGTAGCTACTCCATGTACTTCTGCCACAGCCTATGTTACCAGGGACGATTTGGCATCGGCATTAGCCAGCCTAGAGGGCAGGATTGCTGACCTTATTGCAGCACCACATGGAGGAAAGAAGCAGGTTAGATCCCTCTCCTAAACCGCCCCCTGAATCAGTTCAGGATTGGGCAGAGGATGTTGAAGATATAGCTGAGGGTGACCATATAGAACAGGGATAGGGAACCTATGGCTTGCGAGCCAGATGTGGTTCTTTTGATGGCTGCATCTGGCTCGCAGACAAATCTTTAATAAAGGGGGGTGTGTCCAGACGTGTAGTCCCAGACCTCCTCCGCGTCTACCACTCAATCCAGTGCCATCCGCGTAGCTGTGCCCAGTACCAAGGAGATTTCTGCACCCTTCGATGGTACACTTTGTGGGCTACCCACCGCTATCCTTAGTTCGTCTCTGGGTGACCGGATTGCCACGATACAGACCCCGCAGCCTACTCGTGGTACCGCGGCCAGCTTGTGTGCTGTGCATTTGAGGGCCTTGGCAATGACCGCCCGGTAAGGAGACCTGCCATCCGCTCCCTGTGCCCCGACAGACACGATCTCCTTCCCCTCTGATACCCGGGGACCCGCGGGAGCTGCCTCTCACATCCACTTCTGAGGCCTTCAGCGACCAGCCACCATTTTTTCAGGGCCTATACTCACCTTCATCACTCGCAGGCCTGCAGGTGCTTCACCACTCCGGCCTCATTGCATACCTGCCTGCTCTGCTCTCTTCCCGACCAGACTCCAGGCACTTTCACATGGCTCCATCTACTCACTGTATAGCTGCGGCCCATGAATATGAATATTAAATAAAGGTTCCCCCTGAAATATAGTGTATGGCTCTCACGGAATTACATTTGAAAATATGTGGTGTTCATGGCTCTCTCAGCCAAAAAGGTTCCCGACTCCTGCTATGGAAGGTCAAGCTGAAATTTCCACTTCCGGGGAGTCAGTCAGATGAATCTCAATCAGCCTCTCAATCCCACAGTCTCTTGCTGAAATTGTCTGGGCTGAGTTTAAACTTCTGCCCTTAGAGACAACTGAAACCTGTTTTTCCTCCCTAGGCTCATTGTGCCCTCCTCAGAGTCATTTCCCATAAATCCACTCTTGGAAAAAGAAGTGTATAATGACTGGGATCATCCAGATAGGATGTTTGTTCCTCCTAAAAGGTTGTTGTATCCTATGGAGAATAAGTTTTCTAAGAGATAGAAAATTCCCACTGTGGATGCAGCCATTTCTTCGGTTAACAAGAGTTTAACCTGTGCTGTATATAATGCCCAGGTTTTTAAAGATCCAGCGGCTATAAAGTTGGAATCTTTATTGAAAGCCTCCTTTGCGGTTGCAGGTTCTGCAGTACAGCCAGCAGTAGCTGCCATTGGAGTGTGTCAGTCTTTGAAAGACCGCATAAAGCGAGTGGCCAAGACAGTTCCTTCTCAAGGAGAGTCTGAGGAAGATCTGTCAGATCTACCTCGCACTTTGTGTTTTGCAGTTGATGCTCTCACAAAATACAATTTTGTCCTGTGTAAATAGCTACCAAACATGTCATGCTTTATAATCTCGCACGCTTGTGAAATGGCGCCAAACTTTGGTATTTAAAAATCTCCATACGTGACGCTTTATAAGTCTTTATCGGTTTACAAGTTTAGAGTTAAACAGGTATGCGTACAGGACTAACATGTCCCATATGCGAGCACAGGGGACGGGCTGCTTTATTTGTTTTATTTATTTATTGGTGGAACACTGCTACACCGACAGATATTTTTGTGCACTTGTACACTGACAGATGCTGATTGTCCACCGGCAGACACTGACAGATGCTGATATTGCAATGGAACAGTATTGCAGATGTTTGTGTGCACTGTTACAGATGTTAATGGGACACTGGTACACTGTAGCAGATGTTTTGTGCACTGGTACACTGGTACAGATGTTCATGGGACACTGGTACAGATGTTCATAGGACACTTGGACAGGGACAGGGACAGATGGTGCTTGGTCTACTGTGTGAAGATGGCTGCAGTATGCATGATCTCTGTGTAACTGAACACTAAAATAATCACTTACACAGAGCTGTCACAAAGGCTGCAGCATCCCCCACTACACCCCTGCACTGAGCTCTCACTGAGCTCAGTGGGGATTGCAAACACAGTGACACGTGTCTCTGTTTACACGGTGTGAAGACTGTGATTGGACACAGCCATCATGTGATCGGGAGGGCCAATCACAGCACCCATGTCCGGATCTTTGATATGTTGTGTCCGAAGATAACATCCATCACAGGATCCCTCCCATTCTGAGAGACATACGGGTACATCCATTTAGAACGGCAAAGCTCCCACTCGGCCGTTTATGTACATTGGCTGGGTTCTAATCAGTTAAGCTAGGTACACACTATATTTTTTTTTGTTTTCATTCAACCCAGCAAAAAAAACCTGAGGAGCTTGCTTTACTAACTATCTTATATCAGAACAGCGATATACCCACTGAGCTATTGTGTTCTGACAGAAGGACTGCTGCCATTGGCTGAGAGCGCTGATCGGATGCCAAGTGGCAGATGTTTTTTGGTCATGCTCCATTGACAGAAGCTAGACGTTCAGCCGGCTTCTGTCGGAACAGGCTCCCGACCATACACACGGGCTGTGTATGGGGCTTTACACTCCTACAAAGTGACACACAACCATCAAGGCATTTTGTTATTTGTATAACGCCTCCCAAAAGCCAGCCCACTACTTGTATCAGGGCTGAGGGCATTTGAGGGAAGTACTGGGGCTGAATGCTGTGATGCTTAGAGGGAGCTATGTATTCTGCCAGGCCATTACACCAGTCTGCATTGCATATTGAAGCACTGACACCCAGTAATGACATCAGTGGCTCTAAAATAAGGTAGTAAAAGAAATGGGTAGGTTTTAATTTAAGGCTGGGTTCACACTGGTGCAAATTGGATGTGGTTTTCTTCGCATTCCAAATTTGCATGTCAGGAGTCTGTGACCAGCTCTCCATGGAGCCGGTTCACACAGCTCCGGGACAGCTGCGGAGCAGTTTGCAGGAAACTCGTGTGTGTCTTCTGGTCCGTTTCAGGTCCGAATTCAGCCAAAAAATCAGACCGAATTCGGACCTGAAACGGTGAACTGGACACACCGGACCTCCTGCTGCTAGCCGCTCCCAAATTCAGTGTAAACCCAGCCTTACAAAATAGCATATTAATGAGGGGGTGGGCGAATCAGGGAAGGCAAATAAAAGCAGCCAGTGATGTTCTCTCACCACAGCTATACCACAACAGTTTCTGAAGCATTTAGGTAATATTCTGGAATCTGCAGAATATATATTATGTATTTTAAAACTTACCGAATATAGGTAGTCTGGTCTTCTTTGGCTCAGAGGAGAGAGTGACCTGCACACCTGGTGGCACATGATGCTTCAGTGAAGTCAGGCTCCTGTCACTGTAGGAGGAAGAGGCTGTATGCAAGTTCCTTCTAGGGTATAGTTCTTCCTCTTCTTCATGCTGTTCATCCCCTGGTCTGGAAAACCCTCTGAGAGATAGGGTTTCTGGGTCTCCTAGGCGGGACAATGGATGCTCTATAACAGGCAGACGGGGTACAGAGGATCCAGGTGGGGAACGATTACGGCCAAACATCCTCTGCCAGTCAACTGGTAGGACCTGAAAAATGAAAAATAGGACCTTAATCAGCAGGGAAAATAGTGAAATTATATGTTGGTGGAGCTCTGCATCAGGTTTGTTAGGTAATTAGATCTGAATATTTTTTTAGTTAAGAGGCTGCTAAAACGTGTTGGATATGGTTTTTTACTTTTATCAATAAATATCTTATTTTTTTAAAGATCTTTATAAGATCTCATAAATAAAAATCATTTATATAGACCTAGACTCTCGTTCATTCACTCTTCCAAACTTACTACTGATATTTTTTTAAAGGAAACTCCTCATTAGATCATTAGAGAAACATGGAAGCTGCCACTGCTGAGCTCTTCTTCTGAAAATGCAATATGATATGACTGCCATCCATGCCAATCTTCTTCTCGACCAAAAAAATTACCACCAAAATTTATTCTGACTCACCTGCATACTTACACTATAGTAACAAAAATATTGGGACGCCTGCCTTTACACGCACATGAACTTTAATGGCATCCCAATTTTAGTCCGTAGGGTTCAATATTGAGTTGGCCCACTCTTTGCAGCTAAAACAGCTTCAACTCTTCTGGGAAGGCTATGACCATTTTTCCAGACGTTTGACTAATTTTCCAGAAGTGCATTTGTGAGGTAAGGCACTGATGTTGGACAAGAAGGCCTGGCTCGCAGTCTCCGCTCTAATTCACATCAAAGGTGTTCTATCAGATTGACGTAAGGACAGTCAAGTTCCTCCACCCCAAACTCGCTCATTAATGTCTTAATGGACCTTGCTTTGTGCACTGGTCCAAATCATTTGGTGGAGGGGGGATTATGGTGTGGGGTTGTTTTTCAGAGGTTGGGCTTGGCCCCTTAGTCGAGACTGCGAGCCAGGCCTTTTTGTTCGGCATCAGTGCCTGACCTTACATATCCGCTTCTGGAAGAATGGTCAAACATTCCCATAGACACACTCCTAAACCTTGTGGACAGCCTTCCCAGAAGAGTTAAAGCTGTTATATCTACAAAGGGTGGCTCAACTCAATATTAAACCCTACAGACTAAGACTGGAATGCCAATAAAGTTCATATGCATGTGAAGGCAGGCATCCCAAAACTTTTGGTAATATAGTGTATTTTAGGTCAGTGATGTATGAAGACTTTAAGAGAGTCATATTACCAGTCCGGTAAGCAACATTTTCTTCAAGAGTTTAACAATGTCCTAAAGGGGCACAGAGCTGCAAATTAGTCTAAGGCTTATTTCAGATTGACAGTGCAAGTGTAGGCTGTGACTGGGCTAGCACAGTATGTGGACATACAGTAAGGCCCCATTAGGCCCCATTCAGCTTCAAGCTCCAAAACGCTGGAGGAGAAAAAAATAAATTATTCCATATGGAGTTGGTTCACACCTCCACTACAAGTAGCCCGAAGCAGAGGCCCGAAGCTCAAATTTTTTTTGGAGCTTTTTTGTAGCTCGGATTAGGCAGATTGTTGCATTTTTTTTATGCATTTTTAGGTCCATATTAATGAATAGAAACCCTTGCTTCAATAGTTTTTGAGCGTTTTAGTGCTTTTTGATGCACGTTTTTTGAGCATTTTCTGAATAAATTCAATAATCAAATGAAAATAAATAATATTAAATACATAATAAATTAACACCAACCCTTAACCCTAATATTAACCCTTAACCCTATTCCTAAACACTAACCAAATCCTAACCCCTAACCCTAATATTAAACCGTAACCTAACAAAACAAACAGATAAATAAACAAAAAATAAATAAGTAAATAAATAGATATTAAATAAATAAATTACCTCTAACCCTAACATTTATCCCCTTACAAAAAATAGTTAAAAAAAATAAATAAAATAATAAAAAGAAAAAGTGGCTATAAAAGCTGAAAAACATAGCAACATATGATGAAACTGATTATATTTTTCTCTATTGGCTAATTAAAAAATGTCAGAGCTCAAAAAATGCATTAAAAAATGCTGTAAATGAACACTCAAAAATGTGCATACAAAAAATGCCAGGAAAAAAGGTGGGAAAATGGTACGCTCAGGTATAAATGCAGTCTTAGTGACCATAGATAAATCAGGTGATCTGGTTACACAGACTAAAAATGAGACTCTAGGTAGATGTTCTGCTCTTTCTATAGCGAGCACTGAAACAAAGTTGCCAAGATACATAGCTGGCGGCATTTATTGCACAGTATTTATATAGATGTTAATATTACATCAACTAAAATACAAACCCGATTCCAAAAAAGTTGGGACACTGTAAAAATTGTGAATAAAAACAGAATGCAATAATGTGAAAGTTTCAAATTTCAATATTTTTTTCAAAATACAACATAGACATGACATATCAAATGTTTAAACTGAGAAAATATATAATTTTAAGGGAAAAATAAGTTAATTTTACATTTCATGGCATCAACACATCTCAAAAAAGTTGGGACAAGGCCATGCTTACCACTGTGTGGCATTCCCTCTTCTTTTTATAACAGTCTGCAATCGTCTGGGGACTGAGGAGACAAGTTGCTCAAGTTTAGGAATAGGAATGTTGTCCCATTCTTGTCTAATGCAGGCTTCTAGTTGCTCAACTGTCTTAGGTCTTCTTTGTCACATCTTCCTCTTTATGATGCGCCAAATGTTTTCTATGGGTGAAAGATCTGGACTGCAGGCTGGCCATTTCAGTACCCGGATCCTTCTTCTACGCAGCCATGATGTTGTAATTGATGCAGTATGTGGTCTGGCATTGTCATGCTGGAAAATGCAAGGTCTTCCCTGAAAGAGACGACATCTGGATGGGAGCATATGTTGTTCTAGAACTTGGATATACCTTTCAGCATTGATGGTGCCTTTCCAGATGTGTAAGCTGCCCATGCCACACGCACTCATGCAACCCCATACCATCAGAGATGGAGGCTTCGGAACTAAGCGCTCATAACAACTTGGGTTATCCTTGTCCTCTTTAGTCCGGATGACATGGCATCCCAGTTTTCCAAAAAGAACTTCACATTTTGATTCGTCTGACCACAGAACAGTTTTCCACTTTGCCACAGTCCATTTTAAATGAGCCTTGGCCCAGAGAAAACGCCTGCGCTTCTGGATCATGTTTAGATATGGCTTGTTTTTTGGCCTATAGAGTTTTTACAGGCAGCGGTGAATGGCACGTTGGATTTTGTTCACCGACAATGTTTTCTGGAAGTATTCCTGAGCCCATGTTGTGATTTCCATTACAGTAGCATTCCTGTATGTGATGCAGTGCCGTCTAAGGGCCCGAAGATCACAGGCATTTAGTATGGTTTTCCGGCCTTGACCCTTACGCAGAGAGATTGTTGCAGATTCTCTGAATCTTTGGATGATATTATGTACTGTAGATGATGATAACTTCAAACTCTTTGCATTTTTTCTCTAAGAAACTCCTTTCTGATATTGCTCCACTATTTTTCGCCGCAGCATTGGGGGAATTGGTGATCCTCTGCCCATCTTGACTTCTGAGAGACACTGCCACTCTGAGAGGCTCTTTTTATACCCAATCATGTTGCCAGTTGACCTAATAAGTTGCAAATTGGTCCTCCAGCTGTTCCTTATATGTACATTTAACTTTTCCGGCCTCTTTTTGTTGAAATCCAAATTGAGCCAATATTTGGCATGGCATTTCAAAATGTCTCACTTTCAACATTTGATATGTTATCTATATTATATTGTGAATAAAATATAAGTTTATGAGATTTGTAAATTAGTCCATTCCTTTTTTACTCACAATTTGTACAGTGTCCCAACTTTTTTGGAATCGTGTTTGTAATATGTGTTAATAAGGGGACCCATCCATTCTTGGCTGTTAGGCATTCGTGACTAAAAGTTATATTTTATATCTGTTGTATCCTGTAGTGGCATGTCCTTCATTATTCATTGATTATATTCTACTGGTAGCACCCTATATTCTATTTGTTTCCGTTCTTTGTGTGACTATTTGTAACCAATGCAACATTTTTTCTTTAAAGTATCCAGCATACACAGGACAAAAAAAAGTACTTACTGTCTGTACAATGATACAGTATCATGCCATAGTCAGCAGAACGATACATCAATAAGTGTATAAAAACCGTCAGGAAACCACTGGCGCAAGACACTACGGCTCTCGGCTCCTGGCGGCGAGTGGAGGTTTACCCGCCCGGTCCCCGCCTACGAGACGGGGGATCCTGGAACAGTGAGGCTGAGACTTGCAGGAACACTGCAGCGGCGCTGGATCCTGCTTATTTATTTGCTGCTATCTGATCTTCAGAATGTGAGTGTCCCATTTTTTACTTTGCATAATAAAAGGTTTTAAAAACATTAATGCACTATGGGAGCTTTTTCCTTTTACTTTGGCCATATATACTGAGGAGGATGTGATCTGAGGAGTCGTTGCCCCACAGCCGCTTGGCCTTTCTGATTCCTTGAGGGCTCTTGTCCTGGATATGGCTTTTAACCCCCCGGATCCTTTGGTCATTAAAGAGATGCACTTAACCACTTATAATTTGGTGGTGAGTGGGATCTGGTAGGGAGCCAATTGTATCACTTTGGGTGCATTTTCCTCTGAGACTCCTTGACACACCTTCCTACCTGTGTGGAATTTCTCCTTTCTGGGAAACTGTTGTCATCTGCTATTCCTGGTGGACTCATATAAATCGCACATGGTCAAATTTTGCCAATACTTGTCATATTTTCTGTGATTAGCGCTGCACCATACTGTATTGATTATTGACATTTGGAATATGTACTATTGTTTCAGGTGCTAGGAGTGTTTATTTTGTTTCAATTGTAAATTATAGGAAGGAAGTAATTAGCCTGAAATCCAGGGTTACTTGCCCTGAGGCACTTGAACTGAGTTGTTGTTTGGCTGGGCCTTGGCTGTTGCTGGGTTGGAGGCCTGGGATTATCCTGAATCTGAGTGCTGGACTTCTCTACCAGGGGATCAAGTCTGCAGATGGATTTGACAAAGAAAATGGCCTCTGCCCCCACCTATAACTGGCCTTAATAGCAAAGAACACATGGAAGGGCAACGCACATGAAACAAACAAAGATAAAATTCCCAGTTCAATTTGCCAACCAGTCTGCTTACCAACCAAATTGGCCTGTCTAACAGTTTGCGTCAATACAGGGGTTTAGTTAGCACACATTTGCAAACGCATGTGAAAGCTGCAGGGCCACGTCAAGGCTCCCTGTTACCTGCAGTCCTAACTCTAATGAATTTTAAAGAGTCTCCACAGTGGGAGCACATGCAAGCTAATGGATAGATAGGGGGCAGGTGAGCCTGGAGGTGGCCCATCTCTCCTGAAAGGTAATTGGGGGCATAATGGAAGCCCAGCAAATGTGTGCTAACTAAACCCCTGTATTGACGCAAACTGTTAGACAGGCCAATTTGGTTGGTAAGCAGACTGGTTGGCAAATTGAACTGGGAATTTTATCTTTGTTTGTTTCATGTGCGTTGCCCTTCCATGTGTTCTTTGCTATTAAGGCCAGTTATAGGTGGGGGCCATTTTCTTTGTTGTATATGTGTACTGGTGAGTGGACATACTGGGTGCCTTTGCTGTAATACTATCAGCTGGGCTTCCATTATGCCCCCAATTACCTTTCAGGAGGGATGGGCCACCTCCAGGCTCACCTGTCCCCTATCTATCCATTAGCTTGCATGTGCTCCCACTGTGGAGACTCTTTAAAATTCATTAGAGTTAGGACTGCAGGTAACAGGGAGCCTTGACGTGGCCCTGCAGCTTTCACATGCGTTTGCAAATGTGTGCTAACTAAACCCCTGTATTGACGCAAACTGTTAGACAGGCCAATTTGGTTGGTAAGCAGACTGGTTGGCAAATTGAACTGGGAATTTTATCTTTGTTTGTTTCATGTGCAGATGGATTTGGTTTGGGATTCATCATGAATAAAATTCCTGACTGACTCCCTGCAACTGTACAGCACTCATTCCTTTTGCTATTACTAGATGCCAGAAAGATTTGCATCATGGTTCCCAGCTGCAAGACTTTTGACTGTTCCTAAAACTAACTCATGGTCCCCAGCTGTGAGAGCTAAATTATTTAGGGAAGGAACTGCTTAAAGTGGTTGTAAAGGCTGAATGTTTTTACCTCATTCTTTACATGAAGGTAAAAAAAACCTTCAGTGTGCAGCCCCCCCAATGCTTATCTAAGCCCAATTCCAATACAGCGATGTGCCCGAGACCTGCGCCTCCTGATTGGCTAACATGCAGCAGCTAAGCAATTGGCCCGCGCTGCTGTCAACCACAATCAGTGAGGCAGGAGCAGGGGCGGGGCTGAGCTGCACTCTCTATGTCTTATAAACGCAGAGAGCCAGCTCGGGATGGAGCACACACAAGTGCCCCCACATCAAGCGGCTTGCAAGAGTGCCGGTAGAGGACCTGAGAAGAGGAAGATTGGGGCTTCTTTGTGCAAAACCATTACAAAGAGCAGGTAAGTATTACATGTTTATTTTATTTTTTTTTAACTAATAAAATTTTCTTTACAATTACTTTGAGTTCAGGGGTCTCTGCGAGGGTAGCGCTACACTTACATGATAATTTAGTGGTTTGGTTTACATATATGGACGCATTTAGGATGCAGAAGAACGGCAAGCTCACCTATTATTCAGATGCTGTTTTGCCCATGGTCCAAACATCACTCTGGTGGAGGGGGACCCACCAGGAGAATCAATGGAAATCAATAGTCAGGCCAAGGCCAAATGTGGCATACAATACAGTAAACCCCCCTCCATTGCGGGTGTCACGTTCCGGACCCAGCCGCGAAAAGTGAAATTCCGCGAAATAGAAAAACCCTATTAAAATGCATTGTAGGCATGATTTTTTTACTGTCACTGTACATGTAAAAGCATTTTAAGGTCTTTAACCGGTTGCCGACCGCCGCACGACTATATACTGCGGCGGTCAGCCCCGGCCAGGCAGAGTGACGTATCGGTACGTCACTCGCCTGTCACTGACTTGCGAGCCTATAGCGAGCGGGCGCGCGCCCGCCGAGGCGCGCGCCCGCCGCGGCTCGTTCACAGGCAAGTCAGTGCGTGTGACCGGCGGACTCGATGTCCGCCGGCCACACTACGATCGCTCCTGTGAAGGGAGAAAGACAGAGCAGCTTGTGTAAACAAGCTGCCTGTCAGTTCTCCCTGTGTAAAAGTAAAGATCTGACCGTTCTACTATGTAGAACGGTTGATCTTTGCTTTTACACCAATAGCAATGTCCCTACACAGTAGAAAGCACGCCCCTAGGACACACTTAACCCCTCCCTTCCCAATAAAGTTAACCCCTTCCCTGCCAGTGTCATTTTTGCAGTAACAGTGCATATGTATAGCACTGATTACTGCAGTAATGTCACTGGTAACCCCAAAAGTGTCAAAAATGTCAGTCAAGGGTCCGATCTGTCCGCCGCAATGTCGCAGTACCGAAAAAAAAATCGCAGATCGCCGCCATTACGCGTTAAAAAAAAAAACACCAAAAATGACAAAAATCTTTCTCTTTGTTAGTAAACGCGATAACTTTTGCGCAAACCAATCAAAATACGCTTTTTGCGATTTTTTTTACCAAACATAGGTAGCATAAAACAAATTGGCCGAAAAATGTTAAAAAATTTTGATTTTTACTTTTTTTTTTGGGGAATTTCATATAAAAAAATGTGAAAAATATTGTTATTTTTGCAAAATTTACGCTCTTTTTTTGTTTATAGCGCGTGATCAAAAAATCGCACAGGTGATCAAATACCACCAAAAGAAAGCTCTGTTTGTGGGAAAAAAAGGACGTCAAATTCGTTTAGGTACAGCGTCGCACGACCGCGCAATTGTCCGTTAAAGTCACGCAGTAAAAAATCGCAAAAAAACCCCTGGTCCTTTAGCAGCCAAATCCTCCGGGGCTTAAGTGGTTAAACACACTTTTTAAACAATAGAAACGAATTTAAACACATAAAAGATACTAAGAGACATAGCAAGAGCTATGGAAAACACAAAAATATTTCATTTTTAATGATTTATATAGTAAAATAACATTACAAAAAAAAACGCGAATTACCAGTACCGCAAAAACTGAACCGCGATGGAGCGGGGGATTACTGTATTCATGTCAGTACAATGTCAAACCTAGACCAGTGGACATTTCAACTGGTCTGTTTGGCTTCCTACTCTGATCTAAAGGGTCTGGGGTGCTTGGCAGGAATCAGAGCTGCATACCTGTGAACTTCCACATGAAAATATTCTTAGCAAACATAAAACGTATATGTTGATATATAACCTAAGCATACAGCAATAATAAGCGTACAATCTAGGCCACACAATGTACTCAACATTACCAAGATCTGTAGATTACCTGTGACCATTCACATAATGGATCAATTGTTAATTGTTCTACATTATTCAAGCATATGCTGTTGAAATACTGGAACAGCAGGTGTGCTTTGTATATGTTCACTAAGAAACCAAATACAAAAAATATCTTTTTCATGTAAATTATGACAATTTCTATATTAAGTGAACGACGGCATAAATACTGCACACTAAACAAAAAAAGAATGCACGTGGGGGTATTTAAATAGCTGATTGTTAATGCGGGCGACATTTTGTCTTTTTCCCACATAAGCACTTGGTGAAAAAAATTGCAGCATATTAAATTATAGCCCCCCCCCCCCCCAATGGTATAGATAATACATTTTACATTTTTCCTTCAACATCTATCCCAGAAATGTTCTTTAAAATTATAACCAAAGTTCAGAATTTGTAAATAGCGAACAAGCAGTTTTTCTGAAGCCCTTAGCTAATTATCACAAAGTTAATAGTCTTTTAATCCACCAAAACATCCCCGCTATTCATGCAATTAAAGCCCCCTTTGTACTGTGCATTTAAATTCAGCCCACTCAATGACAGGCCCTGCCTTAGTCCCCCAGGTTTACACTGCTGTGCCCCATACAAACTTTCTCCCTCATTTTTTTAACGCGTTAAGTTAACAAATTTTGTAGAAAACTCACTGCGAGTGTGAATGTGCAGTTTTCCTCTTTAGATCCTTATGATCCAAGCTTCCTGGCTTTGTAGTGCACTCGGTGTTTTGTTGTTCTGTTGTTCTCCTTAATTGTACAGAGACAGGTTGTCAGAGGCAACAGAGAGAGTTCTAAAATCTCCTGCCAGTGTATTGTGATGGGAGGCTGTGGCCAGCTCTGGGAGGCCTAGCTGTCAATCAGTGCTGTGGCCAAGCCCCGTCCTTTCAGAAGGCTCATGAATTGAAGTGACAGCCACACCTTTGCCCTGATCACTACAACAGAAACAGGCTACCTAAAGTTAAATGCACATCTAACATCGCTGAATAACATGATTTCCTGGAGGAGTTTACATTATATTACAGGGGGGAAAAAATCTGAAACATTTGTATTCTTCTTGTAATCTTGTGTCTTCTTGTAATCATGCAAAGTCTAAGGCCACTTTCACACGGGTGGTTGGATTTTAGCTTTTAGCTGCGGATAGAGGAACTTATTTACTGCAGCAAAATGCAGACAATGCATCCCTATGGTGTCATTCACACTCTGCATTTAGCAACGTTTTAACAACATACAGTTTTGTGTGTTTAGCCCCGTACACACGTAACGATTGTCGGCCGTAAATATTGTAAAGATTGTAGGCTTGTTAGTATGATGCCTCCTGACAGCCGACAGCGCATTTTCGACCGAACAGAATCTGTCGTGCAGGCATTAAAATTTTTGTTGGCCGTCACCAGAACGGCCGATTGTTCGCCAGTCAGTACAGATTTCGGCCGACAGACAGCAGATTAGCAAGACTGGGCATGTTCAGAAAAGAAAAAAGACAAGGAAAGTTAACCATCACATGACATCACTTCTGCAGTCGGCTGTTGTTGGCCGACAAAATTCGTGTGCAGTCTTTTGCAGTTTTCAACTGACAAGACAGCCCTGGACAAAAGACGGCCGATCATTTGGCCGACGATCAGTACGTGTGTACGGGGCTTTAAGGAAAAAAAAATGAAAAATGACAGCGTCCAGGAGCGATGTACTGGAGCTATCTGTACATAAACACAGATAATCGCAATACAAAAAAAAAAATAAAAATAATCAGTAGTTATAGAAAAGGCAAGAATTTAGTACTGCAGCCCCATGTAAACGCAAGTAATCGCAGATAAACGCAATGTACAAACTTGAGTGATCTCTGTGCCAGAAGTGTTAGAATTTCAAAATAACATAATATGTTTTTACCAGTGGTAGAACAGCCACCCATTCCCGGGCCTTAGGCTAAATTGACATTTGCAAAAATTTTTAATGTGCAACAATCTGCCTATAGTGTTAACATCTGTTTTTGCGCATTTAACGTGCATTTAAGGCACAATAAAAAAACGCACGCCCTCCAGGTGACTTATTTTTTTTATCAAGGGGGGGGGGGGGGTGTTTTTTTCCACCTCACTGATATTTGAGAAACGCATGTCAAACACGCTGTAAATGCGCCATAAATACGCAGTAAATACAACAGGCGTTGGCAAGTTCACACTGGTAATCACACTGGAATGCGTTGTGCGTTCCTGTACGATTCAAATGTAAATCTGTGGGGTGCGATTTTAGCCCTTGTATGCATGCACTATTTTTGGAAACTCATTGCAACCGCATCGCATAGTCCTTCTGTACCATGCAGTCCGGTGGGGGCAAATGCACTGCGTTTGTGACCTACATTTGAGGTGTCATTGAATTAATATTGACACCCACTGCAGATTGCAAGTGCAGTTCATTTTGAATGTGGTGTGGGAAACGCGCACAGAACGCGAGATTTCCGCACCGCTTTCTGGTGTGAATCAGCTCTAAAGGTACATTACTATTGACTTAAATGGAAGCGTTGACAAGCTTCAACTCCTACCAGACTCCACATGTGGCTTCCTTTTTGCCATACAGAAACGTAAAGAGATGCAAATGCTACGTGTTTTCAAATGTGAACAGCTCTATCTGCTGTCCATATTATACATTGTAGGCTGCTTTGCTAGGCACTTGGTGTTTTTAATGCCAGTGTGAACAGTTCTTACAGCTAAATTTACACTCTGGCCAGCAAGCAGAACGAAAAAAAAGGCCCAAACCAATTCCCCCACCATCCACACACCTTCCCGAGTCGGATAGAGGAATCCTCCCCACTCAAAATTACCGTATATACTCGAGTATAAGTCGACCCAAATATAAGCCGAGGCCCCTAATTTTACCACAAAAAAAGTTGGAAAACGTATTGACTCGAGTATAAGCCTAGGGTGGAAAATGCAGCAGCTACCGGACCCAACTGGACCACCACGAGGCACAAAACAGGGGCTGCGGGCATGGTACAGGAGATGGCACAGGTCATGGTATAGGCATGGCACAGGTCATGGCACAGGCATGGCACAGATGATGGTATAGGCATGGCACAGGTCATGGTACAGGCATGGTACAGGCATGGCACAGATGATGGTATAGGCATGGCACAGGTGATGGTATAGGCATGGCATAGGTCATGGTGTAGGCATGGTACAGGCATGGCACAGATGATGGTATAGGCATGGCACAGGTGATGGTATTGGCATGGCACAGGTCATGGTACAGGCATGGCAAAGGTCATGGTACAGGCATGGCACAGTTAATGGTACAGGAGATGGTATAGGCATGGCACAGGTGATGGTATAGGCATAGCACAGGTGATGGTATAGGCATAGCACAGGTGATGGTACAGGCATGGCACAGTATGTTCAGGCATGGCACAGTAGGTATAGGCATGGCACAGGAGATGCAGTGCTGTTGGCATGGTACAGGAGAATGTCCTGTACCATGCCCACAGCACTGCATGAGGAAATGCAGGTGCTGCGGAGGAGTCTCACTTACATGTCGGTGAGGCACCTTCAATTTAAAAATCACGCTGCCCGGTGCCAATACGTCACCGCGAATGCGCCGCCGATGCTCGGGAAAGCCCGTACACGTTTGGCTATTCCCGGGCATGCGGAGCATGCGCGGTGACACGTCAGCGCCGGGCGGCGCCATTTTTAAAAAGACAGTGACTCGAGTATAAGCCGAGGGGGGCTTTTTCAGCATTAAAAAACACGCTGAAAAACTCAGCTTATACTCGAGTATATACGGTAGTCCAGCAGGGACCGGCTGAATTTCGATGTGATTGACTGTTGTTTGGACACACTGAAAAAAATTAATTGAACAGCTTCAAGACTGCAGGTGCTGATCAGTGTATTCTGACAACATAGAGTCCCCACTGTCAGAATACAAATGTGGAGCCCCTCACTTGTGTGGATGATGGGGAAATCCATTTTTTTTTTTGTTCAGCCCGCTGGCTGTACAAAAAACAAAGGCATGTATACCAGGGGTCTTGAATTAATATTTACCGAAGTCCAGTCAGTAAAGTTATCTTACACCATAGCCCCCTTTACATCAGTATCCTCAGCCCCCTTTCATATCACAACCCCCCTTAAAAGCACAGTCCCCCCTTTTAAATCAGTGTCCATGGTCCCCCTTTACATCACAGTCCCCCCTTTAACCACTTAAGGACTGACTGGACTCTTACCTGTCGGTGAGGCGCCTTCGATTTAAAAATTGCGCCGCCTGGCGCCAATACATCACCGCGAATGTGCCGCCGATGCTCGGGAAAGCCCGTACACGTTCGCCTTTTCCCGTGATGGCAAGTGGAACTGCAGATCGTTCGTAGGAAAGACAGTACGGAGGTCTGCCTATGTAAACAAGGCAAACCGCCATTCTGTCACAGGAACGAGAGATCTTGTGTTCCTGCTAAACAGGAACACAGATGTCCCTCTTCCTGCAGTCAGTCCATACCCCACACACTAAGAAAGCTTCCCTGCCACAGTCATTTATACAGTGCATTTTTTTAGCGCTGAACACTGTATTGATGTCACTGGTCCCCAAAAAGTGTCACTTAGTGTCAGATTTGTTTTCTGGAATGTCACAGTCCTGCTAAAAATCCCTGATTGCCGCCATTACTAGTAAAAACAATAAAAAAATTAAAAGTCCAAAAATCTATCCCATAATTTGTAGACGCTATAACTTTTGCACAAACCAATAAACATACGCTTTTTGTGATTTTTTTTTTTTTACCAAATATATATAGCAGAATACAATTGGCCTAAAATATTGAAAAGAAATTAGATTTTTTACATTTTGTTATTGGATGTGTTTTATAGCAGAAAGTAAAAAATATAAAACTTTCTGCCTTTTTTTGTTTATAGCGCAAGAAATAAAAACTGCGAAGGTGATCAAATACCACCAAAAGAAAGCCCTATGTGTGGGAAAAAAAGGACATCAATTTTATTTAGGTACAGCGTTGCATGACTGCGCAATTGTCAGTTAAAACAACGCAATGCCATATCGCAAAAAATGGCCTGGTCAGGAAGGGGGTAAAACCTTCCAGGGCTGAAGTGGTTAAAGCAATCCAATATTGTCCCCAGTTCCCCTTCACATTACAACCCCTTTTACATTGGAGTGCCCCTTTACATCCTAATGTACCTTTATAAGACAGTGCTCCCTAATCACAGTGCCTCTTTAAGTCACAGTGCCCCTTTAAGTCACAGTGTCGCTTACATCACAGTGCCCCTTTCAATGTAAGATTCCCCTGCACTTATTTTCGGCAGAGTAGAGGCTCTTATCAGCTGTGTGAGACTGAGTTCCCACCTGGCAGCCCCTGTCATCCTCACACATGCTCCCACTCTTCGTGCCAATCTTCAGTGACAGCCAGGTGGGAGACTCGGGAGAGCTCACACAGCTGATAGGTGGTGGCCTCGGTCTGGATAGGACTGTCACTCTGTCAGCCTCCGAACCTTGGTCTGCCATTTAGTGATCCCTCATGTATACCCAGCTTACGGAAGGGAGTAGGATAATCCTGATTTTTCAGATACTAAGAACAGTAGATTGTATACGTGTATTATAGATAAAAAGAGGGATAACTGGATGGAGCATTAAAGGGACAGAAAATCAGATAGATGGATAGGCTGGACAGCCCAAAGCCAGTGCTGTATCCTGGCCTAGGCCAACAAGGCCCGGGCCTAGGGCGGCACTTTGCAGGGGGGGCAGCAAAAAAAATATTTCATTATTTGTAAAATGACTATGGACTTCCTATTTATTATACAAGTAAGTGAAATAATCCTATAATTACAATCAGTGGCAGCGAACACAAGTCCAAATATCTTAAAAGAGTAATCTTACTAATCCCGTGGCATAAGGCTGTACTAATGGGCACTGATGGGGCTGCACTGGTGACCACTGATGAGGCCACACTGATATGCTGCACTGATGGGCAGTAAAGAGGCGGCACTGATAAGGCTGTACTGATGAGGCTGAACTTATGGGAACTGATGAAGCTATGCTGAAGGGCACTGATAGACTGTGGTTATGGTCTGTGGTTTACAGATGACAGGGTAGGTCATAAACAGGAAGGGGTGTGGTCTTCACAGGAAGGGGTGGGTCATATTTAAATTAGGGGTGCACAAATTTAGTCAGGCCTAGGGCAGCACAAAACCTAAATACACCACTGCCCAAAGCCTTGTACACAGTGACAGCTCAGGTCAGAGCCGCTGTATTAACAATCCAATGTTAGTACAGCTGTCTCCCCTGCTGAACTATCGTGTACTGATAGGGGTGTGGCCCCCACCAGAACACTCTTTTCAGTGCTCTCAGCCATTTAAGAGCGCTTATCAAGAGCCGATTGGCAGACCTTCTTCGGTCATGCCCCTTTGACAGAAGCTGGCCAGCTACTTTCAGGATAGCTGCCATTCACACCGGCTAAATGGCGGCCGATTTCCATTAAACAGGTCGATGCCAGCTGACATTTGGCCGGTGTGTACTAGGCTTTAAAGTGTGCCATAAATTACTGGAATTCTGTCTGATTCCTGCCGTGCCAGCATCACATGGCTTAACAACAGTTGACTTTTCAATCAGCTCTTGTCGAAGGAGCTGGGTAGAAAATTGTCATCCAATCAGATGCAGCCACTGTTCAGGTATTCTGATAGCCATGGGTGCCAACTGACAGAATACAATAGGAGGCAGGGGAGATTCTGCCATCCATGCTGTTTAGCATGGATAGAGGTATCTATTAGATGTCTGTTGTTCGGCCCGCAGGCGGAATAAGAGAAACGTGGTTGTGTATGTCTAGTCTAAACTGGCCATACACCAGTAGATTATCAAATTATTAAATTATTAGGTGTGTTAAATTTGGTGTTATCGCTCTCATTCTCTCATACTGGTCACTGGAGGTTTAGCATGGCACCTCATTGGAAAGAACTCTCTGAGAATATGAAAAAAGAATTGTTGCTCTATATAAAGATGGTCACTAGGCTATAAGATGATTGCCAACACCCTGAATATTAGCTGCAGCATGGTGGCCAAGACCATACAGCGGTTTAACAGGACAGGTTCCACTCAGAACAGGCCTCACCATGGTCAACCAAAGAAGTTGGGTGCACATGCTCAACATCATATCCAGAGGTTGTCTTTGGGAAATAGACTTATGAGTGCTGCCAGCATTGCTGCAGAGGTTGAAGTATGTCTTGCCTACAGTCAAGCATGGGGGTTGGAGTGTCATGGTCTGGGGCTGCATGAGTGCTGCCAGCACTGGGGAGATACAGTTCATTGAGGGAACCATGAATGCCAACATGTACTGTGACATACTGAAGCAGAGCATGATGCCCTCCCTTCAGAGACTTTCAGAGATGCAGTATTCCAACATGCTAATGACCCTAAACACACCTCCAAGACGACCACTTGCCTTGCTAAAGAAGTGGAGGGTAAATGTGATGGACTGGCCAAGCATGTCTCCAGACCTAAACCCTATTGAGCATCTGTGGAGCATCCTCAAATGGAAGGTGGAGGAGCGCAAGGTCTCTGACATCCACCGACTCTGTGATCCATGGAGGAGTGGAAGAGGACTCCAGTGGCAACCTGTGAAGCTTTTGTGAACTCCATGCCCAAGAGGGTTAAGGCAGTGCTGGAAAAAAATGGTGGCCACAAAAAATATTGACACTTTGGGCCCAGTTTGGACATTGTCACTTAGGGGTGTACTGGTGACCTGGTGAGAACCTGGGATTTCCTCTCACTTCCTGTTTTGGCTATGGGACATGAATAGAAGTAAAATCCCCCCAATGGGAGACAGATGGCAAAAAAAACACAGCGGTTATAGGGGTTATAACCCTTTCTTACTATATACACTAGTCAAAAAAATTAAAGAAACTTTTTTTAATCAGAGTACAGCATCAAGTCATATAAAATCCTGGGATATTGATCTAGTCAGTTAAGTAGCAAAGGGGGTTGTTAATCAGTTTAATTTGCTTTGCTGTTCATGAAATTAACAACCGGTGCACTAGATGGGCAACAATGAGACGACCTCCAAAACAGGAATGGTTTTACATTTTTTTCTCTACTCATCTTTTCTGACTGTTTTTCACTAGTTTTTCATTTGGCTAGGGTCGGTGTCACTGCTGGTAGCATGAGACAATACCTGGACCCTATAGAGGTTGTGCAGGCTGTCCAACCCCTCCAGAATGGCACATCAATACGTGTCATTGCCAGAAGGTTTGCTGTGTCTCCCAGCACAATCTCAAGAGCATGGAGGAGATTCCAGGAGACAGGCAGTTACTCTAGGAGAGCTGGACAGGACCGTAGAAGGTCCTTAACCTATCAGCAGGACCGGTATCTGCTCATTTGTGCAGGGAGGAACAGGATGAACACTGCCAGAGCTCTACAAAATTACCTCCAGCAGGCCACTGGTATAAATATCTCTTACCAAGCAATCAGAAACAGACTTCATGAGGGTGGCCTGAGGGCCCAATGTCCTCTAGTGGGCCCTGTGCTCACTGCCTGGCACCGTGGAGCTCGATTGGCATTTACCATTGAACATCAGAATTGGCAGGTCCGCCACAGGCACCCTGTGCTTTCCAAAGACAAGAGTAGGTTCACCCTAAGCACTTGTGACAGACGTGAAAGGGTCTGGAGAAGCCATGGAGAATGTTATGCTGCCTGTAACATCTTTCAGCATCACCGGTTTGGGGGTGGGTCAATGATAGTGTGGGGAGGCATATCCATGGAGGGAGGCACAGACCTCTACAGGCTAGACAATGGTACCCTTACTGCCATCAGGTATCAGGATGAAAACCTTGGACCCATTGTCAGACTCTATACTGGTGCAGTGGTCCTGGGTTCCTCCTGGTGCACGACAATGCCCAGCCTCATGGGGCAAGAGTATGCAGCCAGTTCCTGGAGGATGAAGGAATTTATACCATTGAATGGCCTCCACGCTTGCTCTAAATCCAATAAAAACACCCCTGGGACATTATGTTTTGGTCCATCTGACACCGCCAGGTTGCACCTGTCTGTTCAGGAGCTCAGTGATGCCCTGGTCCAGATCTGGGAGGAAATACCCCAGTACAATATCCGTCGTCTCATTAGGAGCATGCCCTGACATTGTCAGGCATGCATACAAGCACGTGGGGGCCAATAAAACTACTGAATACCAATTTAAGTTGCTGCAATGAAATTTCAGCAAAATGGACTAGCCTGCTGCATCATTTTTTCACTTTGATTTTCGGGGTGTCTTTGAATTCAGCCCTCTGTAGGTTAATCATTTTCATTTCCATCAAATGATGTGGCATCCTTTCATTCCTAACACATTACTCAGTGCATATCAGTATAGATATCCAGCATGATATTTTTCCCCATTGAGATCTGATGTGTTTTCAAAGTGTTCATTTCATTTTTTTAAGCAGTGTATAAAATGACAATGAAAGTTTTGCCTTTAGTCCTTTAATGCATGCAAACACCAGCGTTGACACACGCATTTTGAAAGAGCAATGATAAAATAATATTTTTACACTTTGTAGAACCGACAATGACTCTCAACATAATTTGGTAGCATATATAACAAGTGGATTCATTTACAGAACAAGCCATGTGCTTTATGTGTGTTTGTGTCATTCAGAGTTTACTTTATGTGACCACGGCTTGACACTTTGCCATTTATTGAGTACGTCCCTGAAGAATATTGACATTTCAAGGTACAGTTAGCAGGTTTATGTATTTCCAGCCAGACATGTCTATTGTTACCTGGAGATAAAATTCTGTTGATGGCCTTGGTTATATTACTAGGGCAAGATAAAAGCATTTTCCAGTCAGGATTCAAGTATAAATTCGACAGGTAGGGGTATAAAAGCACATACCGTATGTACAACTGATATAAATGGAGATGAAATGAACACAAGGAGAGAAAGCCTCCACTGCAGTATATAGCAGTGTTTCTCAACCTTTTTTCAGTCGAGGCACCCTTTAAAATGATAGACAATCTCAAGGCACCCTTTAAAAGGTATGGACAGTCTTGAGGCACCCCATTCTAAAATGTAAAAAACGATTTTAATAGTATTACATAATGCAGCAGCATTGACACACGTAGGACACCCAACATTAGAGGTGATTTATTCTTCCAAAGCAAATACAATTTTGCACACTGGTATAGACTAGTATTCCAATGTTTCTCTTCTCCCTCAGTTTCTCTCCGTCAGTCAGCTAATGTCACCCCAGTGCTTGATCCACCTTCTGGCTTGTATACAATTTTTGATACATTTTTAAGCATTTTGCCAAGGCACCCCTGAAGAACCCTCAGGGCACCCTGGTTGAAAAAGGCTGGTATATAGTAATGGAGGGGTGACTATACAGATATACTATGTATACATTCAGAAGATTAGTCACTTTTGATGTTTTTATAACTTTGTGTAAAAGCATGGCACTATAGTGTGTCCTATTGTGCCACTCTGTACTCTAAATATAAGACCAAGAAGTAAAATGGTAACTGTAGGAAACAGATAATAGGATTCCTTTGTATTTTATGTAGCAGGTTTTCCAATGCCTGTGGCCTTAGGTGGGTGGGTCTGCCATTGTTAACGGTTACCTTTTCAGCCCATGTGAGCTGCGACCCTGAGTGTGAGAACTGAGACATCGACAACTCTGGCATCTTCGTTTGGTTGTCTTATTGTAGTTTTAGGGGATGGGAGAAGTAAATGAGTGGGATACTCCTTTGGCTCGACTATGTACAATTCTGGGACTTTTGTAGTAAAAATGCCCGTTAGCACTGTCTTGATGCCAGCCGACCCTAGCCAACGCTTACTGATGCTTTAAACACATGGTATCTCTGAAAGCTGTGCTGGAACTCTGACTTAAGTCTAACAGATCCAGGACTGTAGAACATTGAACATCTGACACTGCTTGCACTGCAAAGTCACTGACTACTCTCTCCAGCCTTGCCCTGGCTTTAGGTAGCTTGCTGTGTATTCCTGAATCGCTGCAACTCTCGACTGATGCACTCACACTGTGCATTAATTCTTCAGGGCCCAAACTGCAGGCGCCCTTTTAACACTTCAGGGTCCTCAACCTAGGTACCCCCTCTATCACTTCAGGGTCCTCTGACTAGGTACCCCCTTGACAGCTAGCTGACACCTTGGATCCTAGAACCTTCTCCGGAGTGGTCCCCACTGACTCTAGGCAGACCCCCAGGGGCAATCTTCAGTACTCACGACCTGTGTAGGCTTTCCTGGGACTGGACCCCTCTTTCTCTCCGCTGGTTCTCGGCACACCGGATCCCCTCAGCTCAACTCAGCACTCTCTGGATTCTCAAGCTGCACCCGAGACATCCTGACAGGAGGAGAGACAGCCATCCTCTCCCTCTGGGACTCTGCTCCCTGAGGGTGCAAACCACTTAAGATAGGGTGATCAGACGTCCCCGGTTTCTGGAAACAGTCCCCGATTATAGGGGCTGTCCCCAGATAAAATTGCCCCCAGGTAAAGAATGTGTTCTGATTTTCTTTGCAGGTTTAACAATAGCGTCCTCAGCTCGGGCAGCTGCAGGATGAACCATCTTAGCAACATTTGTGATTGGCCTGAAGTCACATGTCGCATGCCAAGATTATGTGATCTTCCCAGTCCCTCCCCTCTCAGCTTGTGCAGACTTCATTGTGGGATGTAAAGATGTGGATTGTTTGCTGCCTTTCCCTTGCTGATGATGGTGACCTGCTGTGCACACCTACTCTTAACAAAGTAGGCTCAGGTGTTAATAAACCATACCCCTTTAAGCCCCTCCCACTATAAGCACAACTGGGCCACACCCAAAATTAGGTATGGCACACTTTGCATGCTGTTATTATCCCCAACCCCTGCTCCACCTCTGTTAAAAATGGGCATGGTCAGGGTGTCCCCCAAGTTCATTGGTAACCTTACCTTAAAGGCTAACTCTACCCTTTGAACTATGTTACAACTAATTTTTGGGTATGACATGTAACATGGTGCAAATTGGACCCCCCAAACCACCCTCCTCATGACAGCATGCAGGGGTTCTTCTCACATGCCCCCCCCCCCCTTACCTCTTCAGCAGCTGTTACTTTTTAGAATTAATGAACTATAGACATGTGCAATTAGTTTTGTTACATATCAAAATTCAGATTACATTAATGTTATTCGGGGATTCAGATGTATCAACATAGTGAATGTGACAAATTTCAACAAATCTGAAATAAATTATAATGAACTATCTGAATATTGATTTAAATATGAAAAAAATGTTAAATTAGAAAATGTATTTGAATTCGAACTAGAGACATATTGGAATAAGTAAGGTATAAAAGTGAAATAGGATGATGATTCCTACTTAGGCTACTTAATAGAAAAGAAAATAATCGAATAGAAAAGAATAGAACAGATAATAGAACAGCATAGTTTTAGCACTAATTACTGTAGTAATGTCACTGGTCCCCCCCAAAAGTGTCAAAAATGTCAGTTAGGGGTCCGATCTGTCCAACGCAATGTCGCAGTTCCGCAAAAAATCGCAGATCGCCGCCATTACTAGTAAAAAATAAAAAAAACAATAAAAATGACAGAAATCTTTCCCGTAGTTAGTAGACGCTATAACTTTTGCGCAAACCAATCAAAATACACTTACTGCGTTTTTTTTTTTTTTTACCAAAAATATTTAGCAGAAAACAAATTGGTCTAAAATGTTAAACACTTTAGATTTTAAATTTTTAATTTTTTTGAGAATGGTATATAGCAGAATGTGAAAAATATATATATATTTTTTTCAGAATTGTCGCTCTTTTTTTGTTTATAGCGCAAAAAATAAAAATCGCACAGGTGATCAAATACCACCAAAAGAAAGCTCTATTTGTGGGGGAAAAAATTTTATTTAAGTACAGTGTCACACAACCGCGCAATTGTCCTTTAAATTGATGCAGTGCAGAATCGCAAAATATGGCCTGGTCATTAAGGGGGAATATGTTCCGGTACAGAAGTGGTTAAAGGAGTTGTAGAGGCAGGAGGTTTTTTTATCTTAACGCATTCTTTGCATTAAGATAAAACACCTTCTGGGTGTAGCAGTGTCCCCACCACCCCCTAATACTTGACTGATGTCCTTCTCTGTCCAGGGATGTCCACGAGTCCCTCGGCCGTTGGGGACTCTCCCTCCTGATTGGCTGGGACACAGCCACGACACCATTGGCTCCCATGGCTGTCAATCAAAGCTAGTTAGCCAGCCAGGAGAGAGAGGGGATGGGGCCGAATGGCAGCTTCGTGTCTGAATGGACACACTGAGCTGTGACTTGGGCACGGGTGCCCCCATAGCAAGCTGCTTGCTGTGGGGGCACTCGACTGGAGGGAGGGACCAGGAGCAGAGACGAGGGGCCCGAGAAGAGGAGGATCCAGGCCACTACGTGCAAAATCAACTGCACAGAGGAGGCAAGTATAACATGTTTGTTATTTTTTTGGGAAAAAAACGAGACTTTATAATCACTTTAAGTCACTGTGTTGCCTTTAATAGATAAGGTACATTTAGGGGAATTCATAAAGAAAGTTTACTCTTAAATACTAAACTGACTAAGTGGGCGATGCCAGAAACCCTGCGAATTCAGTGTGGGTAAAAAAAGACACCCATGCAATCTGATTCTGGTGCGGACAAAAAAAAGGGTCCTGCACGAGTTTGGTCCGGATGCAAATTCAGCCATACAGTTTGTATGGCTGAATTTGCATTGCACAGACATTGCATGTGATCTGCACAGCAATGTGGTGTGAATCACATGCGATGTCTGGCATCACACCAATAGAGGCGTACCTAGGGTCTCCAGCACCCTTGGTGAGGAGCTGTATACCCTTGGCGAGGAGCTGTATCCCCCCCCCCCCCATGAAAAAGTAAGATGTAAAAAAAATGTTCTTGTTTAGATCAATTTTAATCATGTTCTACATTTTTAAAAGGTGATGCTCCTGTATTAGTTCTCCAGCATGTGAAGGGAAACTAAAGAAACTTATGTAGCATTATATTTTGTTTCCTAATCCTCCCTGTCCCACGAAAAGAAAAATGTATACAAGGTAATTGAAAGTTTCTCAGGTGTCCCTTGTTGGCCCAGCATAGAGCTCTCTAGTGGGCAAACATTGTGACAGGTGTGAACAGCAAGAGAGGGGGTTACAGAGAGAGAGAGAGAGAGCGAGAAGGGGGTTTGACAGAGAGGGTGACAGAGAGAGAGGGGGTTTTACAGACAGAGGGGGGGTTGAGATGTGAGAGAGAGAGGGGGGTGTCAGAGAGAGAGAGAGGGGGGTGTCAGAGAGAGAGAGAGGGGGTGACAGAGAGAGAGAGAGGGGGGTGACAGAGAGAGAGGGGGTGACAGAGAGAAAAAGAGGGTGGGTGACAGAGAGAGAGAGGGGGGGTTTGACAGAGAGAGAGAGGGGGTTGACAGAGAGAAAGAGAGAGGGGTTTGACAGAGAGAAAGAGAGGGTTTTGACAGAGAGAGAGATAGAGAGAGAGGGGGATGACAGAGAGAGAGGGGGGTTGACAGAGAGAGAGAGGGGTGGGATGACAGAGAGAGGGAAAGGGGGCTGACAGAGAGAGAGGGGTGACAGAGAGAGGGTAACAGAGAGAGAGAGGGGTTGACAGAGAGAAAGAGAGAGAGGTTTGACAGAGAGAAAGAGAGGGTTTTGACAGAGAGAGAGAGATAGAGAGAGAGAGAGGGGTGACAGAGAGAGAGAGAGAGAGAGAGAGAGAGAGAGAGAGAGAGAGAGGGGGGGTTGACAGAGAGAGAGAGAGAGAGGGCGGGATGACAGAGAGAGGGAATGGGGGCTGACAGAGAGAGAGGGGTGACAGAGAGAGAGAGGGTAACAGAGAGAGAGGGGGGTGACAGAGAGAGAGGGGGGGTGACAGAGAGAGAGCGAGAGGGGGTGACAGAGAGAAAGAGAGGGGGTGACAAAGAGTGAGAGAGAGAGGGGGGTGACAGAGAGAGAGAGAGGGGGGGGAGATTAAGTGGGGGGTGACAGAGAGAGAGAGAGAGAGAGGGTGACAGAGAGAGAGAGAGGAGGGAGACAGAGAGGGGGGTGACAGAGAGAGAGGGGAGTCCCCCAGTTAGCCTGTCCTTTGAGCCATGCTGAGTGGCAGTACGGGCTCCTCTGACTGGCCGCATCTGTGGGCGGAGGCAGGGCTCCAGAGAGCACAGCACTGCCGCCTGGAGTGGACACAGAGCTCCAGGATTGGAGCCGCATGTTGCCAGGGGGTGCAGGCTGACCCGAGGGCGCAAAAATCACTAACACTGCCAATTTTGTTACGACCCCCCTCGTTCTGCGCCCCTGGTGGGTGCCAGTCTCACCAACCCCTTAGTACGCCCCTGCGCACCAGTGTGAACCGGCCCTAAACTAACATTGTTTGCTCTGTTATCTTACGAGAATATTTTCACATGGACTGTCATATTCGGCTCTCAAAAGCTGTGTACTAACGAATAGATTATCGAATGATCGCTCTTAATGTGTACCAGGCATAATTAGCTTTACCTGGTCTGTAGGTTATTTTGTGGTAATCCTCTTCATTGTGTAATTATTTAAACAATGTGGGTTGTTAAGCCTGCAATGGACTAAAAAGTCCCTGAGCACAGTGCACTATAGAATAAAGGCAGGGACGCCATAATACAAGTGTAAACAAAACCACACCATAAAAGAATGCATACAGTAATCAATACTATAGCAAATAGAGGATTCTGTATCGTATAGTAATATTGTGTAAGGATAACAGACACAGTATTACACCAGATATACAGTAAATGTCTGCTATGTCACTAGTCTTTGCTGTTCTTTTCTTTGTGACTGTGTCCCTGTGCATTGTTACCGACTTCACTTTCATCTTATTGGCTTGGCTGGTGTTTGTTTGTATGTGACCAGCAGGTATATTTGTGCTGCTATGGTTCCCCCCGCAGAGGTAACAATTATGCTGAGCTCACTTGCAGGGGAATTTAGCATTAAAAGTCTTCTGAAAATGATCTTCAAAAAAATATATATATGTAGCAGGTTTTCCAGGCATTGAGCCTGAGATGGGTCTGCCATTGTCAGGGCTGCTGTTAGAAATTGCAGGGCCCCGTACAGACTACCTGGCAGGGCCCCCCCAAGAAAATATTAAAGATATATTTAGCTAAAATTACAACAAAATCACTATTATCGGACACAAATATAACATAACTCACATAATTCCTGCTAAATCTAAAAAAAAACGAAAATGTTAAATAAAAAAGAAGATGAGATGAGAAAAATATACAGGCTGGGCAGTTGGAGCTCAGTGATCAGAGAGACAGAGAGAGAGAAACAAAGTTACAATTTACAAATAAACTCCTGAGCAGAGATAAGTGCTGGGAGGGGGGGGGGCACACAAGGGAGGGGGATTAGTGAGGGACAACTGTCTCTTTCTCAACAGATAAAAGCTGATAGCAGGGAGAGGGACAGATCAGATTCAGGTGCTGGAGGAAGATTTCTGTATTTGTTGTCCATCACTAATCCCCCTCTCTGTGTGGGTCCCCCTGTGTGCTCGGGCCCCCTACAAGAGGGCTGGTGGTCCCCCCCTATCAGCGGCCCTGGCCATTGTTACCGGTGACACCTTCAGCCCATTTAAGCTGAATACCCAAGTGTGAGAGTTGAGACAATGACCATTCCGGCATCTTTGGTTTGTTTTGTTTATTTGATAATGGGGATGGGAGAAAGGAATGAGTGGGATACTCCTCTGGCTCAACTAGGTACAACTGGGACACTTTGTGGAAAAATGCCTGTTAGCGCTGTCTTGACGCCAGCTGGATGCCGACCAACGCTTACTGACGCTTGAAAATTGCTTATATTACTGAACTGTGCTAGAACTTGACTTATAACCCTCTGGTTAACTCGAAAGATCCTGGACTGTAGAGAAACTTGACTCTTGACACTCTATTAAGCTCAGAAGTCCTGTGAACAGCTTCCTCCAGCCCTTCACTGACTGAGGTAGCTCCTCAGTCAGTGAATTCTGGAGGGGTATTCTGGAGGTATGAATCACCCTGAGGCTAAGTCTCTATGACTTAGAGATCAATAGAAGTGTGTGCTCCTACTTGGGCTCAGGTACTTCTCCCCATTGTAGTAATACCTCTGACTGCTCATACTTTTATAGCATCATCTTAGACAAAGAGAATACGATTATTGGACTCATGCTATCCTTATTAAGGAGGCTGAGGGGTCAGCTATAGTTAGGTTTGGGGGGGGGGTTAGGTTTGAGTGTTCAGTCCCATGTTAGGGGGAGGGGTAGGTCTAGGTGTTAGAATAAGGGTAACGGTTCTGGTTTTATTCTTGGTGTGAGATGGGGGATTGGGAAAACTTTGAGGCTTAGGTTATAAGTTATAGAACGAGAGTGGTGGGACTTTAAACGAGGTTACAAAATAATGTTGTACCTCCATCCCTGTATTCAAACACAAAAAAGAGAAAGGTTTGGGACTTTAAATGAGGCGTGTGACCAAACATGACCATATAACAACAAAGTAGGAAGTGTGCGTACAAAAACAAGCAATAAACATAGGATAAAATCAAAGTATATTGATTTAATTGTATGCAAGAGGTGGTAAAAAAATGTAACATGATTTGAGACAGTAGATTACATATACATGGTCCAACGTGACCAGAACATGTTAGAAGTTGTACAATAATTGATGCTGAAAATTCAAAATAAAAATGAAATGGTTGTGAAGACAAAGACATGGTAAATAAAAATTCATAAAGATTGCATCCATATGTGCTCTACGCGTTTCGTGTTTCTACACTTCTTCAGGAGCTGGTACAATCGATTATCTACAAAGAAATATATGTATGAAAATAACAATGCATCTAACAGTATAAATGCCCATGATGAGCAATGTCTACCACAATTCATTGATTGCTTACAAATCAGTCCAAGCGGTTGCCTCATGGGACTTGTGATGGAGGGTCCTCTAGAACCGTCTAACCCGAGAACTGGGGGAGCATTGCCATGTGCACGGGGGGTTGGAAGACAGAAATGCAATATAGGAGGCATTTTCAATGGAGGGATAACAAATATCCTCAACTACACATCCAATTGTGTTTCTAAAAAATTATGGTTGGATTTGTATAACAATGTAACAATATATATAGTATGCAGTATGGTCTAGTAGCTGAGTAACGTTTGTTAAGAGACTGTGATAGAGTCCCAAAGCCAAGAGAAGAAAAAGCCAGTACTAAGTAGTATAAACGTGCATCTAAGTAATAATGGGAATGAGAGTTGTAGAGTGAATGAGAATGAACAAAATATAGATATGAACCCAGGACCAGTTGTACTGCCTTATCAGAGGCCTTGCATGCACTAGAACCAATCCCCTTGCAGTGCAGCCAGAGGGACGGAGAGGAGAAGCTGGCAGTACTGCAGTGGGAGACAGAAGAGGATCTGTGCTTAGCAGATGCCAGGGCCCCACTTTTAAACTGATGGAGCCGGGCCCAGTACATGGCTGGCTGTACTGTCTTATCAGTGGCACTGGCCCCACTGTATGCAGAAATGTAGCCACCCTCTCTTGTTCGCTCCAGCGATGGACTATGCGATGTGTAGCATGCAAAGAGCAGTACACATGACTGCAATTAAGATGCACTGCTTGTTCCAAACAAACAGAAGTGAGGGGGGAAAAGGAGAGGATGGGCAGCTGATAGAGGCCATTATAAGGAGCTAGAAAAACACAGTGAGGGCCAGTTCATACCATGAATCTCACAGCAATGCGGTATGCATTCCTGTATGATTAACATGCGATACCAGTGCAGTGCGATCTCAGCTCATTCATTTGAATAGACTAAATCAGGGGTCTCCAAACTGCGGCCCGAGGGCCAGATGTGGCCCTTTGCTAGTCTTTATCTGGCCCTCGGGGCACTATTCCTCCCACTGATATGAGGCACTATTCTTATAATTCTTCCACCGATACCAATGATGGGATACTATTCCCCCTACTAATAGGGACACTGCTCCTTTCACCTATTGACCACCAAACCTGAGGCCATATTTAATCTCATTGATGCGGAGCCCGGGACATTTACTGCCCCTGCGGGCCACAATCCGGCCCTCCTAAAGCCTGAGGGATAATAAACTGGCCCTTTGTTTAAAATATTTGGAGACCCCTGGACTAAATCATGCCTGACCACTGCAAAAGTAATGCATGCACTACTTTACAAAACGCAGAGCAACTGGATTGCATGATATTTCTGTACCATGCGATCCGGTGCAGGCAAACTTATTACATTTGGGGTGTCATTAGCATTGCACTGACACCCACTATAGATCCCAAGTGCAAAGCGTTTTGAACGCATTGCACGAATCACACATGGAACAAGGGTTTCCCACAACTCATTCTGGTGTGAACTGGCCCTAAGGCTGCATTCACACCTGTGCATATTTGCTGCGATTCTGTCCCTGATTTCAAAACACCCAGGTGTGAATGACAAATCGCACAACACATATTTTAGATGCCATTCATTTGAATGGCACCTAAAAACGTGGTGTGATTCTGCCACGATTATAGTGCAATAAATCGCACTGCAATCGTGGCAAACCGCATCGAGTGAAGCATGTTGCCCCAAAAGAAGCGCCTGAACTTTTTTGGGGTGACAAGCTTCATGTGATGTGGTTTGCCACGACTAAAGTGCGATTTATCGTGGCAGAACAGCACTGCGATTTTAGGTGCCATTCGAATGGCACCTTAAATGTGCGTTGTGAGATTTGTCATTCACACCTATGAAATCTTCCCGCTTTTCAAAATGCCCAGATGTGAATGCAGCCTTAAGGTTCAAAGGTGAAAAATGGGAAATCCACGCTTAGGATAATTTTAAGCCTCTGATATGATAAATACTGGCTGCAGCCCACCTATACACTATATTCCTAGAAATATAGTAGAATGATAAAATAACAGGAGAGGTGTATGGCGCTGCCAAAATATATTAAATTAAATATTCTGTGTATTTTACAATGATACTACATAAATATATATATAAAATGTGTCTCTCCACTGTAAATGTTAATAAAGTGTCAAGTGCATTAAAGGTGACTGGTGAAGGTAAATTTAATTATAATAAGTGATCCAACCCTGTGAGGGGTATATGATGGTGCTAAAACAATTGAAGAAAGAAAAAAGAAAAGATGGAAAGTCCAATGTGAAAAAATGTGAATAAAGGTAAAATTGATATAAGAAGTGTCAGCCTGATAAATAGGGCAATCGATAAAAAATTGGTAGGAAAATCAATTGAGTTGGATCCACTAAAAATTGCAATATTGTGAAGTGTTAAAAAAATATATATAAGAAGGGTATCCCATTGTGGGACCACCCTCCCTCCTTTTTGACTTTTCTAGTCATTACGGACTTATCATTACTTGGACTATTTGTGTCAGATTTTAGAGTGGTTTTATAAGATTTTTCATTTTGTGTCTATTTATGATACTATTTATTGTATAGTACCTTGTTTTACACTTCACAGTATTGTATTTCATATTTCTTATATATATATTTTTTAACACTTCACAATATTGCAATTTTTAGTGGATCCAACTCAATTGATTTTCCTACCAATTTTTTATCGATTGCCCTATTTATCAGGCTGACACTACTTATATCAATTTTACCTTTATTCACATTTTTTCACATTGGATTTTCCATCTTTTCTTTTTTCTTTCTTCAATTGTTTTAGCACCATCATATACCCCTCACAGGGTTGGATCACTTATTATAATTAAATTTACCTTCACCAGTCACCTTTAATGCACTTGACACTTTATTAACATTTACAGTGGAGAGACACATTTTATATATATATTTATGTAGTATCATTGTAAGACACACTGAATATTTAATTTAATATATTTTGGCAGCGCCATACACCTCTCCCCTATGTGCCTGGTTCACACCACTGTTTTGGTGGTGTACGGGTGGTGTGCACTAAAAAAAAAAATACTGCATGCAGTACTGTTTTTCAGCACAGTGTAAGGCAATTCACTGCACTGCAGCGATCCCACCAGTCCACACCGCACACTAGCCACTGCGTTGTGATGCAGTGACTGGCGTGAATAAGCCCCTGTTCACATCGGCGCAATTTGACATGTCAAAACGCATGACAAATCGCAACCTATTGCCAGCAAAGACACTGTCCCAATCAGTACAACGCCAACTTTGTGGCGCCACACTGTTTTCCAAAAGTCATCCCTGCACTACTTTTGGCAACTTCGGGGGCAATTTCAATAGATATCTGTGCATGAACCCGCACAGATGCTCCCGAACTTGCACTGAAATGCGGGTTTGAAATTGTGCGAGTTATTACAAACCCGTGTTCAATGTGATGTACTGATATCTGTTTTTAAGAGTGAGTACGAGTACCGATACTTGTGCTCAGGAACTCACTGATACCAATCATTCAGGGCCGGTGTCATGTCGGATAATGCCCTCCATTGGATAGTGCATCCGACTGACTGCGAATGTGCGGTAAATGACGTCACTCCAGCTGACTGCTCCGCTCAGCTGGGGTTGACATCATTATTGCGCATGCGCAGTCCGTCAGATGCACTCTTCGACGGAAGGCCGCGGGAAGAATTGTCGCGATCTACGACACTGACATGCGCAGTTTGTCGGATGCACTATCCGACGGTAGATAGAGAGCGGAGGAGGGGAGAGAATCTATTGTCAGATTCTACCTCGCTCTCTGCACATCTATCGGGACGGATCGGATTACAGTGCAGTGTATTCGTATGTGAGAAATGGTGGAAATAGTGTGTCCCGATAAGAGCTGTGTTTATGTTCTCTATCAGCAGTGTCGGCTAGTGCTCAAAATTTTTGGGGGGGTGCAAAAAGAAAATGTAATAGGTATTGCTTCGCGCCAAGAACGCAGTAATAAATTGCATGACTTTGAAGTCATGGTACAGGCATGGCACAGGTGATGGTATAGGCATGGCATAGGTGATGGTACGGGAGATGGTATAGGCATGGCACAGATATGGTATAGGCATGGCACAGATATGGTATAGGCATGTCACAGGTCATGGTACAGGAGATGGTATATGCCCCCTTTCAATGCAGAGACCAGCGTACATGCCCCCTTTCAATGCAGAGACCAGCGTACATGCCCCCTTGAATGCAATGAACACTGTGCTGTGCCCCCTTCAATGCAATGAACACTGTGCTGTGCCCCCTTCAATGCAATGAACACTGTGCTGTGACCCCTTCAATGCAATGAACACTGTGCTGTGACCCCTTCAATGCAATGAACACTGTGCTGTGACCCCTTCAATGCAATAAACACTGTGCTGTGACCCCTTCAATGCAATGAACACTGTGCTGTGACCCCTTCAATGCAATAAACACTGTGCTGTGCCCCCTTCAATGCAATAAACACTGTGCTGTACCCCCTTCAATGCAATGAACACTGTGCTGTTCCTCCTTCAATGCAATGAACACTGAGCTGTGCCCCCACAATGTAGAGTTCAGCGTGCGTGCCCCCTTCAATGCAACTGTGCTGTGCCCCCTTCAATGCAATGAACACTGTTCCGTGCCCCCATCAATGCAGAGTTCAGCGTGCGAGCCCCTTTCAATGCAGAGCGCCACAGCATTGTCCCCAATCACTGCAGAGCGCCACAGCATTGTCCCCAATGATTGCAGAGTGCCACAGCATTGTACCCCAATGATTGCAGAGTGCCACAGAATTGTACCCCAATGATTGCAGAGTGCCACAGAATTGTACCCCAATGATTGCAGAGTGCCCACAGCATTGTACCCCAATAATTGCAGAGTGCCACAGCATTGTACCCCAATGATTGCAGAGTGCCCACAGCATTGTACCCCAATGATTGCAGAGTGCCACAGAATTGTACCCCAATGATTGCAGAGTGCCACAGCATCGTACCCCAATGATTGCAGAGCGCCCACAGCATTGCCCCCCAATCAATGCAGAGACCAGCGTGCGTGCTCCCTTCAATTTAATGCACTTACCTGGCGGCGGCGCGGGAAGGTGAGTGGCTTCTCCCTCGTCCTCCGAGCGGTGGTGACTGTGAGTGACTGACGCACGCACCGGCACCGCCCCTGACGTCAGCGATCGGATGTCCTGGATGATGATTGGTCCAGGCTGGAGACTGGACCAATCACAGCCAGGACATCACGAAGGTGGGGGTGGCCAAGCGCTCCTTCCGGTGCCCAGGTTACGCCCCCAGAAGGCAGCCAATCTGCGCCTTTCTGGGTCGTAAACCCCACCCCCCCTTTAGCCACCACATAGGCCGGTCAGGCCGGCGAACCAATTTTTTTTTTTTTTTACTAACTTTATTGTTCTTTTTTGTAATTTTTTTTTTTCCTTTTTTTTAAGGGGGGCGGCACCCTGGCGCCCCCTATGCACGGGCCGCCACTGTCTATCAGACAATATTCCCGCCATTTCTCACATAAGAATACACTGCACTGTAATCCGATCCGTCCCGATAGATGTGCAGAGAGCGAGGCAGAATCTGACAATAGATTCTCTCCCCTCCTCCGCTCTCTATCTACCGTCAGATAGTGCATCCGACAAACTGCGCATGTCAGTGTCGTCACCGGCAGACCAGCTGATGTGACCAGTCAGCTGGAGTGACGTCAATCCGTCGGATGCACTATCCGACGGAAGGCATTATCTGACACTACACCGGCCCTACCATGGGTCCCGCTGGGTCCATTGGACCCAGGCAGAACTTTGAGAGGGGCAGCAAATTGACTCCCAAGATTTTTTTTCCAGCTGTTTTGTGTGTCATCAGTTTGCGGCGTGTATGGGCGGCATTTCCCCATCTCATACTGCCACCCATAGTGCAAACTAATGAGTATGAGGAGGCGGAGCGTCTCCTCCGGGAAACGCCCCTCGTGTTATTGTGGTGTGCGCAATGACCTCAGACATCAGCGTACTCCATCGCTCGCAGGGCAGGCTGGATATTCTAGAGTGGTGGCCGCGGCAGACACAGGAGTGACAAGAGGACTGAGGACAGACAGCGGGTGTTTGGTGGACCGGTTTGGTGGTGAGTTATGGAAGAAGATAACAGTATATATAAAATGTTCTAAATTTTATATTTAATAAAGTTATTACTGATTTTTTGTTTTGTTTGTTTTGTTTTTTGTCCCTATACCCAACAAAGCAGCCCCTTAGTGTCGGGTTACACTGATCCGACACGACTTTGGGCGACTAATGCCGTCGCCCGTGCACCGCGACTTCGGCGCGGCTTGCAACGACTTCACATAATGGAAGTCAATGCAAGTCGCTCCGACTTTGCAAAAAAAAGTGCAGGAACCTTTTTCTAAGTCGGAGCGACTTGAGTCGCTCCTATTAGAACGGAAACCATTGCACAGCAAGTCGCCTGACAAGTCGGAACAGTGTGAACCGGCAGTTAACCCTCTACAAAGCAGCCCCTTAACCCCCCCCACACACACACACACACACAATGCAGCCCATTACAAATTTTGCAAATAGACAAGGTGCTGTTGCATGTAAATCTGACTTCCTGATAAATTTAATTTTAGTTTTAATTATCATGATATAAAATAAAGGATGGTATTTTGGTGGGTGTGATTTTTTTTTTGGGGGGGGGGAGTTAAGGGGGCAGCATTTAATTCTTGGACCCAAGCAGAACAATGTCTGGGGCCGGCCCTGCAATTACTGATAACGTGAATGAATAACAAAATGAATGAGCTCAAATCACACTGCAAAGAATCGCATGTGATTTGAGCAGGAATGAAGTGCGATTCCTGTCTGAATCACATGCGGTTTCCCGCACCATTCCTGTGTGAACCCAGACTGAAGTCCCTATGACAAGCCTGGGAGCTGTGCCGGATATCCCATGTAATTTGGACAGGAATCACACTGCATTCCTGTTCAGATCGCATGCGATTCCTTGTTGTGCGATTTGAGCCTTTTCATTTTGTATAGGCTCAAATCGTAGTGCAAAGGTATCGGTTTTAGGTAATAGCGCAAATACAAAGACTCATGCAAATGCTCAGTATTGGTGCCGATACCGGTGCAACCCCAGCGTGAATGGACCCTAAGAAACGGTTTCATGAAAAATAAATGGCAGGATCATTAAGTAATGGATGTGTATGGATTATATTTGGAGAATATAGCTGGATACACACGACACAATTTTCTTTAGATTTTTTTTCCTTTAGATTTACCAAAATCATATAATATGAGGTCAAACCTAAACATTTTCAATTTTTATACAATCAGGCAGGCCCTTGCACTACATATTTGAAGGTAAAGCCCCGTACACACGTACTGATCGTCGGCCGAACGATCGGTCGTCTTTTGTCCAGGGCTGTCGTGTCTGTTGAAAACTGCAAAAGACTGCACACGAATTTTGTCGGCCAACAACAACCGACTGCAGAAGTGATGTCATGTGATGGTTAACTTTCCTTGTCTTTTTTCTTTTCTGAGCATGCCCAGTCTTGCTAATCTGCTGTCTGTCGGCCGAATTCTGTACTGACTGGCGAACAATCGGCCATTCTGGTGACGGCCAACAAATATTTTAAAGTCTGCACGACAGATTCTGTTCGGCCGAAAAAGCGCTGTCGGCTGTCGGAAGCATCATACTAACAAGCCTACAATCAGCCGATCGTTCGGCGGCCGAATATTTATGGCCGACAATCGCTAAGTGTGTATGGGGCTTTAATCTAAACGAAATCTAACAACAAAAGTTGTATAATGTGTATCCAGCTTTAGGATATTCCTGAGTGTCACTTTAAGCCTATAGTAATATTTCTGCAGAATGAGAGAGGTGTGATTGTCTTCTATGACAGCTGACAACCTTGGCATAGTCAGGGACCACCATGTGCTCAGTAGACCTCATGGTATAGACAGTCCCCCTGCCCTGTTTATTTCTGTCCCCTGTGAAGATCTAGGAGCAGCTTGTCCTCTCCGGTCACCCTGGTGGGTGTCACATGATGCCTCCAATGTGACAGGCACGGGTCTTCTAGTAGTCGGCTCAGTCGGAAGTGGATGAAGGTGACATCTCTGATCACAGACAGTCCTCATTGTTCATCCTTTTAATAAAGATCGGGCTGTACACTCCCTACACACACCGATCGTGACACCATGGCTTGCTGCACACCAGACTAGAACTCTGTGCAGTCAGTCTGACAGCTGTCATTGAATGACAGGAGGAGGGCAGCAACAGGTGATGGTATTACTCTGTCCAGGATCGCAGTGCAGGGTTCACATAACATCCATAAAACATAGAAATAAAAATCATTGTACAAATCGAAGTCCATCCACATAGAGCTAGCTGTGATCCTGATATATGGAAGGTATTCAGTCTGCTCTCTGTCTCTGCATTCTTCCCTGGCTATTAATATTTTAGGGACATGCTGTCACACAATGTTCTTCACTCAGGACCAGATAACTTTATAATGCCCTTTAAATGTCCCTCTCAGCATCAGAGACATGGGGGTCTCCATGAGGCAATATGGCTGCCTTGCCCCCTATGCCCTCTGATGTGGGCCCAGCAGCCAATAGAAATAGGTGGTGGGGGGCCCACCCCTGGGGGGGATCAGGTGTCTTTATAAAGAGGGCTCAGCCTGCCAGTCGTCCTATTTTGGCTGGCACAGCAGGCAGGGAGCTGTGTGGGAAAAGGACACACTTGATTAGTAAGGGTTCAGGGGCCTCATCTCAGCCACTTCCACCATGGGTGACCAAGTGATCAGCTTCCTCAAGGACTTTTTAGCTGGTGGGGTTGCTGCAGCTATTTCTAAGACTGCTGTTGCCCCCATTGAAAGAGTCAAACTGCTGCTGCAGGTAAGATCATCCTTTGATTCTCTATGGACTGAGTGTTTGATGACAGCAGGGGGGATTGCACTGACAAGGATCATTCATGCCTGGGTTTTGTATGATGCATGGATCTGCATGGGCTTCATCACTGTATGGTGCAGGTTGGGTACCCATTGGTATTGATGTGATTGTATGGATGCATTGATAGATATAGGACATGCAGTATAGAAGGTCACATTTTATAGTTTCAGATTTAGCCAAGTTGAAATAGTAGAACACTTGAGCCAAGATGGGCAGTGACAGGATGGAGTGTGGGGTAGGCTCCTGGTGACATGGAAGAGGCAGCTGTGGGTGACTAAATATGGAAAGTGTCCTCTGCTCTGCCCATTGACTGTTTTTAGCCCTGACCTGTCACATGGCAACACTGGAACACATGCCAAGTTCCACTCCCAGACACTCTGATATATAGAAGGAGATCAGTCATGACAGCCAACCAATGGCAGACTTTTTATGTGTATCCGGTGTCCTGTATATACAAACCACACTTCTGTAGCCTTACACCGACTTATTTTACATACCAATACCATCGTATTGTTGATCAATTTACCACTTCTGCCCCGCAAAGGTTTTACCCCCTTAATGACCAGGCCAATTTTTGCGATACGGCACTACGTTACTTTAACTGACAATTGCATGGTCACTGTACCCCAAAAAAATTTTGTGTCCTTTTTTCCCACAAATAGAGCTTTCCTTTGGTGGTATTTGATCACCGCTGCGTTTCTTATTTTTTGCACTATAAACAAAAAAAGAACGACAATTCTGAAAAAAAAGAATAAACAAAAAACAATATTTTTTCATTTCTGCTATAAAACAGTCAATGAAAAATTAAAAAAAATCAAATTTTTTCATCAATTTAGGTTAAATATTTATTCTGCCATATATTTTTGCAAAAGTTACAGCGTCCACAAATCATGCAAAATTTTTATTGAATTTTTATTTATTTTTTTTTTACTAGTAATGGCAGCGATCAGCAATTTTTAGGGGGGCTGAGATATTGCGGCGGACATCTAACTGACACTTTCTGGGGACCAGTGACACTAATACAGTGATCAGTGCTAAAAACAAATGCACTGTTACTGTACTAATGACACTGGCAGGGAAGGGGTTAAAATCAGGGGTGATCAAAGGGTTAAGTGTGTCCCTACTCCCTAGGGGATGCTAACTAACTGTGGGGAGGGAGGGGTTGCACTGATTGGGGAGAGACAGATTTCCAGGTTCCTGCTTATCGGGAACAAGAGATCCCCATCTTGTCCCCTTGCAGAACGGCGATCTGCCTTGTTTAAACAGGCAGATCGCCGTTCTGCCTCTCTCATGGATGATCGCGGGTTTCTGGCGGACATCGGGTCTTCCGAACCAATGGATTGACATCTCCGCGAGCCAATCACGGTGCGATGGCGCCTCTGGCGGCGCAATAGCGTCATCTAGTGGCTACTGAACGAAACAACGTACAGACATGTCATTTCATGCAGTAGCCCCACTTTGCCGCAGTATATACACGATGGCTGGTCAGCAAGTGGATAATGTCAGGAAGAGGAAAGGATGGGAAGATTGAAACAATCGTCTGATGTGCCACACACTTAAGCTCACCACATATCTTACAATCCGATTTTACAATCTATTTAAAGTGGCCATCCACTCTTTGATTCTATTATATGATCAATGTGCGATTCAATTAAAATGATCAAATCTGCAAACAATTGAATAAACATACCTTCATTTTCCTTTTATTAAGATCCGATTTTATCAAAATAAGTCAGTCAGCCAAGGTGGAAAATTATCGATCACCTTTGCATTGATTGACAGTGCTGAAATGCTTTGGTCATAAATTGGATTGTATTTCAATTGATCAGATGATGAGATTGCCTGGTGAAAATAAAGATGTTATCGATAACTTGCAATCACTTCCATAGAAATCCAACAATTGATTAAAATCCTATTCCTTGTGTGTGGCATGCCAATGAATGGGTTGTCCACTAGAGATCAATTATTCTTATCAGGATTGATCGATCAGAAAAAAAAATCAACCATTTATCAAAGTGTGTATGGCCATCATTAGATCTATCAACATGTATTGCAAAGGCACGTCTAATTGTATCCAAATTGATAAGTTAGATTAGGTAGGTGCTCATATCAGATAGTTATGATAAATCAAAAAGTGAATTAAATTGTGAATTAAATTAAAAAGTGAATAAAATTGAAATACAATGTAATGAAGTAAATTAAAACTACAAAGATTTTATGGACAGAATGTAACATGTATGGTGACAAAAATGTAAATCTATCCACTTTCCTGTAATCAGATTTTCTGCCCAGACTGATCAGAATAATTGAGATGGAATCAATCGGTTTTGCTTAAAAATCGATGAATGATTTTCAATATTTACTAAATTCAATCGTATTGGCCAATTCTGTGTTCAAATCATTACATGTATGTATGGTCACCATTAGGCTCCATTTACATTGGCGTGTCTCCAAAATCACAGGATTTCTGGTGCGACGTTGATGCGACTTTTGGTGTGACTTTGATCCGACTTTAAATTACATCGATTTGAACGGGTGCCACTGAAAAGAATGAACTGCTATTTGCCGTGCGACTTTGATGTTCAAAGTTGCAACACAAGTTGCATAAGTGTGAATGGAGCCTTAGTTTAGCAAGCCTATATTTTATTTATATATATTTGTTTATTTATTTTTTGACACGTGTATAAACACTTTCACTTGTATAATAAAACAAAGGGGATTAATAAATACTAAACTGGAATAACAGACATGGGACAGGTAATGTATTGAGAAACATGTTTTGCTACATTTTATATGTTTTCATTAGTGCTGGAAATATTTTTTTCAATATTTGATATGTACATCAGACTGTAATGCAATGCTCAGCTTTATCAGAATACTCATTCTTGCCATCACTGAGTCAAATTCATTCAAAAGTCATCCAGGTCTGCTATTTGGATGGCATCCCAGATGTATTAGCCTATTTTTGCCTGCCCCATCATTTGAAATGCCCAGGGGGCGGGAAGGATTGTAATCGTGTGGCCACTCTCACAGTGATCACATGATTGGAAGCCTGTCCTGCAATCTACTGATCTCTAGCCCGGACTGAGAGCTGTCTTAGACAGCTCAGACTTTGTGCTGGGAGTGGCCAGTGAGCACGCTCTCAGCACATGGTCATGACGTATATGTGCGACATGTGGATAATAAAGCCTGCCCCTTTGGCACCGCACATACTGCCAACCATTTGAACTACTTACTAACCCTTCCTCCCATACCCAGTCACACTGCATTGATGCCACGTGCCATGGTTGGGTCATTCAATGGCTGCTCAGTTTCAAATAGATCTTTACTGTATCTGAGCACCACAAACCAAAACACAATTTAAATCGGAGCTCTACCCAAAAGGGGAAGCACCGCCTATCTGCCTCCTCCCTTCCTCTGGTGCCATATTTGGCAACTTTTGGGGAGGAGGGAGGAGCGGGTACCTGGTTTTGACAGGTACCCACTCCCACTTCTGGGTGATCTCGCCTTGGCCCCCCTCCTCCTTCCCCCACTACCGAGTTATTTTCAAAGCGCAGTGCACTTCGCGCATGTGCAGTAGCCGCAAGGCTTCACTGCTGGTTTCCCTTACAAGAAATGGCGGCGGCAGCACCCGAGAACCGATTGAAAAATTGGCTGGATTTCTGGACAGGTAAGTGTCCCAATATTAAAAGTTAGCAGCTACTGTATTTGTAGCTGCTGACGTTTATTTTTTTTCGGAAGGAGCCTGGAGCTCCTCTTTAATTGATTTTTAAAGCGGTAGTATCCCGCTTTTTGACACTTTTAACTACAGGCAAGCCTATAGTAAGGCTTACCTGTACGTACAATTAATATCTCCTAAACCGGCACGGTTTAGGAGATATGCAGTGCATGCAGCCGCTCACGCGAGCGGCGCATGCGCTCTGAAGGTCCGGCGGACCTTCAGCTTTCCTTGCCGGAAAATCACCCCAGCGCGCATGCGCGGGAGTGACATCATCGCGGCTCCAGCCAATCACAGCGCCGGAGCCGCCGAACCTGGAAGAGACGCCGAGGGATCATGGCAGTGCCCGCAGCGATGTCCGGGGGTCCGTGTCGGGGCTTCGTTCTAAGGTAAATAATACATAATGAGCTAGTATGCGATGCATACTAGCTCATTATGCCTTTGTCTTGCAGGTTTTTTTTTTTTTTCGGGTTTACAACCGCTTTAATATTCAAAGCAAACTCCCCCATCCATCCATGTCTGCATGCTTTATTTTATTGAGAAACCACTTTGAAAGCCCCCCCCCCCCCCCCCCAGTATTTCTCGCTGTGCCCTTCTTGAGTAATGGCAAATAATTAATGTAGTATTTATTTCCTGGAATCCATCTCCCCTTAGCTCAAGCATGCATGCAGGAGAGTGTGCTTAGCTGAGAAAACCCCTCCTCCCCTTCTGAAGACTCCTGGGATGTATGATGACATTTGCCTAGGCCAGAAACTAGGAAGTAACTGAAAAAAATGTAAAAAAAAAAAAAAAAAGTTTAAAACAAGTAAAAATTATCAACTTTCCTATCAATTTACTAATGCTCGAAGCATGAGGATTAAAAATAATCAATGTTGAGTGAGAGAGTGAGGTTCCACTTCAGTTCTTCTTTTTCTTTCCTAAGGTTGAGTAACATTCTTCTGGGAAACACATAGGCCCTTTAATTCCACAATCCGGGATATTCAATATAAGTGAAAAAGTAGTTACCTGATTCAGTGGTTTTCAACTTACGACCTAAAGGGGGCCTCAAATGCAAGCCCTGACATCAGCAAAGGGCCGCACATAATGTTCAATATGCCTGAGAGGAAAGTCAGAGACTGCAGACCTCATAGAGGAAATGAGGGTCAGAGAGCGTGGGCATTGTTGGCTGGGAATATGCTGGAGAAGGCAATACAAATGTGGGAAGATGTTACATGAGGCTAATAGAAATCAATGATATTACACTACTAAACAATGCTGAAGTCCAAGGGCCACACATCTTATATCAAAGGGCCACAGGTTGGGCACCAGGGACCTAAATATTTGTTATTTTGTTACTTTCCTATCATTTTTAATATTTGATAACGTATAATCCATCTATGTTTGCTGTGTTATGCAAATACTTCAAGTTATCACCCATATAAGAAGCTACCTGCAGGGTAACTTCAGACTCCCAATTGGAAATCTAGTGGTCCTGGAGCTTTATCTCACACATTTAACCACTTCTGGACCAGAAGGTTTTACCCCCTTCATGACCAGACCATTTTTTACAATACGGCACTGCGTTACTTTAACTGACATTTGCACGGCCGTGTGACACTGTACTCAAATAAAATTGATGTCCTTTTTTTCCACAAATAGAGTTTTCTTTTTGTGGTATTTGATCACCTCTGCGGTTTTTATTTTTTGCGCTATAAAAAAAAAAGAGCGACCATTCGGAAAAAAAAAAAACAACAATATTTTTTACTTTCTGCTATAAATCACAGCCAAAGGAAAATGTAAAAAATCAAATTTTTTCAATTTATGCCAATATGTATTCTGCTACATATTTTTGGTACAAAAAATCCAATTAAGTGTATATTGATTGGTTTGTGCAAACGTTATAGCATCTACAAACGATGCAATATTTTTATGGAATTTTTATTTTTTTTTACAAGTAATGTCGGCGTTCAGCGATTTCTAGCAGGACTGCAACATTGTGGTGGACAAATTGGACATCTGACACTTTTTGGGGACCAGTGACACTAATACATTGATCAGTTCTAAAAAATATGCACTGTAACTGTACTAATGACACTGGCAGGGTGGGGGTTAACATCAGGGTCGATCAAAGGGTTAAGTGTGCTCCTACGGGGTGGGGGTGCACTGATTGGGGGAAGACAGTGATCCAAGTTCCTGCCTAGCAGGAACACAAGATCTCTATCTTGTCCCCTTGCAGAACGGGGATTTGCAGTTCTGCCTCTCCCTGGGATGATCGCGGGTGACCGGCCGGTGGACATCAGGGCCGGCCGGACCTGCTGATTGACATCCCCGCTAGTCAATCACGGCACAATGGCGCCATCTAGTGGCTGTTGAACAAAACGACGTACAGGTACGACATTCCATGCAATAGAGCCACACTGCCAAAGTAAATGTATGGCGGCCGGTCGGCAAGTGGTAAACAATTCAGAAATGCTGACCCTGAATGCATCCGGAATCAGCCAGAGGCTCTCTTTGCATGTAACAACTCAAATGATTGGTTTAGGCAAACAACACCTGGCATTGACCTGTACTGAGTAGAAATCTGACAACTGACGCTGACAGCTGCTCCTGGTCACACACAATGCATGCTGGAAGTGTTTAGAACCTCCGGCAAGAATCAACTGAGATGACCTTGGAGATTCCTGTTTAGCGTAGTTGGGAGGAATCAATTGATTTTCTCTTGCTTCACACTTCAAGGTATTTACTGCTTCCTCTGCTTTTTATTGCAGATGTATGAAGCCATCTTTGTTCAGGCACTAACCAGGATCAGCATCTACTTCCTGAACTGAGATGGCTCAAAGTTTGTGCAGTTCTTGTCTGTGTTCACAAATATCTAACACAAATCAGCCCCTGCTGAGGCCTCTCACCTTGTGATATGTTAAAAAAATGACAATGTTGCAGTATTATCATTGGGGGAATGGAGACCTCTTTTTAACATAGGATGTTGCTTGTATGGATGTTAACCCAACAATTTCAATACTTTCTGAGGCACTGGCCTAGAACAAGTATGGGGACCAGGAGGTTACATTGTTACATAGTAGTTGAGATTGAATAAAAATAATAGTCCATCCAGTTCAACCTGTGTAGGTGTGTGTGACCCTAATCATCTCTCATACCCCTTAATGTTCTGATCCTTGATATTTACGTCTAAGAGTCTTTTGAAAGTGGCCATACTTCCCGCAGAAACCACCTCTTGTGGTAGAGAATTTCACAATCTTGTAGCCCTAACAGTAAAGAACCCCCTGCGTTGCCTGAGGTTAAAACGCTTCTCCTCTAATCGCATTGTATGTCCTCACGTCCTCATGCAATCCTTGCAACTGAATAGCTTTTTATCTATGCTGAGATCACCATTGAGGTATTTGTAAATTGCTATCAATCTCCACTCTGACTTTTTAATCTTCATACTTGCTTTAGGTCAGTGACTCACAGTAATGATACCAGAGATGCCAGGAAAATAGCATTTTAAAGGTTATCTGTATTAAAGGTCCAGTCTAACTAAAAGTGATATTTCAGTTGTAGGTGGACTAATAAGCCTTTGATACCTGGACAGAGAGTTCTACCTGACATAATCCCCCTTAACTCGTTTTCGACTGGATTCTCCCCTGGCCAGCCCCAGCTCAGCTGTCCCAGTTCCCCCAAAACGCCCCTTCTGGCTTGGTTGGGAACCGGGATTCGGCCGATGGGTAGAGAGTACCTGGAACTGAGCTTCAGCCTGGAATGAGGGGTCAGAAAAAGGCCAGGAAGAGGGAGAGTGGGAGGGGGGCCGAGTCGCTGCATCATGTACGTGTCCCCTGGGCCGAAAGTTGCCAGTCAGCCCCTGGATGTCATGATTTTCTTGCACCATGTTTCTGGTAAACCTAGAGAATGTTGTCAAACATTTCTGCCTCTGTTCCTGCTTTTGTTTCAAGATATGACAATTAGTTTGTGAATTTGTACAATCAATTGAATCACCCCAAACACAGAATGTCAATAGAATTATCTATTTAAAACCTCTTATATAACCTCCAAAAGTAACTACACATATCAATCCTTAGGTAACTACATTCTCACTCCTGCATTATCAGAATGTTGGCATTGTCAAGTGTCAGGGTCATCTATCGTATATGACACATATAAACGCATTAGACATTATTCATTAACGCGTGTTTAAAGCACTCGCTATATGAAGATATGTTGCTTGGCATTGCTGGCCTCCTCCTAAAATGATAGTTGCCTTCTGGTTTCAACAATTCAGACTCACTGGCCTAAAACAAGGATGCACAAAAGGAAAGTTAAAGGATATGCAGAATTCCTTATCTATCTGTATAGTTGTCCCAAGTTAGGCCCCGTTCACAATTGAGTATTTTTTGGCTTGTAGCTTGAAGCTAAAAATGCTCAACAAGAAAAAGCCTATTGTTTTCAACAGCCCTTGTTCACATCTGAGCAGCCTTTCGTTTGTCGCTCAAAAAAGGACAGGAGCTACTTTTCAGGCAGGATTGAGCATTTTTGTCCCCATAGACTTCAATGAAAACGTCTGAAAAGCATTTCATGAGCTTTTTTCTTGCCTTTTTTCTTGCATTTTGTTGCGCATTTTCAGTTCAAACAGCAACTCTCCAGCACTTTTAGTTGAAAAACGCCTGAAAAAACGCCAAATAAAAGCAGCAGAAACGTGCGGTTCTGCTCCAAAAGACGCTCAAAAGTGCTTTAAATTGTGATGCTTACATGTAAATGTAGTTATCCAGAGATGAGACTGAAGTCAAAGTATTTGCAACATCCAGGCAATTGTCATTTTTAGGACAGGTCAGCAATAGCAGTCTATATATTATCTGAGAAGCAAATCTTTACTAAGACAAATATGTTCACCATTCCTCTTGAAAATGCTGGTTTTCTGGCTCGTATGCGGATTTGGTGACTTTAATATTTTCTACTTCACTGACCTGCGACAAGTATTGCAAATCAGAAGTTCTAGCTTCACTAGTGTGGTGGAAATAGTCACTTTGGGCGAACCCAGCTTACCTTAGAGAGGTCGGGAAACTCCTTGTATAGCTCCCCCGGCCCCTCCTATGTGTAAGTTACCCTGTGTCTATTAGGGGTATAGGTTGACCAAAAACCCCAGTTGGGTCTACACTAACTAGACTCACCGTACAACCACACTGGACTCAGCATTCTGTTTTAGCCCTGGTATCCTGGGTTCTATATGTGTGGTTTGTGTTGAAAGAATGAAGGGTTCTTTCCCTTGGGATAGTAATATTTCTGAACAATATCACTCAAGAAATATATAAAGATAAATAATTCCAACTTTCAGACTGCTAGAAAATTGTAGGAGAGTCTCAGACCATTGCTAGATAGTTTGTGGTGGAATGGGGGTTGTTATGTGTTTGTTAAGTGGCTGTAACCCATTGTTCTATTGTTTCTGTCTGCCTTGGGAGCAATTTATTATTATTTATTTCAGGTATTATGGAAAGTATATGTGTATGTGGATTATCTACAAGAGGAGAAGGGGAATTTCTCCTGCAGCCCTTCCTAAAGGCATCTGTGTGTCTCTTGTTACTGAATGTAGATTACCCCGCCCTGTGTCATTATGCAAAGAAGGGGGATTGTCCCCTGAGTGGATATCTCTTTGTACCTGTGTTTGAATACCTGTGGTCTTGTGTTTTTTACCACCCTACACTGTCTTGACAAGTGACTGGGTGGGCTAAGGGATCTTGGATTGTACTGGTACTGGGCAAGGGAAGCTTATATAGCGTACATACTCCTCTTAAGTACGGGGGTCCATCAAAACTAGCTACATGCTGATAGAAAAGAGCATGCTCAGAAGGAGGTCAGCAATGGTAGCCCCATATGTCCCAAGTACAGTTTCCTATTAGAGAGGAAAGTAAAGTGATCGAAGGAAAAGGTGACCTCCAAACATATAGAGTGCAAGGAATGGCAGTTTAAACTAGTATTGAACAAATGAACATAGACATATCCTGAATAAACAAAGGTTGGACTGTGCTCATACAATATGACTCAGGATATAGAATACTTGACTAATTTCTTTCATCTTTTTTGTCTTAGGTTCAGCATGCCAGCAAGCAGATTGCAGTTGATGCACAATACAAGGGTATCATTGACTGCGTGGTCCGTATCCCCAAAGAACAAGGTTTCATTTCCTTCTGGAGAGGCAACCTTGCTAATGTCATCCGTTATTTCCCAACACAAGCTCTCAACTTTGCCTTCAAGGACAAGTACAAGCAGATCTTTTTGGGGGGTGTAGACAAGCACACTCAGTTCTGGAGGTTCTTCGTTGGTAATCTGGCATCTGGTGGAGCAGCCGGCGCTACCTCCCTATGCTTTGTCTACCCACTGGATTTCGCTAGAACCCGTCTGGCTGCTGATGTAGGCAAAGGTCCAAGCCAGAGAGAATTTGCTGGCCTTGGAGACTGCTTAACCAAGATCTTTAGGTCGGATGGTTTTAAAGGTCTCTACCAAGGATTCAACGTGTCTGTCCAGGGTATTATCATTTACAGAGCAGCTTACTTTGGTGTCTATGATACTGCTAAGGGTAAGAGAAAACAATTGGTTCTTGTTTTAGCTTTTTGATGGCATTGTACTGTGGTATGATTATACTAAGTTATAGTTTCTGTTTCTTATCAAAAGGTATGATGCCAGATCCCAAGAATGTGCACATTTTCGTGAGCTGGATGATTGCTCAGAGTGTCACTGCTGTAGCTGGTCTGGTTTCCTATCCCTTTGACACTGTCAGACGTCGTATGATGATGCAGTCTGGCAGGAAAGGAGGTAAGTCTCATAGCCACAACTGGGTATTTCTGACATACTAATGACAGCTCAGAAACACATAGTTGTCAATGGATATGTAAAATTGCCTCTATGTTTGCAAAAACAATAGGACATTAGCCAGAAACAGACCATCCTCATGAGTAAGCTCCGGTGGATGGAAAAAATGTGTTGGGGGCGTGGCCTGGTGGGGGTCCAGGCTGAGACTGCCACTTGTTCACACGCAGCGGGTCTTGTTCTGATGTGCAGCTCTCAGGATCTTGAGCTCTTATCTACCATTATCTGAAGTGTGGGCAGGCTACTTCCCAGCCACCACTCACAGCAGCAGGCACAGGACTACACTTCCTTGCAGCCTGAGCAGCTCACATACACACCATGGGTTTGCAAATCTGCTAAAAAATAGGCCTGTTGCACACGGGAGTAAAAAATGCTGATTTTTTTACTGATCTGAAATTAGATACATTGTTGTCTATGGGACATTGCACATGGGGAAGTAAGGATCAGTAATATAGCACTATTACAGAGCAGTATTACAGAGTACAGAGCAGTAAACCAAAAATAGAAAATTTTACGTTTAAGTGCAGTAATTTACTAGCTTAATGTTTACTAGGGTATAAGTGAGTATATTACAATACTGACAGTGAAAAATAATTTTACTCGCCTACACACTTGCATACCTTTACTCATCTATACTCAACATATTCAGGTCTTTACACACAGTTTTTGGCCCATTGCACACGGGCATCACAAGTTCCTTAGTAAAGGTCAGTAAAATATGGTGCCCATGTGCAAGGGGCTAACTTACATTGCAATAGGGGGTGAAATTATCTCTGCCAAAATGAACATCTCAGCGTATGTATATAAACAAAAAAAATAATTGGTGCAAAGAGAGTTTACAATAGTCACCTTAACAGGCTGTGGGTAAAGAGGGACAACTGTATAGGAGAATGCGGCACGGAAAAGTCAGGGTAGATGCTGCCCACTGTAGTGGCCGCTAGTGTTTGGAGGTAGAAGTGACTATGGAAGAACACGCAGAGAGAGAACACAGCACCTTCTAAGTGCAGCAGATTAGTAATTTATTGGAGGTATATAAAAAAATGATGAAGAGGAAAGGGTTTTTTTTTTTTTATATCTAAGGCTTACCTAAATATGAATGTTTAATTTGTTTTATACACTAACTAAAAAATATATATATATAAAAATATATATTATATATAAATATATATAAATAAAAAGGGAAATATACGGATAAACATGAAAATAAAAATAAAATTAATACTAAATGACAAATTAAATTGTGCAATTTAGATGAACATAAAGATAAGGCTAAGATATGCCTAAGTATGGAAATGGGTATAAAATAATAAAATAATTGCAATGGGGGAGGTGTTATGCAAAGATGGAATAAGAAAATATCAAGCAATATATAAGATATACAAGTGTGAAAACTGACAATGACACCGACAATAAAAACGAATCACATGGAACAGGAGCCTGCTTGACCCATAAGGAGATTATTTTGATAAGTACAGTTATTGTCTCTACGTATAGGTTGTACCATAGGGTACTTATATACTGCGTGCAAGCGATTATCCTAGAAGTGATAATCACTGATGTACTCTAAATGATCTGATACTGTAGATAATTAGGTTGAAAATGCTATCTGATGGTAAAACAGATATAGAATAGCTATGAATCATCTAATACTATGAGTGGGGTACTTACTTGTAGGCTCCTAAATCTAGGTCACATTGGAACTCATTAGAACGAGAGCTTTAATCTAAAAAGGGAAAATAATAACATAATGTGTAAGTAGATGATGAAGATGGGAACTATGTGGGGGTCCCATAAGGGGTGTAAATAAATTGAAACTTATGTCAAATCTGGATGGGCATGCCCTGAGAAATGGGGGGGGGGGGATTGGTGAGGGGAAGAAGACGAAAAGGGGGAGGGGGGTTTTATGTTGGTAATTTTGGGGGGTGGGTGTTGGGGGTTGGTACGGAGAGTGGTGGGCTGTGGGCTGAGAGTGTTAACTTCGATCTCTTAATTGAGACCCCCAGGAGTGAGGGTGTCAAGGGTGTAAATCCAGAAGGTTTCCCTACAGCAGAGTCATTTGAAGCATTCTGCCTGTGGCAAAGAATCTGTAATGGATTCAATAACCTAGACCTGGAGACCAATAGATGATTTGTCATGTTGTGACAAAGTGTCTGGGTCAGCTATGCTTGTCTTTCCCTCCTTCAGCTAAACGGCGGTGTTCACCAAAATGTTTTCTCAGTGTTGTGATGGTCTGCCCTACATAAAATTGTCCGTAAGTGCAGGTCAATAGATGTCAAATCTGGATGGGCATGCCCTGAGAAATGGGGGGGGGGGATTGGTGAGGGGAAGAAGACGAAAAGGGGGAGGGGGGTTTTATGTTGGTAATTTTGGGGGGTGGGTGTTGGGGGTTGGTACGGAGAGTGGTGGGCTGTGGGCTGAGAGTGTTAACTTCGATCTCTTAATTGAGACCCCCAGGAGTGAGGGTGTCAAGGGTGTAAATCCAGAAGGTTTCCCTACAGCAGAGTCATTTGAAGCATTCTGCCTGTGGCAAAGAATCTGTAATGGATTCAATAACCTAGACCTGGAGACCAATAGATGATTTGTCATGTTGTGACAAAGTGTCTGGGTCAGCTATGCTTGTCTTTCCCTCCTTCAGCTAAACGGCGGTGTTCACCAAAATGTTTTCTCAGTGTTGTGATGGTCTGCCCTACATAAAATTGTCCGTAAGTGCAGGTCAAGCAATAGATGACAAATTCAATAGAGCAATTGTAGAATTGTTTGATGGGATATGTTTTATCTTTCACTGTGAAGTCTTTTTGTCTGTGGTGTATGTGTTTGCATGTAAGGCAGAGGGCTTTCTGACACTGGTACATTCCAACCAATAGGATAAGGCACGGGGTGTGGGTGAAGGGGGTTGGAGCTGTTTTTAGTTTACTTGGGGCCACTACATTTTTAATGTTTCTCGCTTTCCTATAAGAGACCTTGGGTCTAGGGGGGATGGTGGATTTGAGGTGTGGGTCCTCTAATAGGATGGACCAGTGTTTGGCTATGATCTGTTCCATGTTCCTAAATTTTACATGGAACTGCATGGTGAAACTAATAGGTAGTTGGATAGGATGAGAGGAATCTTTGGAAGCTGGCTGTGGTGCTGATAGGTAGTGGGAATAGGCCTGTTCGATAAGAGGTGGGGGATAGCCCTTTTCTTCAAATTTCTGTGTTAACAGGGTGTTTTGTGCGATGTAGTCCTGTTCTTTTTTGCATTTCGTTCTGAGGTGGCAAAATTAACTTTTGGGGATGTTAGACACCCACCTGGGGTAGTGGCAGCTCCGGTAATGTAAGAAGGAATTGCCTGCAATGGGCTATAAATATAGCTCTTATACAGCTTTTTTGTTGTTTCCAGTTTTTTTTTTTTTTGCAATTTGTATCCCATGGAGACATTTACCTTCATGTTTTGTGCTGTATATACATCAGGATAATGTGTAGGAAGAGAGGAAATCCCTCCACATGTGTGGAAAATCCCCTTTTAGACAGTAGTTACGAAAACACAGGTCCCTATTGGATTTTTTTCCTCTTTCATCACTTTCAGTCCTGGTGACAGTGGTATTCATCCAGATGCAGCAATAAAAACTGTACAGGCCATCCTCACCTCTATATTCAACCCCACCCCCATATTCTCCTAAATCAACCATTAACACATATCTGCCCCTAACACTGAATTTTAACACTTTGCCACTGACCTTGACACTTGAAGTGGAACTACACTGCATGTGAGCATCACAAATCAAAAACACTATTTAATTCATTTTTAAAATCCAAAGCAAACTTAGCCATTCACCCATGTCTCCATGATTTATTTTTATTTTTTTTATTGAGAAATCACTTTGAAAAACACGCCCTAGCATTTCTAGCCATAGCCATCTTGAGTAAGGGCAGATGATTCATCATGTAGCATTTACTTCCTGGAATCCATCTGCCCTTATTTCAGGCAGGAGGGTGTGCTTAGCTGAGAAAACCCCTCCTCCCCAGCTGAAGACTCCTAGGATGCATGACATCATTTGCCTAAGCCAAAAACTAGGAAGTACAGTAACTGAAGAAATGTAAAAAAAAGTTTAAAACATGTAAAAAAATATATACATTCCTATCTATTTACTAATGCTAGCATATGGATTAAAAATAGTCAATGCCCATTGAGAGAGTGAAGTTCTGCTTTAACAATCAACCTCCCCCTAACCATTAACTTAATTCTTATATTAGCCTTTACGTTAAAATTAAACCCAACAATCCACCTAACCTTTAGACCCACATCTTAATAGTGGTTCTGTCACTGGTGACAACTCACTAGCAGTCAACCCACCTTCTCCTACGATGTTCCTCCATCACCGTCCGAACCAAAGAAACATGCTTGAGTTGACACTGACAAGTTACTTGTGACATGGTCCTTCATTTTCATCACAGTCCCCTGATCCTAACCTAAGCGCCACCAGTCAGGCGGTGCTTTGTGTGTGATGTGCGCGCACAGTGAGGACTGCCATGCGAGTGCTATTCAATCTCTGCGCTCGCTGTTAAGCAGCGCTAGTGTGATTGCTGGGGGGAGTGTACAGATGGGAGAGGAGTCCTGTGATGACATGACTCCTGAGCTCTGGTATGGAGACACGCCCACAGATTGGAAATTTTTGGAGTGCTGTGACAGGCGCAGGAAACAGAAAAATCAGGTACAACTACTGTGATTTGGTTTAGTACTGTCAGGAGAATACCGCTAGCAGTATCTGCATGAGCAAATAAGATAGGTTTGCTAATGCAGATAAAGGAGAGGTTTTTTTTTTGTTTTTTTTTACCACTTAGCCCCCGTTCACACTGGGGCGACCTGTGAGACGACCTGGTCGCCTCACAGGTCGCCGCAGGTCGCCTCCCATAGGGAAGCTGCGGACCCGTTCTGATAGGAGCGACACAAGTCGCTCCGACTCAGAAAAAGGGTCCGGAGCTTCTTTGGGGCGACCAGGAGGCGACCGCCATAGACTTCAATGTTACGAAGTCCGTGGCGGCCGCTCCTAGGTCGCGGCGCGCTGCTCGCACCGCGACCTCCGAGGTCGCGGTGCGAAGTAGCGTCGCCCCAGTGTGAATGGGGGCTTAAGCACGTTTTTTTTATTATTATTAAATTAATTATTAATATTTATTAAATTAATATTTGTACTCTTTTCTCCTTTGATCTTGCTCTCCTTCCATTAGTGAATTTTTTTTTTCAGATTTTTCTGATTTCTTTGAAATTGAAAAATACTGTCAACAATAGGTAGGGTCTAAAGTGCCATAAATATGGGCCAAATATCAGGCAGTATCGGCCGGTTCAATAGAAAACGGCAGACATTCGGCCCGTGCGTCTGTGTGTACGGCAGCCGGTCCGGCTTTTGCCAATGAAGCATGACCGAAAAAGATCTGCCGATCGGCATCCAATCAGAGGCGGGGGGGGCGTCCCTCTGTCGGGACACAATAGCTTAACACGGGAGAGGGCTGTACTAACATTGGATAGTTAGTACAGCGTCTCCTCCCGAGCTCTTCAGTTTTTTTTTTTTTTAGTTCAGTGGCTGAATAGTGTGTACCAGTCTTTATGACCCTTTGTAGGGACATCTATTTGACTATGGTTCAGGTGTTGGTGGAGACTCTGCTACATAACTGGTTCCTGATTTTCTGTGCATGTGTGTTATATAATAACTATACTTTATTCCTTAATTGCCTGTGTCACCCTCTTCATAATATGCTTTGATGTGTTTGTCTTTACAGCTGATATCATGTACAAGGGAACAATTGACTGCTGGAAGAAGATTGCTAAAGATGAAGGATCTAAAGCCTTCTTTAAGGGTGCCTGGTCCAATGTATTGAGAGGCATGGGCGGTGCATTTGTACTCGTACTGTATGATGAAATCAAGAAATATGCATAAATGAATAAACCTGTTTATTTAACCATTTCTAAATACGTTGTAAAGACTCAGTGAAGCATAAGGTTTCAGGGACAAAAAGCTGTTTCCTAGGGAAATTGAAAAAGACAGAAGGGGAGATATGCAACAAGCAAGTAAATTTACTGCATGGTAACACTTACTGATGTATGTTCCACCATGACATAGTACAGTGAGTTACATTTAACTCAGAAATGATGTTAGATGATAAATAGACATCATATAATAAGTGATATGTGATTAGGGGTATGTCACTTGTCTTGTATGTCGTTGCATTCAGCAGGTTGGTAAGTGCTTCCATTGAAACCTGTGCGACATGTGTAAAGAAGTGTAGCTATGTACCTTATAAATACAATAAATAAAATATGTATAGGTCTACCAAGGTCCATTATAACAGTTAACTCCTAGTACAATAGTAATAATCCCTCCCTGTTTATATAAGGTTGGACATCAATAAACACTACACAAAAAACAAAGCTTTGCATGTTTTTATTTCACATTTTCAAGACCAAACTAGCTCTCAGACTTGTTTGAGACTATGTATACTTATTTTTCTACGGAATTTGGGTAATGCACAGACATGAGTTAGTGTCAGGGGTTTATTATAAACCAGGAGTTGATCTCTGCCCTGTATAAGTTACTGTGTGTGTAGCAGCAGTAAGTGAATTGCTGGTGCAAGACTGAAAGATATCATCTATAGGCTGCTTCTCAGTCCACCAAATCCTCTCCATGAGTTAAATGTGATGTTTAAGGATGACCTAATTTAGGGATGATGTCAAAGGGCTTTGGCTTGTTTCAAAAAGGTTCTACATTCTAGAAAAAAGGCAGCCAATATTGTACCACAGCCTAGAATATTTGCATCAGAAAAGTAAAAAGAAAAAAGCTGACTTTACTGGTACCAGGGAAACTACAACAATTAAAATTGCAAAAATCTTATTAAATGCTAAAAAATATACAAAATAAAAATACCATGGGATAACATATACCTAGTATGAAGTCACATCTTTCATAATGACAATATGTAATGTGGATATTTCAACACATACCTTTATAGTATAGCAGTCCAATAAAAAGTTCGACCTGTTTCGCATAGATGCTTCCTCAGGACGTTTTTTACATGTTCATGAGGGAGTGACGTCATCCTAGGACAGAAACCAGGGGCGGCATCCCGCAACAGCCAGCATAAGCTCAGATGATTAGTAATGATAACCCAAATCCCATTGGGGCAATCAACAAAGGCACCAAGGTAAATAAAGGTAGATCTTCAAAAGCCTTGCACCTGTCCAAATATATTGCAACAGACAATCCATAAATAAGGTATATGAGTGATTCTTGCAGGTAAGTATCGATAAAGAAAAATCTCAGAGGATAACAATAACCAGCCCCAATATAGAATATCACAAGTACAGGTGGAGGGATTTCCAATATAAGTACAGAAGGCAACCACTTGTAGAAAATAAGTCTATGACAACAACGTCAGGGCTTCCTAAAGCGATGACATTCCCACTTGCCAGTATTATAGGAAGTCTCTACATAAGGCATAGCTGTTATCTCCAATGCAGGTTAAACACACGACAATAAATTTGAAAATGCTCTCAGAAGTGCCTTAAACTGATGGCAGCCACACAAGCCCTTAGGCCTTGTTTATGTTAGCGATGCTCCTGAAATGTGATCCACATTTGGATTGCACTTAAGAGTACATTCAACAGGTGGTGAGAAGGTGTTGTATCCCCTTCTCACCATCTGCTTTAACCCCTTGCAGTTGTGGGGCAATTGCAGGGTGCCCCCATTCAGCGGAATGGGTAACGTTCAGCAGGCGGCAGTGCCTGCTGAATGTGAAGGAGGGGATAATTTTTGCAGCATTGTCATACATCAGTGATGGCAAACCTTGGCACCCCAGATGTTTTGGAACTACATTTCCCATGATGCTCATCCACTCTGCAGTGTAGTTGAGCATCATGGGAAATGTAGTTCCAAAACATCTGGGGTGCCAAGGTTCGCCATCACTGTCATACATAGTAGGTGGGGTATGGGCACACCCCAGCTGCTGCTTTTGAAGCATAAAGGGGAGCGCTGAAACCATAGCTTAACCACATGGTGTTACTGTCTCCCAACGGCTAGTGTAAACAAGGCCTTAATCTAGGTTCACACCTATGCGGGTTGCTGTTGATGCATTTTTCAAGTGTGTTTTGCATTTTTAATGCGTTTGGAAATTTTGGGAGGTGTCTGTTGGTATGCAGGAGAAACCAGTAAAAAAAACAGCTAGGATGTTTACATTCCTTGTGACAGCAATAAAATTAATTAAAAAAAAATGTAAAACAGTGTAAAAATTATTGAATTTTTTTTTAAAGTGCCCCCATCCCCCTGTGCTAGCGCGCAAAGGCGAACGCGTGCCTCAGTCCCGCACAGAAACAGTACTCAACCCACACATGTGAGGTATCACTGCGAACATCAGATCATGAGACTTTACAATCACTTTAATAAATTCTGGCACTGATGCTCAAGGAATAGAAACTGCACAGTCACTAGTATCCTACACGTAGGTCTGTACTTACAAATTTTCCTGCATACCTGGATGCCTCCTTCCAATATCAGCCAGACATTTCTCCAGTAAACTCTTCAGAAAAGATTCCCAGTGAAAATGTTTTTATCTTACAAAGATCTAGTGGAACAGGCCCCCCAGCTCTGACACAGCTGGGACCTCGATCACTAGAACAGGCCCCCCCAGCTTTGGCTGAGCTGGGACCTTGATGAGCACTTGTGCAAACTTCAGCTCTAGTGCCCAGAAGCCCTTCAAGCTGGGAACTTCTCCCCTTGGACAAAAACCCTGCTGCTCCAGGCCTCAGAGTATTTATGCACACCCCAGCCATCTACTGAGCATCCTCAACCAGACACTGGCCAAGACCACATTAATATTCAGGCTGGAAACAGTTGACCCTGCAGCCAGTGAAACCTAGAACAGCCCAAAAAAAAAAAAACATCACACACTAGCTCCACTGACTGCAGAGGAGCCAAAAAACAACTAAATTTACCTGAGCTTTCATACAACTGTAGCAATGTTTCTAGGCCTTGGGCCTGAGGTGGTGCCATTAGTACCGGTAACACTTCCAACACATTTAAGTTGTGAACCCAGGTGTGAGAACTAAGACAATGACCATTGCGGGATCTTTGGTTTGTTTTGTTTATTGTATATTGGGGATGGCAGAGGGGAATGAGTGGGATACTCCTCTGGCTATTCTAGGCTTAACTGGGACTTTGTACAAAAATGCCCGTTAGCGCTGTCTTGATGCCAGCTGAATGCCGACCAGCACTTCCTGGGGTTCAAAGATACTGTTATGCTGAAATTGTGCTGGAACCTCGACTTTAACTTGTTAGTTAACTCAGAACATCCAGGACTGTAGAGCACTTGACTCCTGACACTCGATTCAGCTCAAAAGTCACTGACCCAACCAATGGTGCCCCCTTTTACACTTCAGGGTCCTCTGACTAGGTACCCCCTCTAACACTTCAGGGTCCTCTGACTAGGCACCCCCTTTACAGCTAGCTGACTCCTGGATCCCTGGAACCTTCTCTGGAGTGGTTCCCTCAACACTTGGCAGACCCCTAGGGGCAGTTCACAGTACTCACGACCTTGGCAGGCTTTCTTGGAACTGAACCCCTCTTCCTCCACTGGTCCTCGGCACACCGGATCCCCTCTGCAGCTCAACTCAGCACTCTCTGGATTCCCAGGCAGCCACCCGAGACATCCGATACTTCTGACAGGAGGAGAGACAGGCGTACTCTCCCTCCTGGGACTCTGCTTCCCGCCAAAGATGCTGCATCATGCATTCCCTCAAAACTTATACCCACTCCCAGAATCCTCTGAGGCGCAATCTGCCTTCTGGGGTAGATACAGACCTGAGTGTGTCTCTGATTTGGTTTCCTCCACTGCCCAATTAGAATCCTCTCATGGAGCCAGTGGGGAGACTCCTCTCTCAGCAGACACACCTGGGAGACATGACAGCCAGCTGAAATCATGGCCCTGCTGTTAGGGGCCATGATACTATACTATACTATACTTTTACCTAGCACCTACCTGTAGGGTGCTACACAACCTTTCTAGAAGGGTGCTGCACAACATAGTGTATGTTTCATTGTGTAGAAGAAACATGTTAGGAAAAAAACATGAAGGTTGCCATTTCTAACCTCTCTTTTTGAAACACACATTTTCTTTATGTCACAATAACTCTCTTGCGTAAATATTTTCAGCCACTGACCCAGCATCAAACCCTCCAACATGATCTCTGCTTCTGATAACTCTTATCCAAGCTTAGTCCATGCACTCTTGTGTAGCCCTGCCCCCAAGGGGGTGGCTTATTGCATGGGTATCCTCTTCACTTCTTCGGCCCTGAGCCTGCTCCGACCCAACTGACACTATTTGTTCTGTCATTCTGAATGATTGAGACCACAAGGACTGCAGTGAAGAATCAGTTTACTGCTTTTGACTTTTGAAATAAACAAGAGTATACAAACAGAATCAAAGATAATGCAATGTTGCCAAGGAAGTAGATCCTGAATTCCCAACCAAAGATTTAGGTTTAGTTCAGCATCCAGGATCCGGAACACAGGCCGCACATGCATTGGCAAATAAATTTGTATGTATGCTAGAGGACTGCGTTCAGCAACACTAAAGACACATTGAATTGTATTAGTGTACTTTGAGAGTGATCACAGATTATAATAACTACACTTAATAACTTAATGTAGAATACACAATATAACAATGCTAGATTACTATCAGAGTGCACTCTGGGTACTAACGGAGGCCCCCTTTATGCTGAATTGCAAAATAAAGGTAATGATGATGAACTGTATCCCCCCAAAGCAATCAATAATTGTAATCCACAGAGATGTAGACAAACAGATCCTGATGCGTCCCAACAACTAACAGCCTAAGACTGAGTAGAGGGCTTGAGGCCTAGTTCACCCACCTCGCACTATATATATAACTGCAGTGTCCAGTGGTTTACCTATATGTCAGTATGGCCTTGTTGAAGCAAACAGTTTGGTAGTTTTGCCCTAACTCAGCCTAGGTCTGTGATTAATGCAGATGTAGATACTGGATGTCTCTCATCCAAACCGAGAAGTCTGCTCTCAACTGCGGCCAGACCCCGCTCTGCTCAGCGTCTCCTTCTGTCTGCCAGCAACCTTCCGCTCGGTCACACTACCGAGACTTCGCCACACACTCACACCGCTCGCTTCAGCTCCGGTGTCCGCAACTAAGCCTTGGCCTAGCGATCCGCAGCAGCTCTTCCCCTTCCTTCCAGTGCGCTGTCCTCGAGGCAAGAGAGCAAGAATCGATCCCGCCCCCCTTTATAAAGATACTCCCAGCAAGCTCTGCGCATCCCATTGCTCCCAGGGAGAAGAGTCTCTCTCACAGCAGTCTATGATCCTGGCTCCTCCCGGACTACATCTCCCATAATTTCAAAGTCCCTGTCTTTGCAGAACTTTAATAACAGATAACAGTTTGAACAGTGCCAGCCGGCTACACTTTGAAAAGGTTTGCTTAGATATCTGGTGAGTGTAATTAGAGCCAAAGAGAAATGACTAGGAACCTGATGTCCTGTATTCATAGCATGTGGTTGGGACTGAGGAATACCGTATATACCGATGTATAAGACGACCTTTTAACCTTAAAATCATCCCCCAAAAATCGGGGGGTCGTCTTATATGTAGAGTATAAAATGTGAGCATTAACAGAACTCCAGGTTTAGGACTATTTTACATAGTTCGTTTGGACCAAGCTGGCCCAAAACGAAGTCCCTAATCTGTCAGCCCGCTGGATGTGCGGTAATACTGTATGTACCGTAGCTTCGGCTACATACAGTATACCGCGCTGAACCAATCACGGTGAGCGAAGTATTCTATTAATGAAAACAAAGTCTGCTTGGATTGGCTGGGTCAGAGAGGCGGGCTGATGATGTTACAACCTCTGACTCAGCCAATCCGAGCTGGCTTTGTATTTATTAATAGAATACATTGCGCGCCATGATTGGCTCAGCTCGGTATGCTGTATGTAGCCGAAGCTACGGTACATGCCATATTACTGCACATCCAGAGGGCTGACAGATTAGTAGGTTTAAACAAAACGGCTGTTAGACAAGAGCCCATCATGGCTCCATGACCAAGGATAAGTAAATATGAAGCATTTTGAACGATTTTAAGTACCGGTAAGTCATAACCATTTTAATTACAATAACTTAAATCTGATGTTTTTAAATGGTGTTGCCTCGGAAGGGGCTTATACAGAGAGCATAGCCCAAAACCTGTGTTTTAACTGGAAAATTAGGGGGTCGTCTTATATGCTAGAATATACGGTACTTACAATAACTCGCAAAAGTGAGGACACGCCTCACATTTTTGTAAATATTTATATATAACACTGAAGAAATTACACTTTGCTACAATGTAAAGTAGTGAGTGTACAGCTTGTATAACAGTGTACATTTGCTGTCCCCTCAAAATAACTCAACACACAGCCATTAATGTCTAAACCGCTGGCAACAAAAGTGAGTACACCCCTAAGTGAAAATAGGGGTCATACCTGTGACTGCGCCCGCTGCGGTGTGCTCTGTGATTGCTGTGTCACTAGGACTCAGCTGATCACATATCCGGGTAAATGGCCAATCGTAGCTGCCTTTTACCACTGGATCAGCGGTGTCCAATCACAGCTGATCATGATGTAAACACAAGACGGTTATCTGAGGAGAGAGTCGACAACCGGCTTGTGTAAAGGGAAAACTACACTGAACATCAGGGCACTGATTATCAGTGCAGTCCCACCAGTGCTGCCAATCAGTGCCTCCTCAACAATGTCACCTTATTAGTGCCTATTAGCGCCACCTCATTAGGAAGGAGAAAAATTACCTGTTTTCAGAATTGTATAACAAATTTTACAAAAACTATATTTAATTTTTTTTTCAACATTTTCAGTCTTTTTTCTTTTATTTAGCAAAAAATAAAAAAATCCAATGGTGATTAAATACCACCAAAAGAAAGCTCTATTTGTGTAAATAAAAAAAAGATTGAAATTTAATTTGGGTACAGTGTAGCATGACCGCGCAATTGTTATTCAAATTGTGACAGTGCTGAAAGCCGAAAATTGGCCTGGGCAGAAAAGAGGTAAAAGTGTCCAGTAGACAAGTGGGTAAAACCAAAAAAATTATATATTTTCTGAAAGCAGAGGCCATGTAGAATAAAACATTGTCAGTTGCAATTTTAAGGTGGCACGATATTTGTGAAACTGTTTCTCAAATGCAAATTTTTAGGAAAGAATACACTAAAATTAATTTTAATGCACACAAATACAGTATACTGTAGTGCCCAATTTTGAGGCAAAATATAAAAGATTGGGCCAAAATTGGCAGTACATGCTTTAAAAGCCTTCACAGGTAAACATTTTAGAGTTAACCATGAATTATAGTTTTCACTCCAACACTTGCAGCAATTCCTTGCATGTGCGGTACAATCAGACGTATGTGAATCAGACCTACACATACTTTTGCAATTGCAGTGTGAGCACTGGGGGGACTGGGGCACTTTATTTTTTATATTTAAAACTTTAATTACACATTAACTTTTTTTTCATTTACCTATACTGCTGTCACAAGCCCCAAGGAAAGGGCCCTTCTAAACACTGTAAAAGTTTACATGAATAAGATAAACTACTTAATACTGGCAGGGGTGATTACATACACAAACTACATACGTGTTTGCATTTGGGTGTGTACAAAGCACTTTTAAAAATGTTTAAATTATTTTTATTTATTTCATTAAAATATTTTTTAACATTTTTTTTTTCATTTAACCTTTTTGCTATACCAAGGGGGCTAACAAGCCCCCTTTTTTTTAGCAATGAGCAGGTGACCGAACCTCGTTATGGAGACCCCAGTGTCTCCCCTGCAGCTAATAAACACAGATTGTGCTTGATTAGCTACATCCTTAGCTCTGAACTCGAGGTGACTTAATACATTTCACTTCCAGGTTCATTAGTTTCAGAGAAGATCAGGGAACGGTTGTTTCCAGACCTCTTCCCTCTCTCAAAACTTAGTGAAAATACTGTGGTACTGGGTTCCCCAGAAGAACAGGATAGCCTGGGAATCACCATAAGTGTTACCTTCAGAGTCTCATAAAAGTGCAGCAGCAAACATAAGCTTGTTTTAAATCCCCTGAGCACCTTTATAAACGTATCTTAGTAGATAGGCGTTAAAAGCTGAACTGTGGGGGGAAAACAAAGACCCTTGTAGTTGGGCTTTCCCTGCACTTCAAGGGTTAAATGCTTATCCGGTCTAGGGGAAACATAAAAAGCAACTATACCTGTGACGGAATCCGGACACCCTGACTGGGTATCTCCGCCAAGAACCTGCTTCCTAAGCTCTGGAACCCGAGATCCGTGAATCTGGCTATAGTTACCCCAAGTATTCGACAGTACAAGTTTTGGAGTCAAACCAGAATCAAACTGTTTATTGAACCAACTTACAGTCTTTTATACACTTGTGAATTATTTCAGTGACCAGTCAAATATTTATCCAAAACATCACACAATGGATAGATAACGAGGTAGGGCTGACCATGAAATCATTAACATGCCAATTAACTGAGCACCTAAATCAGCCTAGGCGGAATGCACAGAATGCTAGCAGGCAAACAATAGATGACACAACCACCTGAACAATCAGGGATCTCATTCTAGGTTAGACACACCGGCATTGAGGTCCCAAAGAACAATAGACATTATTAAAGTGTAAACACATCTCCACAGTAGATAATAGGTTGTTGTGTGAAAGACAGGTGGCTTGAGCTGATGAGATTACTTATAAGGATTGCCCCACACAGACAGTGGCCAGGAGTCTAGCCTGCAGTCCTCTCCCAAAAGCCTCCTAAGTCTGTGACAATATCTTACCTTATTTCCTGCTCTCACAGGCTTTTTTCTAGTCACGTGACTGGTCCCCTGAAGCCACTTCTTTTTGTTTTCTTGGTCGCAGGCACCCTGCCATCATCACAAATAATGCTTGATAAGAAGTCCTGCTATGTAAGTAAAGTGAAGCCGTCAAGGGCCTGTTCAAAAGCCAGTGCATCAAACATTGTGATAGAACCAGAGATTGCTGGTTTCTTTCACAATCCCCTCTGATGCCATCAGTGCCCTTTTTGATCTTGAGAGAACCCTGAACAATGGACATCCAATAGGAAATGTCCATACCAAGCAGGCATGGAGATGGACACCCAAAAGACCCAAGCAGGAAGAAAAGTGAACAGGAGAAAACCAGGAGCTTCGGTGTCACATGGCTGCAGCTTAAGAGAAGTAGGGCTGCTATGACAAAAGTGCCAGCATAGCACAAAACACGTTAGCAGATTACCTCACTCCTTCGCTGCTGCTTTTCAGATGTTTTTACCTTTTTTATATGAATCATATTCTATAAAGGTGGTGAGGCCATCCAGGACTTTTTTTCACATTATATAAAAGTTGTGAGCTGGGCCGGCACCGGTTTGTGCTATTTGGTTTTCCTGGATGACCTGGAGCGATATTCCTTCCTTCCTCCCAAAAAAAGGGAATTTTTTGGATCCAGATAGAGGGTAAAAACATTTTTTTTTTATTTTTGATAGAGGGGTTGGAATCTCTAAGGTTTTACTTTCTGTCTGGCTCCATGCTATGGAGGTTAGCTCACTCTCTTTGTCCCTGTGCATCTTATCACCTAAGCTGGAAGTGAGGTAAGGTCCAAAATTTGGGGTTGTCACCAGAATAGGAATAGAGGGCAAATCTTCCAACAGGGTTATATGGAGTGTTATGTCTTTCTCATGTCTTGATGTTCACAACACAGGAAGTAAAAGGGAAATTCCCCCCAACAGGACGCAGATAACAAAAACCTGAAAGGGGTTTGCCCTTACAATTCTATTGACTTAGGTATTGTTAGATCCTGTTTTTATCTGCGCTGTTTTTATTTAATCTTATTTTTATTTATTTTTTGGTGTTTTTAGATTTTTAGGTTATAGTGTTAGTGTTATCTGTATGCACCGGGGGTCTAAGAGTAACGTAATTTCGATTCTCTGTATGTATGTATTGTACATTTGGAAGAATTGACAATAAAGTAGATTCGACTTTGACTTTGAAGGGACATTACAGTACTTTGAATTAAAATGTCACAAACTGATAACTGGAGTTTTGACTTACCGTAAAATCCTTTTCTCCTATGTTCATTGACGGACGCAGTCCCTGATCCATATCAGTAGGGTTATGCTTCCCCCTACAGGAGTAGGACACTAGGCAGAAAAAGTTCTGGCTACGCCCATGGGCAGTCCCAGGGGGTATACCCTCTCTCTTCCTGCATAGGATGTCAGTTTTGTATCAAAGCAGTGTCAGAGAAGTAATACCAACCCAACTCAAAATAGAGGGGCGGGTACTGCATCCGTCAATGAACTTAAGAGAAAAGGATTTTACGGTAAGTCAAAATCTAGTTTTCTCTATTGTTCATTGACGGACGCAGTCTCTGATCCATATCAGTAGGGACGTCCCAACGCAGTGCCATAAAATGAGGGGTGGAAACAGCTAAAAAATAAGTCCCCAAGGCCAAACATAGCCAACCAGGCAACATAGGACTCATCAGAAAAAACAAGATGAGACCCACCCGAAAAAAAACCTTAAAAGCCCTCAAGGGAGACTAAGAAACCCCCTTAAATAGCAGCCTGCAAAACTTTGCGGCTGAAAGAGGCATCTGCAAATGCCAGCACATCCACCTTATAAACTTTTGTGAAGGTGTGAACAGACGACCAGGTAGCCTCCTTGTAAACCTGAACCACAGATGCCTGATGGCGAAAAGCCTCGGAAGCACTAAGCACCTGAGTAGAATGCGCCTTAACAGGGAAAGACCCTTAACCAGGAACCTGATTCTTAATTGAATAATCCTGCACCACTGTCTGTCTGATCCATCTGGAAATAGTTGCAGCAGACACAGCAGCCCTTTCTTTGGACCATCCGTGAGTACAAAGAGCGAATCAGACTTCCGAAAAGACTCCAAGTACACTCTGATTGCCCTAACCACATCTAGAGTATGCAGTGCAAACTCCTTAGGATGTTTTGGCCTAGGACACAAAGAGAGTAGCACAATGTACTCATTCAAGTGAAAACTATAAACCACCTTCGGAAGGAAGGACGGATCCGGACGAAGTACCACTTTATCCCTGTGAACCACCAGACAGGGAGAACAACGCCGCCAGTTCTGACGCCCTGCCCGCAAAAGTAATAGTCACCAAGAAGGCCACCTCCTGGGATAAGGTAAGCAGAGGAATCTCCCGAATACTTTCAAAAGGAGGTTTCTGAAGAACCGACAGCACTAAAATAAGGTCCCAAGGTGGCAACAGAAGACGCACCAGCAGTACCATGTATTGTACCCCCTGGACGAAGTTACGCACTAGGGAATGAGTGGCTAATGGCCTTTGAAAAAATTGCCAAGGTCGAGACCTGACCCTTGATAGTACTCAAGGCCAACTTTTAATCAACACCTCGTTGAAGGAAAGCCAAGATCCGAGCCACCGAGTAAGAGCAAGGGGGAGCCCAAAGAGACTTCCACGTACGATGATAGATCTTCCTAGAAGTCGCTTTCCTCGCTCTAAGCAGAGTAGGAATCACTGAAGCAGACAATCTCCTGTCCTTCAGCACCTGGCTTTAAACAGCCAAGCCCTCAAAGCCAGCGACCGTAAAGCAGGATGGAAGATTGGCCCCTGTGACAGTAAATCCCCCCTGAGAGGAAGTCTCCAAGGAGCGTCTGTGACTAGCCTGACCAGGTCGGCGTACAATGCTCGGTAAAGCTAGTCCGGAGCCACAAGAATGACCGGAATCCCTTCCGCCTCGATCTTGCGAAGAGTCTTGGTAGCAGCTCGAGAGGAGGAAAGGCATACATCAGCTGATACTGACCCCACGTTGCCACCAGCGTGTCTGCGGCGTCTGCCAGAGGGTCCCGGGAGCGGGCCACAAACCTCTGCACTTTTCTGTTGATCTGAGACGGCAACAGATCTACATCTGGAGTTCCCCAACGAAGGCACAACTGCTGGAACACCTCCGGATGGAGGGACCATTCCCCTGCATCCAAGGCCTGTCGACTGAGGTAATCTGCCTGCCAATTTTCCACTTCTGGAATGTGAACAGCGAAGAGAGCTGGAACAAAGTGTTCCGCCCACCGAAGGATGCTTGCCACTTCCAGGGCCGCAAGGACATTTTGGTGCCCCCTTGGTGATTGACATAAGCCACGGCCGTGGCATTGTCCGATTGAATGCGCACTAGACAACCCTTCAGGTGTTCGGTCCAGTGGACTAGGCAAAGCCGGATGGCTGTCAACTCCAGAACATTGATCGGTAACCTGGAATCCTTTAGGGACCAGACTCCTTGAGCAGACAACCTGCCAAGAACCCCTCCCCACCCAGACAGACTGGCATCTGTGGTAACATTGTCCAATATATAGGGAGGAAGGATTTCCCTTGCCTGAGCATCGGGGATCGAAGCCACCAGATCAGGGACTCCCTGGTCACCTGGCTCAGCTGGATCTGATTGTCCAGAGAATGTGGATTCTTGTTCCATTTGAGGAGGATTTCCTTCGGGACGATCCTCGTGTGGAATTGAGCAAAGGGGACCACCTCGAAGGACAACACCATCAGTCCCAGAACTCTCATACAAGTCCGCAGGGATGACCATTTGCTGGACAGCAACAGCTGAATCGCAGTCTGGAGTTTTCGAGTTTTTCCTGGAGGAAAAAACACCCTGGCTGAGGACGAGTCCAAAGTCAGGCCCAGATAGTCCAGTCTCATGGAAGGGACCAGGGACGACTTCTGAAGGTTCAGAATACACCTGAACTCCAGAGTTCTCATGGTGATCTCCAAATTTGTCACCAGCACCGTGGGAGACTCCACATGGAGAAACAGATCATTCAGGTAACCCAGGACCGATGCTGGCGTAACAATGCCAGGACCGGAGCCAACTCCTTTGTGAAGACCAGAGGCGAGACCAAAGGGTAACGCCATTAATTGATGATGATCCTCTCCCATGGCAAAGCACAGAAACCGTTGGTGTCCTGCACATATTGGGATGTGAAGGTAGGCATTTTTAATGTCTATGGAGGCCAGGAAATCCCCCTGATGTAGGGAAGCCACCACCATGCAAATAGATTCCATCTTGAATTATTGAACTCGCACGAAGCAATTCAGGGCCTTCAGGTCCAGGATTGGACACACCTTGCCTTTCTTTCTAGGGACCGTAAACAGGTTTGATTAAAAGCCCTGAAAATGTTCCACACACAGAACCGGAACTATTACTCCCTGTTGTACAATATCCGGGATAGCCACAGGTCCGGGAACCGGCAAAGATGTCCCCCCACCCCAGATACGGGTGAAGGGGGCCTTGTCCTCAGGTCTGGAGAAACTCGATTTTTGTTTGCCAGATCAGGGGCTCTTCCAAACGTAACCTGCGCCTCAGTCGCAGCCACAGGTGCGTCCTCCATTTTAAGGGCCTCACGCACAGATACAACCAGTGCGTCCTCCATCGCCTTTTCTTGCACAGTGGTGGAGGTAGAGATGTCATCCTCACACACAGGGAGCAAGGTAGCGGACCCGGCAGGGAGACCCGCATCTGCGGTGGCTGATTCAGACTCAGAACTTGAAACATCAGGTGAGGCAGGGGTAGGCGGAGGGCATTTCTTAGCACCTCGCCCTTTAAAGGCCACCTCCACCCAGGACACAAACGATTCCAGGACCGCCGAAATGGCATCCATGGACAGCCAGGGTCCGGAAGGCCCTGCGGCCTCCCTGAGGTCATATGGGGACACATGATATGTAGGGTCCATGTTGCACCAGGGGAACCTGTCAGCAAATGTTCACAAAAACATTTTTTTTTTTAAACGTCCCACCGCGCTACAGCGCCCCCCAGAGGTCAGCAGAGAGACCCCCAAACTCCCACCCTGTATCAAAGATGCACCAGGAGGCCCAGAACGTCTGCACAGCATGTGTCAGCAGCAATCTCGATCCAAAAGGGGAGGATCTGAAGAACAGCCCAGGGTATAGGGAGGGGCTCTTCCCACAAAAAAAATGCCTCCAGGAACTCCCATTCTGATTCCTATTAGAGAAAGCCACCGCAAAATGGCCGTGCGGGGTGTCCCAAGAGGGTCTGATCTCCTCAGCACATGAGGCTACAAGAAAATGGCGGCCCTGCGTGGCCTGCAGAGCAATTGAGGACCCTCGTGGGGCCCCCCCAGACTCCAGAATGGGATCGATTGGAAGGTGGGGCCTGGAGTAACAGGCAGAGACCCCACCGCGCACGATCGTTCGTCCAGCGCCGAAAGCGCACCACCCGCCCCTACACATCTGGCCTAAAGCATGGTCCCTCCCCCGGGAGTAGGCCCAATAGCCCCCAAGCAGTGAGGGGGGCAGATAGAAGGGGGGGGGTGCGTGACAGGACAGAGGAGATCCCTGGAATGTGGGGGATCTCAGGGAGGGGCCCGCGTCCACCCCAAAATCCGCCAAGGGAAGAGGGGGGAACATTTACTCACTGTACCGGACCAGGCGGGTGCCATCTCCTGACAGAACCCCTCTCCGCCGAAGTGGGGGGCTGTCGGCCAAATAGGAACGCTGTGACTCAGGCCTAGACCTGGTCGTAAGGAACCTGGTGAGACATTTAACTCGCGGGGTTAGTCCCCGTCCAGTGGGACCATGTCGCGGCCGACCCAGCATTGAGCTAAGGCCTGTGTGCGCTCGTTGGCCGGCTGGTTCTTTACATCCAGCCCGTCGCCCGGATCCAGCATATTTGCTTGTAGGTCTATCAGGAAAAAAATTGGAGAAAAGCTAACTAAAAAAAAATTATCTATAAAAAAAAAAAACTTTGCCAGGACCAGAGATCCCAGCAAGGAACTAGGACCTTACTCCTGACTAGGCAGATTAAAACTGACATCCTATGCAGGAAGAGAGAGGATATACTCCCTGGGACTGCCCATGGGCGTAGCCAGAACTTTTTTCTGCCTAGTGTCCTGTTCCTGTAGGGGGCAGCATAACCCTACTGATATGGATCAGAGAATGCGTTCGTCAATGAACGATAGAGAAAATAAAACAGACAGCATTCCTAGTTATAGCACAATGCCCTCTACAGGCCAAAATTTTTAAATCAGTTATTTTACAAACATACCCCTTTTAGGTAGTAGGGACATGGAGCTGTGTAAAGTTCCATAACTTTGGCACCTGAATTTAAGAATGAAACGTTCTTCTACATAATGGGGATGAATTACAAAAGGAGTAGAGGCTGCTTAATTTGTAGTGTTAATATCGTAAATAAGGTGTACTCGTGTTCTATTTGAACATCCATTTATAAGTAAAAAGGAACTTAAAAAGAAAAAAAAAAGTCGATACAGTCGATATTCCTTTAGTACAGCAGTCTCCAAAGTACGGTTCTTTGCTTGCCTTTATCTGGCCCTTGGGGGGTCACTATTCCTTCCACTGACAGGGGGCCATATCCCTTCCACTGACAACAGCGGAGTATTATTTCTACCACTAATAACGATGGGACACTATTCCTCCTCCTACTAATCACAGATGCTATGTATTTTTTTTTAATTCTGAAATGGACCATTAAAAGGATAAATTTACCTTTGGAGAATGTTACACGTTACACCAGTGTTTCTCAACTTCGGTCCTCAGGGCACACTAACAGGCCAGATTTTAAGTATTACCTTGGGGAGATGCAGACTAGAATACTGCAATCACTGAGCAGCAAATGATCACACCTGTGATGTATTTCAGTTTTCTTGCAAACCTGGCCTGTTAGTGTGCCCTGAGGATCGGAGTTGAGAAACACTGCGTTACACCCATATTCAAAGTTCCTCTCTCCTGCACCTGCGGTCACATTTCGAATTCAAGGCGGCTGTGTGGAGCTTCACTTATCCTTTAATGGTCATAAAGAGTTAAAAAAAAAAAAAAGTTAGGTACCTGGCAACTCTTTCTAAGAAGTCTTCCAGGGCAGCAGATAGGCTCCTCCCACATGAAACACAATAGTCCATTATAAAAACATCAGCCATACGTGCGTGGTCCTGACTGGACAGCTTGTTAATGCAGTAATGCCTTGCGAAGGTATTGAAGCTCGACCATGTCGCTGCCCTGCAGATCTGCTCTGGTATTGCCCTGGCCCTTTCTGCGCTTGATGATGCCCAAGCTTTGGTCGAGTGGGCTTTGACTTGGTAGGCTGTGTGAATAGCAAGCTTTAGCCATCTGGCTATCGTACTCTTTGAGGCCTGTTTCCCCTTGTTGACTCCTGCGTGGAGAACAAATAGTGTGGTCGTTTTTTGTCAATCCTTAGTCCCCGCAAGGTAAGCTATTAGAATTTTCCTTACATTTAGCTTGTTGTATGTATCTCCTTTCTTGCTATCCGTCAATCCTGGAAGGAAGGGGGTAACCACATCCTGTGTTCTGTGGAAGGTTGAAGAGACTTTAGGTAGAAAAGCTGGGTCTGGGGTGAGGATTATTTTATCCATCTAATTCAGACATTAAGGTTCTATCATAGATAGAGCCTGTATTTCGCTGACTCTCCTTGCTGACTCTCCTTGCTGACACAAGCGCCAATAGGAGTACTGTTGTTAGTGTGTAAGGTATTTACGTAAGCATTCTTCCAATGGTTCAAAAGGTGCTGAGAGGAATCCTTTAAGTACCATGAAGAGGTCCCATGTCGGGGTTCTGCTGAACTTCGTGGGTCTGGCTCTTTTTAACAAGCGAATTAATCTTCTTATGAGTGGGTCTTCTGTGAGCCTGATATCTAGGTAGGAAGATAGAGCTACCACTTGGGCCTTCAAAGTGTTATGGAAAATGCTCTTGTCCACTCCTGCCTGTAAGAAAATAAAGGGTTTCTTCAAACCAAAAAGAAGCAGGGGAAAGCTCCCTTTTGTCAGTCCAGAAGATTTAATAAAACGGGACCAGGTTCCTGAAAGGGTGAGGCTACAGAGGAAGGGACTGTCGAACAGGGTGATTAAAACCATTTTAGCCAGCAGAAAACCCGTGACCAGGGCCATCTACAAAAAAGTGAGGAAAAAGTTTGTCTTCTGGTACGGGAGCAAAGGAGTCCCTGACAAGGGGACTATTCCAGTAATTTTAGATTTTTGGCTGCAGTTCTGTCCAGAACTGTTTCCAAGTTGGGCCTGAAAAGTAAATAGTTTGTGAAGGGGAAGCCACACAATTTATTTTTGGAAGCGATGTCCCCTCCCAACGACTTCAGCCGCAGGGCTCTCATGGCAGAATGAATTAGGCCAGTGGTCCTGGCCGATACCCTCACTGTTTCAGCCGAAGCATCCGCGAGGAATGCTGCCACTCTGGTTAGTGTGGCTATGGTCTTTACTACTTCTTCTCTTTGGGTATCTCCTTCTAGCAGCTCTTGTAGCTGTGTCAGCCAGACTAACAAGGTCCTAGCCATGCAGGTGGAAGCTATAGCCGGATTACGATTCGCTGCTCCAACTTCCCAAGCTTTCTTTTGAAGTGCATCTATCTTTTTTATCCATGGGATCACTGAGGGTTCCGGAATCAAAGGCTAAGTCGGACTTGTTTGCAACTCTGGCGAGGGAGGTGTCTACTTTAGGGCATTTATCCCCAGGATTTCGTATCCTCCTCTAGAGATGATATCTGCGCTTATTTGCAGTTAGTGTAAATAGTTTATTTTACGGCTCTTCCCATTCTTCCTTGACCAAGTTTTTCAGCGTCTCATGTACCGGAAATGTTCTTGTTTTTTTTCGGTTGTAAGCCTTTGTACATCTTATCGTGTAAGGAAAGCTTTGCGACTTTTTTGCTTTTTGATACCCAGTGTATCTGCTATGGCTCTTAGCAAATTGTCTGCGTCTTCTGAGGGAAAAAGCGTGCCTTCTGATGCTGGGTTTTCATCATCCGAGTTCGAGCATAGGCTGTCTTTAGATTCTGATACTGGACCATCTAAATCAGTTTGCTGCTCTGCTGGGTCCATCTCTTCCCTGCTGCATGAGGGGATGGATGGCTTACTCGTAGATGGGGTACTGGTCTGGCTGGCACTTGCTGGAACCTCCAGCTTTTCTATGGCCAAATGTAGTGGCCCAATCATGCTTTTTATTTCCTTCTTGAAGGAATTGAGCATGTCTTTAAAGGAACCCCTGTGATTCCTTGGCCACCATCTTGTTGATGCATTTTTGGCATAATGTTTTTTTTCATTCTGGAGGAATCTTGTGACCGCAAGAGGCGCATGCCTTGCTGCTGGTCTTTGCCCTTTTCTCTTCTGGGGTCTTTGTCTGTAAGCACAAAGGACCCAGTGAGACAGGCGATTACCATACACAAACATAAATAAATGTTTGTAGTGAGGTAAAGACAGAGGAGACTCCAGAGTGCTCTGGCTTACCTTGGAGCTGTCCTGACAGGCAGGATCTGCAGGGCAGGGTGAGGAAGCATCTGACATGGTCAGCCTCAGGAAAAAAACAAAAACAAAAACTGCTTCCTGCTACAGCTCCAGCCCTGCCCCCATGCAGGTTGGTGGACAGACCTGCACTGTCATCTGCCCTCCTCGTATCCTTACAGTCTGCTACTTCATTGGGGAAAATAGTCAATCTGTCCTTTTTTTTTCCTGTTTTTATTTCTCTTTCATTTTTTTTCTCTTTCGTTTTTTTCTTTTTTTTTAAACTCATGCCACTGCCCGGAAGTGACGTCAGGGGAAGTGCACTGCTCTGTCGTCCGACTTCCGCCTTCACCAAGGTGGTTGTGGACTGGAAGTGCATCACCTGAAGTGCCGCGAGGCTCCGGAAATGATGCACCTGTCGCCATCTTGCTCCTCCAACAGTGTGGATCGCCTGCTTGTTCTGTCAGCTGGAGGGGCAGCTTGTGGACAGCCAGTGGCAAGAGGATGCGGTGACAGGATAGCTGGCTCGATCCAGGTGCAGAGGTCTCTTTTGGGGGAAATGCCATTGACATTCTATATAGCTAGAGGGGATGGTTGCATACCCTTTAGTAGGGGTGAAACCTCTGGCAGGAGCCAGCTTGCCCCAATATGCTACCCCTGACCTGCACTACCCAAAGCCTGCTGATCTGGGGAAGCTGGCCAGGGAGTCCCCTGCAATTAACACAGAGACTGGGGAAAAAAAATAAAGGATTGCAGCTCCTGTGGATCTGGAGGAAACTCAATCAAACTGAGGCACACAGGTATGGCTAACATATTTAGAATAGTGGACTACTGCATTTCAGGTGGGAGGGGCCTATCTCTCAACTGCTGACCTGGAAGATGATTAGAGAAAAAAAATACATAGCACCTGTGAATGTGAAAATTACAAGTCCTGTCTGCCACCACAGCAGGAGGCTTGTTGTTCTCAATGAAGTGTGAGCGTGCTGATGAGTGCCCTTGTTCAATCACAAGCCTTGCAGTTTTCAAACTGACAGCCCAGAGATACGGGCAGAAAGCTGTTGGACTTGTATCTGTAAGACTTTCTTCTCAGAAAATAGGTGCAGGAACTCAACCACGCACCCCACCCCCCTTCCTCCCCCACATAGAACAGAGCAATAAATACCAGTAATGCATTATGTACAGAGTTCAGAGATGTGCGCTATATATATATATATATATATATATATATATATATATATATATATATATATATTTCAGAGTGCAGAGTTCAGGGTTCTGCTGTGTACAGAGTGCAGGGTTGAGGAGTGTGCTGCATAAAGAGTGCAGAGTTGAGGAGTGCGCTGCATAGAGTGCAGGTTTGAGGAGAGTGCTGCACACAGTGCGCAGGGTTCAGCTCTCTTTCACAAGCGGTCCACATCTCACTTCCACCCCTCGTCAGCTCAGACCTCTGCACCACTCTCCCTCATCTCCCCCACCCCAAAAGCTTCCTTGCATCTCAACTACCCAGCCCGGTTCTAGTACTTCCTGGCAGTGTAGGCAGCTTAGACTCTCTCTCACACTTGCAGGGAGATAGTTGGTGAGCATCTGTGCACAGATGTTGATCACAGTGCCCATTCCCACACTGCACTTGTATCTGTTTTATCACAGATAGCATACTAATCCCTAAAACCCAAACTGGGAGCATCTAAATCTACAATAGTAAAGCCCCCTACATTTTAATTAACAAGGTCATATAAGAAATGTTTTCAAAATGTAATATTTCTATCTAGCAAGCGGCACAGACAGTGACATCAAGACCTTTTTTCAGGAAGTTGGAACTCGGCCGCGCAGCCACTTCTTAAGGGGATAGCATATGTTTTTACCTGCGGTGCACCAGATTTGTACACAATGAAATGCAAGTTTATTTTTTTTATGCTTAACGCAGTATTAAAACCAAGAAAAAAAATGTATTACATCGCAGCTTACCACCAATCATTAGATGTGATGGCTGCATCAGTTTTTCTTGCTTTGGTTTTTTTCCCCTCCGTTTTAGCCTGGTGGTCTGGCTAGTAACAGCTCCTGTATTAGTGAAACACATTCTTGGCAGAATAAGCACAAGAGGCACAGCAGACAGCAGCATTATCAGTCTGGGGGGAGGGTAGTGTTAACTGCATTAACAAATTTAGCGGCACTAGCAAATTGAACCAAACTCTAGTTCACACTTTATAATTAGTTACAGCAAACCGTTTTTTTATTCTTTTGATATAGTTTTGCATGAATAAAAGCGGATCATTGTAAACACTCCTTTCAGTGTTCAGTGGTTTTTCTCATTCATGTAAAATTCTAGTGTTCAGAAGGGTTATTCTGAAGAAATAGCGGTTTGTTTTTGCTTGTGTGAAAAATAAATGTAAATGGGAGTGATTTCACAAATATCAAACAGCTGCTGCACTTGTAGGGCTCTAATGAGGAAGGTGTAAGGGCCTGCATTCCTTTAGATATGATTTGCGTTGCAAGGGATGCCAAAAATCGCATTATTTAGTGCAGACTTCTGGGAAAATCAGTAAGCCAAATCATACAAGCAGGAACTTAAATTTCTGGGGGGACATTCTGTTTACCATCTGTGTACAGAACACCGCCAGGTAGCGATATTGTATTTTTCAGAAAATCACAGCGCTGCAGATTGAAAAGGAAAGATAATTTTAACCACTTGCTACCCGCCCGCCGTCAAATGACGGCGGAGCGGTGTAGCTATTGTTCTGGGATGCCATCATATGACGGCACACCAGAACAGCCTCTCTCGCGTGCCCCTGGGAGTGCATGGAGCGGCGATTGCGACTGCGCCGTATTGCTAAGACACGGCGCAACCCCAATCACAGCCGGTCACATGTGAATGAGGAAGTGCCGTTATTTGGCTCTCCTCTCCTCACACGGTCAGTGTGTGAGGTGAGAAAAGCAGATCAGCGGCTCCTCCATATAGGGGAGACAAGTACAAGTAATCAGGGCACTGATCATCAGTGCCCTGATTACACAAAATTTAAATAAACTGCCAATTACTGCTCACACTCAGTGCCCATAGTAATGCTAGTCAGTGCCCATCAGTGTCTGCTCATCTAGGCACTGACTGGCATCACTATGGGCACTGATGGTGATTACATACCACCAAAAGAAAGCTCTATTTGTGTGAAAAAAATTATAAAAATTTCATATGGGTACAGTGTAGCATGACCGTGCTATTGTCCTTCAAATTATGACAGCGCTGAAAGCTGAAAATTGGCCTGGGCAGGAAGGGGGTGAAAGTGCACTGTAGACAAGTGGTTAATAACACTAAAGTTAGAATATGGCTTATGTAGCAGTTGTACAGTATCTCACAAAAGTGATTACACCCCTCACATTTTTTTAAATATTGTATTATCTTTTCAAGTGACAACACTGAAGAAATGACACTTTGCTCCAATGTAATGTAGTGAGTGTACAGCTTGTATATCAGTGTAAATTTGCTGTCCCCTCAAAATAACTCAACACACAGCAATTAATGTCTAAACCGCTGGCAACAAAAGGAAATATACCCTTAAGTGAAAATGGGCCCACTTTAGCCATTTTCCCTCCCCGGTGTCATGTGACTCTTTAGTATTACAAGGTCTCAGATGTGAATGGGGAGCAGGTGTGTTAAATTTGGTGTTCTCGTTCTCACTCTCTCATACTGATCACTGGAAGTTCAACATGGCACCTCCTGTCAAAGAACTCTGAGGATCTAAAAAAAAAAAATGGATTTTGTCTTACCGTAAAATCCTTTTCTCTGAAATTCATTGACCGACGCAGTCCATATAATTCTTGACCTTTGGTATATGCTGCCCCCTACAGGAGTAGAACATCAGGCAGGAAAAAGCTTTACCACGCCTATGGGGCCATCCCTGCAGGCATACACCCACACACTCAGCTATAGGCTTCAGTTTCGTTGCAAGCAGTGTTTAGAGTAAAAACCCCAACCCACTCAAGATAGAGGGGCAGGTGCTGCATCTGTCAATGAACTTTAGAGAAAAGGATTTTACAGTAAGACAAAAATCCATTTTTCTCTATCGTTCATTGACAGACGCAGCTCCACATTATTCTTGAGCACTGGGACATCCCAAAGCAGTATTTGCATGGGGGGGGTGGAAAAACGCAAAAAAAAAAAAAAAAAAAAAAAAAAAAAAAAAAAGAAGGAATTCCCAACAAGGCTAAAACTTTAGCAAACCAGAGAATATAGAGCTCAACCAGGAACAATAGGAGCTCACCTGGACAAACACCCTCAAAGAGACTAAGTCTCTTTCAAACAGCAGCCTGCTAAATCTTGCGGCCAAAATAAGCATCTGAGGATGCCAACATATCTACTTTATAAAAGTTTGTGCACAGACGACCAAGTTGCCGCCTTGCAAACTTTTATCACTGACACCTGATGGCGAAAAGCCCAAGAAGAACTCAGCACCCTGGTAGAATGCGCCTTCACAGGGAAAGGTGGAACCTGACCCTTCAGTGAAGAAGCCTGAACCACCGTCTGCCTGATCAAACTAGAAATGGTCGCAGCAGACGCTGCCCATCCCTATCTAGGTCCTTCCGTAAGGAAAAAAAGAGAATCTGATTTCCTGAAAGATTCAGTACCCGCCAGGTAAACCCTAATCGCCCGAACCACATCCAAAGAATGCAAAGCAATTTCCTTAGGATGCTTGGGCTTAGGACATAAAGAAGGCAGCACAATGTCTTCACTTCGATGGAAATCAGAAACCACCTTAGGAAGAAATGACTGACTAGGTTGAAGTACCACTTTATCTCTGTGGACCACCAAATAAGGGGAACAGCAGGAAAGCACCGCCTATTCTGCAAGCAGAAGTAATGGCCACCAAAAAGGCAATCTTCTGAGACAAGGTAAGCAGAGGAATCTCCCTAATGTTCTCAAAAGGAGGTTTTTGAAGAACAGACAATACCAAATTCAGATCCCATGGAGGTAGTGGCGATCGCCTCGGACGGGTTATATGACAGACCCCTTGGCTAAAAGCGCGAATCAATGCATGCAAGGCTAAAGGACTTTGGAAAAACTCGGCCTTTAATAGTAGCCAAGGCCAACTTCTGTTCGACACCTCTTTGAAGGAAAGCCAAGATCCTAACCACCGAAAAAAGGTGAGGATGTACCTTCATGTATTCACACCAAGAAATGTACGATTTCCACGTACAATGATAGAGCTTCCTGGAAGTAGAGTTCCTGGCCTTCAACAGTGTAGGAATCACTGAATCAGAAAGACCCCCTATCCTTCAACACCTGGCTTGCAACAGCCACTCTGTTAAGCCAGTGACTTTAAAGCAGGATGGAAGATCACCCCTGAGACAGCAGATCTTCCCTGAGAGGAAGTCTCCAAGGAGCATCGGTGACCAATCTTACCTGATCAGTGTACCAAGACCAGAGATGCCAGTTTGAAGCCACCAGAATGACTGGAATCTCCTCTATTCTGCGCAGAAGTCTCGGCAGGAGTTTTAGCAGGGGAAACGCATAGATGAGCCGATAATGACCCCAGGGAGCCACCAGTACATATACAGCTTTGGCTAGGGGATCCCGTGACCTGGCTACAAACCTTTGAACCTTCTTGTGGAGCCGAGAGGCCAACAGATCAACATCAGGTGTCCCCCACCGAGCACACAGGAGATGACACACCTCCGGGTGTAGAGACCATTCCCCCTGATCCATTTGACTATAATTGTAAGAGCATGGGTGTTGGAGATATCTCAGTGGTGTGTCCTGTCCATATATGTACGACATGAAAAACAAACCAAAGGTTTGAAAATATCCCTCATGGACTATTGGACAGACCACTTTAGTAAAATCAATACAAATTATTAGACATATAAAATAAAAAGTACATCATATACAATGCAGGAGAGTGTCCCAAGCATGGGTACACTATACAATTGTATAAGAGAACATGGTAATGGTATACATATCAAATGACAGTGAAGAGATATAACATTTTGCCCAACATGTTTCAGACTTTGTGGGGTATCATCCTTCTTCAGAGGCTCGATCTCAGTTCACATATGCATCTAAATAGAACAGTATCGGGTAAATATAAATAAACGAAAAATGATGGTGAACAATGCCTGTTAGGTACTGTCAGGTCACCTGTGGCCAGGTGATGACTGCACCCTGTTGGAGGCAGGGGTGCACCGCAAGGTAGTGAACCCAGTAGCTGACTGCTGCGGATGGACAGGAACATGAGCCCAAGATACCCCAGGGTGCGGAGTGTAAGACCCAGCAGGTGTTTACCACAGTCTCTAGTGGTGAGGATGGACTTGGCTGCAGCTGGGCCCAGGTCGCGGCCCCTGGGGTCCCCCGGGTCACGCTCTGTAGGGAGAGAGGGGAAGCAGCCACTCAGGACACAAGGGATAGCGATGGGTAAGCCGAGGCTGGGACAACAGGCAGACGAGGGTAACCAAGGAACAGGCCAAAGGTCAGGTTCACAGGCAAACAGGAGTAGTCAGAGACAAGCCAAAGTCGGTACACAGAACGGTAGATCAAGCACACGGCAGACAGGAAACAACTAACAATCACTGTTGAACAGCAAAGCAGACCTGCAGTGCACTGGTTAATATAGACTTCCTGGAATGGCCTGGGGTGGGGCCGAACAGGGAGGAGAGATGATAAAAAGTTGCCAGAGGGGAGTCTGGCCTCTAATGCAGACATGAAGGAACAGATAAGCTGCCAAACACTATATGAAAAATCGTTCTTGCCAAACCAATCTATTAACCTTCTACAAAGAAGTGAGCTGCCACCTAGATAAAGGAAAGCCTGTGGATGTGGTGTATCTGGACTTTGCAAAGGCCTTTGACACCATTCCCCACAAACGCTTACTGTACAAAGTAAGGAAGGTAGGTATGGACCATAAGGTGAGTACCTGGATAGAGAACTGGCTCCAGGGGAGAGTCCAGAGGGTGATGATTAATGGGGAGTACTCGGATTGGGCGGGTGTGGAAAGTGGGGTCCCCCAGGGTTCTGTCCTGGGACCAATCCTGTTTAATTTATTCATAAATGATCTAGAGGAGGGGATATCTAGTACAATCTCAGTATTTGCGGATGATACTAAACTAAGCTTGCCAATATCTTCTATGCGGGATGTGGAAACCTTACAAGCGGACCTGAACAAAATAACGGGGTGGGCAATTACATGGCAGATTAGGTTTAATGTTGAAAAATGTAAAAGTAATGCACTTGGGGGCCAGAAACCAGAAAGCAAGCTACTCACTAGGGGGGGGAACCTCAGGGTGAGTCTAGGATGGAAAATGACCTTGGGGTACTGGTAGACAACAGGCTTGGCAGTGGCATGCAATGCCAAGCCGCTGCAAGCAAAGCCAACAGAATACTGGGGTGTATAAAAAAGGGGATTCACTCCAGAAATAAAGAGATTATTCTCCCGCTCTACAAGACTCTGGTCCGGCCACATCTGGAGTATGCTGTCCAGTTCTGGGCACCGGTCCTCAGGAAGGATGTGCTGGAATTGGAAAGAGTCCAGAGAAGGGCAACAAAAATAATTAGGGGAATGGAGGACATCAGCTATGAGGAAAGACTACAAGCACTGAACCTATTCTCTCTGGAGAAGAGACGATTGAGGGGGGATATGATATCAATGTACAAATACTGTACTGGCGACCCTAGCATAAGGAACAAACCATTCAGAGTAAGGGAATACAATAAGACACGTGGCCACTCACTAAAACTAGAGGAAAAATGGATTTTTGTAAAATCTTACCGTAAAATCCTTTTCTCTTAGCTCATTGACAGACGTAGTCCTCGGTGATTCAGCACCTTCGGGTTATGCTGCCCTCCACAGGAGTAGGACTAGACAGGAAAGAAAATGCTCTGGCCACACCCTAGGGGCAGTCCCCGAGGGTATATCCTCTCTCTCTCTGCCACAGCAAATCAGTTATGTCACAAAGCAGTGTTTAGAGAATTTAACCCAACCCAACTCCAAAACAGAGGGGCGGGTACTACGTCTGTCAATGAGCTAAGAGAAAAGGATTTTACGGTAAGATTTTACAAAAATCCATTTTTCTCTATCGCTCATTGACAGACGTAGTCCTCGGTGATTCAGCACCTTCGGGACGTCCCAAAGCAGTACCACAAATGAGGGGTGGGAAAATGGAAATTAAATCCAATCTAGAAGGCCCAACCGGTGCCAACTAGAAGTTTTACAATGCTCATCCTCAATGATGAGACTCAACAAAAATTTTTCAACAGAAAAAATCCTCGAGGTAGACCTCCGGTCTCCTCAAATTGCGGCCTGCAAAACCTTGCGGCCAAATGAGGCATCCGCCGATGCCATCACATCAATTTTATAAAATTTTGTAAAGGTATGTACCGACGACCAGGTGGCCGCCTTACATACCTGGACCACCGACGCCTGATGGCGGAAGGCCCAGGAAGTACTGAGCGCTCGAGTGGAGTGCGCCCTAACAGGGAACGGAGGACTCCGACCCTTAATAGAATAAGCCTGTACCACCGTCTGTCTAATCCATTTGGCGATAGTCGCGGCAGATGCAGGCAACCCCTTTCTGGGGCCATCCGTGATCACAAAAAGTGAATCCGTCTCACGGAACGATTCCGTAGCCTTCAGGTATACCCTGATTGCCCGAACCACATCCAAGGAATGCAACGCATGTTCCCGATGATGATTGGGCTGAGGACACAAGGAAGGTAGTACAATATCTTCATTCAGCAAAAAGAAACCACCTTAGGAAGAAAGGATGGCTTAGGATGAAGTACTACCTTATCCCTATGAATCACTAAGTATGGGGACTGGCATGATAAAGCAGCCAGTTCTGACACCCTGCGTGCAGAAGTGATAGCCACCAAGAAGGCCACCTTCTAGGATAAAGTAAGCAAGGGAATCTCCCTGATGTTTTCAAAGGGAGGTTTCTGTAGAACCGACAAAACCAAATTAAGATCCCAGGGCGGTAAGGGCGCGCGGACTGGTGGAGCCAGGTGCCGCACCCCCTGCATGAAATTCCGCACCAAGGACTTGGTAGCTAAAGGTTTCTGAAAGAAGATTGCTAATGCTGAAACTTGACCCTTGATGGTGCTCAAGGCTAGTTTCTGCTCAACCCCTTTTTGCAAAAAGGCCAATATTCGAGTCACCGAATAGGTACGTGGAGGAAATCCTAAAGATTCGCACCACGCGATATAAGTCTTCAATGTGTGATAATAGACTCTGCTGGAAGTCGCTTTCCTTGCTTTAATAAGGGTAGGAATGACTGAAGCTGACAACCCTCTGTCCTTCAGTACTTGGGTCTCAATGGCCAGGCCATTAAAACCAGCGACTGTAAAGCACGATGGTAGATTGGTCCTTGAGACCGCAGATACTCCCTGAGACGAAGTTCCCACGGAACATCCGCGACTAGCATGTCCAAGTCGGCCAGGCCGGCTTGACGAGGCCAGCCTAGAATTTCTAGGACCACTGGCGCTGACTGGATCTGAACCAGGCGTCCCTAGAGCTATCTGGCCCCGACCATCCGAGAAAGTCTGGTCGTTTTCTGTTCCCACACATTTATCAGACACCTGATTCCTATCAGGAACGGTGATCTTTCCTGGTTGAACCTCAGGGACCGAAGTCACCTGGCTAGAGGCTTCTTGGTCTGTCTGGTCAACCAGATCCGATTCCTGTGGGGAATTGAGACTAATCTTTGGAAAAGGTAAAGGAAAAGATCTGTTCAGGGAACGGTGACTACCGCTCCCTGTAGTACTTAAATGTTGGAAGGGAAGAATCGCACCGGTAGCAGTAGTCGATGCTCGATCTAATGTCCTGAATACCGGTGAAAACGTCCCCCCACCCTCAAACCGGGTGGGGGCGCACCTTCAGGCTGTGTAATCCTTTGCTTCGGGTTTGGCTGAGTCGGTCCTCTGTTTGTCCGACCAGCCCTTCTTGAACCCTCCTGGAGGAGTCTTGCCTTTCCCGCTTGTTCCAGCCGGGCGTGCGAACCCTTTATGGGCGGTAAAGAAAGGTCCTCGCTTGTTACGAGGTCCCTTAGCTTTAGCAGCCTGTGGCAAGAAAGTGCTCTTGCCCCCAGTGGCATCCTTAATGATCTCATCTAGGGTGGCCCCAAATAGGCGATTCCCCTGAAAGGGGAGATTCGTCAAGGTCTTTTTGGAACCTAGGTCTGCTGACCAGCATTTTAACCACAGCACACGTCTGAGGATTACCGCTGACATAGATGCATGCCCTAATAGGGGGGTAGCATCCAAGGCTGCGTCACAGACAAACTGTAGCCCTTGTATAATCTGTTCCATCAAATCAGATGTTCCCTGGGGGATATCTTTCCCCCTCAGGTCTTGGCGTACCAATCTCACCCATTCCGTTAGTGTCTGGGAAACTAGACCAATAACAATTACTGGTCTAAATGCTGACCCTATCAGGGAGAAGATAGAAGCGGAGTCCCGCACTACCTTCCGATCCACCGGATCCTTAAAGGACGAAGTGTCCTCCACTGGGATAACCGTGGCTTTATTCAGCCTGGAAATAGGTGGATCCACCGCTGGTGGTACCGTCCATTTCTTAATGAAGGATTCCTCAAACGGATAGCGTCTAGCAATACGCTTGGAAATAGTAAAGGTACGCTTAGAATGCTCCCATTCTTCTTTAATTTTATTACCAAAACACTTGGGTACAGGAAAAACCTTCACCGTTTTGATGGGCTTGTTAGTACCAAAGGGAATCTCAGTTTCAGTTGCCTCTGCCGGTAAAACCTCAAGTCTTAAGGTTTCCCGCACCGCCACAACTAGTGCGTCCACCAATGCTTCTTCCTGAATTATGGCGGAAGAATGAACGTCCTCCTCACTGTCTGAGGGAACTTTACCTGAGATAACAGCCCTTGCAGAGGGACCTGCAGCTGCAGTGACCATCTCTGAATCTGAGTCAGAGGTGTCAGATGATATAGGGGTAGGCGGGGGTCGCTTTCTTGACTCCCGTCCCTGACAGGCCATCTCCACCCGAGCCACCAAAGACTCCAAAACTGATGTAAATGCGTCTATACTCTGTGCACCGGCGGGTCCCGTGGTCCCCTGGAGGGAAACAGGTGGGGGTGCTTGTGTGGCAGGGTCCATGATAATTCCAGTTACTACCCGGAAAATTCAATCCAAAAATAAAACTTTTTTTTTTTTTTTAGACCCCCAGCGCCACAAAGCCCCTCAGTGTTAGCTGCTCAGGGACCCCTATTGAGCGAGAGAGAGAGAGATAGACCCCAGGGCTCACCACTTGATGCTCAGAGTTTTCCACTGCACTTGTCTCAGCACTGTCTCGAATCGACAGGAAGTCTCTTGGCTGGCTGCCCGGGAAGAAAGGAGGCGGCTCCGCCCCTCCGTACGCCTTCCGGGGCCTCCCCTAGCTCCACGAGGTGTTTGGGTCACCTCAAACATGGCCGCCCCATGCTGGAGACACGAGGCTACGCCAAAATGGCGGCCTCGTGCGATCTAGCAAACAATGGCGGCGGTTGTACCGAATAGCGGCGTGACTGCAGAGCATCACAACACCTTCTCTACATGGGGAATTAGCCTGGTCGGCGGTACCGGACCCTGGCGGACCGCATGGCCGTCGGAAGGCCTGCTATTGCTGGAGACCTGACTTGGAAAGCAGTCTACATGTCCGTGGCTTCTGACTGGTAGGATACTTATATTATCACAGTAAGATTCCCGTACTGCCACTGATTACAATCTTTTAAAAGCCTCCTGGCTTTTTGCACATAAAAATCACACTTAAAGTAGGGGGATCTGTGCCATGTTATAGGATAGAGGGGAACTCATCCTTACCATACAGAGAGGGGCCCGCGTTCACCACAAGACCCGTCAGGGGAAAGGGGGAACATACTACTCACCATACCGGAACCAGGCGGGCGCCAACTCCTGACAGTACCCCTCTCCACCGGGGCGGGAGGGCTGTCGACCAATACGGACGCCGTGACTCATGGTCCTTGGCGTTTCAGCGAGACGTTTAACTCGCAGGGTCAGTCCCTCCAGTGGGACTATGTCGCGGCCGACCCAGCGCGGAGCTATGGCCTGCACGCGCTTGTAGGCTGAACTGGGGTGACCACCGGATCTCAACATCCAGCCCGTCGCCCAGTTCAGCTTTCTTGCTTGAAGATCTCACAGGAACACTGGAGAAAAAAAGCTGTCTAAAAAATCTTTTTAAGAAAAAAATCCTGCCAGGACCGAAGATCCCAGCAAGGTATCTAGGTCCTTACTCCTGACTAGACAGAAAAAAACTGATTTGCTGTGGCAGAGAGAGAGAGGATATACCCTCGGGGACTGCCCCTAGGGTGTGGCCAGAGCATTTTCTTTCCTGTCTAGTCCTACTCCTGTGGAGGGCAGCATAACCCGAAGGTGCTGAATCACCAAGGACTACGTCTGTCAATGAGCGATAGAGAAAAGGCGGTTTAACCTTAAAATGCGTAAGGGGTTCTTCACTGTAAGAGCGGTAAGGATGTGGAATTCTCTTCCACAAGCAGTCGTATCAGCAGGGAGCATTGATAGTTTCAAAAAACTATTAGATGGGCACCTTAGAGACCACAACATACAAGGGTATACAATGTACGGTTAAAATCAAACACACACACACATCATAGGTTGAACTGGATGGACTGATGTCTTTTTTCAACCTCACTAACTATGTAACTATTGCAAGTCCATGACAGGTACTCTCATCATATTGTAATACTTACGTATCCATTCAGGACAAACAATAGAAAGTGTCATCCACTCTTAGCTAAGAAAGCAGACAAATCAGTGCTGTGAGGCATCTGTTAACAGATCACTGTGCTGTAAAGGCTGCTGCTCAGACAAAATGACCCGACGGGCAGATAAGGAGCTGTGCAAATCGCAAGGACCCAGGTCTGACCAAAGCCAGTCCATACACAACGTTAAAACATTGAAAAATTCCAAAAATTCACCATTAGTATATAAATGTAGAACATCATAACAGAGTTCCATACATAAAATAAGTGGCTTTAAATCTTAAATTGATTCCCCCTGATCCAACACCTGACGGCGCAGATCCACCAGGATGGCATGCGTCCGCGGTGGCCATATCTACATCAGACTCTGAGGATACTAGAGAGGCAGGGGAAGACACAGGATGCTTTCTACTAGTGGCATATTTTAAAACAAAATCCACTTTTGACACCAGGTTTTCAAAAAATTCTGTAAATGCAGACAGGGGCTGCGACCTGGAGGGTCCCACATCTGCATTGGGGGGGTCTGTGGGTGAGATTTGGTCCTGGGACTCTATATTTACTCAATACAAAAAATTAGTGTAACTTTAAGAAAAAACTTGATCCGTACTGCTGCACCACAAGTCCCAGCCCTAGCACAGCCTGCAACAGGGTGAATGAGAAATACCTACAAGGACCCCAGTAACATACCATCAAAACGATATGGAGGGATATAGAAATGTGCTGTGCAGAGAGAAAAACTATCTGACACAGGAAATACCTGGGTCATGTACTAGAGTCACCCTAGCTTCTCTCCAGGAAAATGGCGGCCCCCACGGTGCGCCATGCGGTCTCCAGGACTCCCCAGGGGGGGTCATTGGACAATGGCATCTGGGGAGTCCCCAGGAGGTGCCCCCACCAGGATAAACCTCCCTCCCTCCCGGGGGGGGCCTGGTATCACTGAGAGGCCAGGGGAACCGAGGGATACTCGAGGGTCCAACTTTTCCAGGGAGGGGCCCACGTCCACCCCGAGACCGCCAGAGAAATGGGAGGACACTTACTCACCATACCAACAGCATTGGGTGGGCACAAATTCCAACAGACTACCTCTCCACCTGGGGCCAGGGGGTACGCTGCAACTTAGGGCGACCCAGGTCATATGCGTCCCGGGGAGATGTTTCACTTGCAGGCCAGCCCTCGTCCATCGGGCCTCTGTCATGGCAAGGCCTAGTCTGGACTATAACCTGCGCACGCTCGCTGGCCGGAGGGGGGGGGGTGAGACCTTAAGGATCTAGCATATCCACTCCGAAACCCAGCCGGCTGTTGCTTGCAGTTCTCTCAGGAACAAAACTAACTAAAAAATAAAAAAAACAGCTAATACAGAAGTCCCGGGGGGGGGGGGGGGGGGAACTAGGTCCTACTTCTGAACTAGGCAGAAAAAAACTGAAGCCTATAGCAGAGTGTGTGGGTGTATGCCTGCGGGGATGGCCCCATAGGCATGGTAAAGCTTTTTCCTGCTTAGTGTTCTACTTCTGTAGGGGGTAGCATAACCCAATGGTCAAGAATTATATGGAGCTGTGTCTGTCAATAAACGATAGAGGAAAAAAGAATTGTTGCTCTACATAAAGATGGCCTAGGCTATAAAAAGATCACCAAGACCCTAAAACTGAGCTGCAGCACGGTGGATAAGACCATAGAACGGTTTAACAGAACAGGTTCCACTCAGAACAGGCCTCGCCATGGTTGACCAAAGAAGCTGAGTGCACGTGCTTAGCGTCATATTCAGAGGTTGTCTTCAGGAAATAGTCGTATAAGTGCTGCCAGCATTGCTGTAGAGGTTGAAAGGGTGGGGGGCAGCCTGTCTTAGCTCAGACCATACAACACACACACCATCAAATTGCTCTGCATGGCTGTTGTCCTAGAAGGAAGCTTCTTCTAAAGATGATGCACAAGAAAGCCCGCAAACAGTTTGCTGACGACAAGCAGACTAAGGACATGGATTACTGGAACCATGTCCTGTGGTCTGATGAGACCAAGATAAACTTATTTGGTTCAGATGGTGTCAAGCGTGTGTGGCAGCAACCAGGTGAGGAGTACAAAGACAACTGTGTCTTACCTACAGTCAAGCATGGTGGTGGGAGTGTCATGGTCTGGGCCTGCATGAGTGCTGCCGGCATTGGCGAGCAACAGTTCATTGAGGGAGCCATGAATGCCAACATGTACTGTGACATACTGAAGCAGAGCATGATCACCTCCCTTCAGAGACTGGGCCACAGGGCAGTATTCCAACATGATAATGACCCCAATCACACCTCCAAGACGACCACTGCCTTGCTAAAGAAGCTGAAGGTAAAGGTGATGTACTGACCAAGCATGTCTACAGACCTAAACCCTATTGAGTATCTGTGCCTGAAACGGAAGGTGGATGAGCGCAAGTCTCGAAAATTCCACCAGCTCTTTGAGGTCGTCATGGAGGAGTGGAAGAGGACTCCAGTGGAAACCTGCGAAGCTCTGGTGAACTCCATGCCCAAGAGGGTTAAGTCAGTACTGGAAAAAAAATGGTAGCCACACAAAATATTGACACTTTGGGCCCAATTTTTACTTTACATCTTACTTAGGGGTCTTAGACATCTTTACTTAGGGGTGTACTCACTTTTGTTGCCAGCGGTTTACACATTAATGGCTGTGTGTTGAGTTATTTTGAGGGGACAGCAAATTTACACTGTTATACAAGCTGTACACTCACTACTTTACATTGTAGCAAAATGTAATTTCTTCAGTATTATCACATGAAAATCACATGAAAAGATATAATAAAATATTTACAAAAATGTGAGGGGTGCACTCACTTTTGAGAGATACTGTATATGCTATATAAATTTATTTATTTATTTTTTTTTTTATTTGAGCTTTTTTCTACACGAACGTTGAGTTACTCTCTAAATTCAATATAAGTATATTGAGAATTAAGGTACCGTATTTCATTCTATCTGTTCAGTATGTGTAAAAAAAAAAAAAAAAAAAAAAAAAAAAAACCTTGATCCTGCCAATAATCTAATGAGCATACACCTTTTTGTACTCTATTAGTTAGGCCGGGTTCACATATGCATGGCTGCGGTTTCTAGGTCCGGTGCATTCCTGTTTACCAGTTCTGGTGTGATTTATGTCTGAACTTTTGACTGAATTCGCACCTGAACTGGACCCAAAAAATGCACATGATCCTCTTGAAATTTGCACCGCGGCTGCCCTGGACATGTGTGAACCGTCACCATTGAGAGCGATCACATTTGCATGTGAAAACTACATCCAATTTGCACATATGTGAAACCAGCCTCACAATGTTCTCACGATCCACTTCCCCCATGTGAATCCTCACTTAAAAATAAAATACTGCATTACAGTAATTACATTATTGTCTTCAGTTTAGATAATCCAGCTTGTTAGAAATAATTCAGTACTACACAGCTATTTAAATAAATTCACTTTAACAAGAAATATTAAATCATCGGTAAAGAATAAAGATAAGTATACAAAACAAAAACAAGTTTACAAACTGAGAATCATCATTGATTTTTTTTTTTTTTTTTACATTCTTGAGGGAAATAAAGTTGTTTGGCAACTGTCTTTTCACAAACAAAGGGGAAGAATAGGCTGTAATACATGAAACAGACAAACAACTGTAATAAATAAGTGCATTCTGGAAGGACAACCTTTTAATAATCAAAATATAGTTAAGTATTTAAAATACAAAATAAATAAGCCTCAACCCACATCACATATTTCTTAAGACAAGGAATGTCACAGCAGCGAGGAATGTTAAAGCCCATCTCTAGCCAAAATGTTTACTTTTAACAAGTAGAAAAACAAGGTTTTTTTTTTTTTGGATAGAGCGAGGAAGAGTTAGAGTCAGTTTTTTATTTCTATCTGCATTCCAAATCTGAGCGATTTCCCTGCACTTCCTGTCAGGAGAGGATGGGATGGTAAATCTCTAACAGGGTCACAGACAAAAACAAACACATTTTTAGCAAAGTTTGGAAAATTACAACACCTGGTCATGTTTTCATTGCTGTCTGTGCCTTCCTGTCTGGGTGACAACTAAATTCCCAATTCCTTGTACAGATGCCATAAGGGAGGAAATAAGTGGGAGGAAATCTTACCAATGGAGTCACAGAAAGAAAAAAAAAAAAAAACTGACAATTAATTCTTCTCTGCTCGATTCTAATTTGAAAAAGAAAATGTGGCTGAAGTTAGGCTTTAAAGGCAACTTGGTCACCAGAAAAAGAAAAAAAAAATTACAAAGGCACTCTGTAAAAGAAGAATTCAAATATGGGCAGCACAGTGGCTAAGCAGGTAGCACTACCGCCTAGCAGCACTAGGGTTGTTGGTTTGAATCCAAGCCATGGCACTACCTGCCCGGGAGTTTGCATGTTCTGCATGGGTTTCCTCCAGGTCCTCCTATTTTCTCTCACATTCCAAAAAAGATATGACGGTAGGCTAGCTAGTGGTTCCTGTCCAAATTAGCCCTAGTATATGTATGAATGTGAATTAGGGACCTTAGACTGTAAGCTCCTTGTGGGTAGGGACTGATGCGAATGTACAATGTATATGTAAAGTGCTGCGTTGGTGGCGCTATATAAGTACCTGTAATGATAATAATATGTATCGGTCTTGTGGGTGGGGACTCCAATCTTTGCAGAGTTACACTATTGAAAGAATCGTCAACATTCTCCACTGTGGTTCCACATGCTGGCCGCAGTTTGCTGGATGCTGAGGACTCTTTGACCAGTAAATATTATACCTCTTCTTTTTCAGGGGGCCAGTGGGTTTATTTTCTGGTGATTAAGTCACTTTAAAAGTACACCAATTTACAGGACGACTTCATAAGAATGCTGGGGATCTGTGGAAACACTTGCTCATAAGCATCATCACATCCACGCTGCTCGTGCATTGCAGGATTTAGAGGGCCTGAGTAAAGCGCCATTACTGCCCATACGGCCACTGCGACTGCTGGCACTTGACACCCTTGACAGCCCACCTAAAACAGAGGAAAAAAAAAAAATATGAAATTACCTTAGCAAAGGCTAATAGCATACAGGACTTCAGGCAGGCAGAAATGTTTTAGTCTTATTCCAGAAACAACTGTAAAAGTTTAGAGATTGTGGTCACTAGGACATATGGGAAAGGTGAAACTCCCAAGCAGAATGGAACAAACAAAAAAAAAACAAACAATAAAAAAACAAAAACAATCAACAGTTCCTGAGTCTCCGGTCCGGTTCACATTTATGCGATGCGGGAAGGCTGCGAATCCGCAGCCTGTTCCCGCATCGCACACGCACCCCCGGCAGTTCACACTGCCATATGCGATACGCTGGGGGTGTCAGTGTAATCTTAACGACACCCCCAGTTTGATCGCATATCGCAGTGCGATCGTGCAGTTCGCACAGGATCGGATCGCACAAGTGTGAACCGCTGTGCGATCCGATCCTGATGCGGCTGCCAAAAAGGGTCCCTGTGCGTGTTTGCTGCGGCTGCGGTGCGAATTTAGCCAAACTGTATGGCTAAACTCGCACCGCACAGCCGATCGCATGTAATGTCGGAGCAGTGCGCTCCGACATTACATGCGAACCCCGCACACGCACAAGTGTGAACCGGGGCTCCAGGTCTGCCTCATCTATTCAAAACTGCATGACCGGTGTAAACGTGGGCCCACAAAGCATCATGGGACCTGTAGTCCAATAAGCCAGCCAAATGGGAATAGGACAATGGACACCTCAATAACACCCCCTTCCCAGAAGCCGGATGTCTGGGCACATTAAAAGATACATTTTAAAGAAAGTAACTGAGGGGGGGGGGGGGGGGTACGACATTCTTATCATTAGGGGAAAGCTGGTCATTAATTTCTACCTATCTCTCTAGTTGTCTGGGACGTGCCAGGAAACAGCGTGCATTCCAAACGCTTCTGAAGACGTCATAGATTGATGACGAAACGCGTCAAGTTGACACGCACGCCGTGCTTTGTCAGCTCGTTTGATACGCACGCTGTTTCCTGGCAGGTCCGGGGAGCCTGGCTCACCATCGGCGTTGCTGTCTCTGCATACAAGCTTTTTATACATATATTTATGAACATGTAACCTAGTGTATGATCCAGTTGAGATCTTTTTATTCAAATAAACCCAATGATACTGCACAAGGAGGAGGCTGTATATTTTTATTTCTCTGCATATCCCCGCTGGAGTTGTGGAAAGAAATAGACATCTTGGGACCTGCTGACATTCGGGTCAGGAAAGACCAAACCAGCCTGTTTCATCCTATTACCGTATGGTAAGGAGGATCTATTATATCTGGTGAGTGGCCCTTTTTTACTCTATGTCTCCACCGGTGACATCTGACTCCAGGGTTGGATCAAGCTATTCATTTCTAAGGAGGGTTATCTTCAAGGACATTAAGGAATTCTACTCGGGTTTTCACATTACAGTCACCATTTTATTTGGACATTTCTTCTCTCCTTTTTTCTGTTTTTTTTCAGCACTTTTTTGTATGTTATGTCAGATATATCTATTTTATAGGTGAAGTATTGCACTTAAATGTTTGAGCGCAGTTCTCTGTTGGGATTACCTAGAAGCAGAGTTTTTCACATATTGACCCATTTTTGACACAGCAGCCACATTTTGCACAAATTTTTACTAATTTTGGTGCGAGTGGGTATAATTTATTAATATATACGTTTAGTTTTACATACACACGAGTGCCGTCCTCCCAGCACACAGACACTACTGTATATCAAAATTTAAACTGAGCTGTGCTTGAGCAGCTCATTGTACATTCCAAAGACTACTGCAAGCAGGCAGGTAGTAGGTTTCTGCTCCTGAAGAAGACACATTGCATGTCTCTTTTGGAATAAAGAGCCCGTCTGCCCACAGTTTTTTAAAGCTGGACTTTAGTTCCACTTTAAGGTTATTTATTTTCAAAATCGCGACAGCTATTTTTTAGGCTATGAGACTTGAACATTACACTCACTATGGATAAAATAAATATCACTATCCTGGCACAAAAGCTTTGGGTATTGGGCCTGTAGACTGAGACACAGACAAAGCTGGGTGAATTAGTAGATACAATTTGCATTTGTCAGCAGGATAAATAGCCATGTCTACTTCAGAAAACTTTGCACACTAAGGTGTAATTAACAGACACAAAAAAGGGGGATTCAACTTGAGAGGGCCGAGTTTCATTTAGGAGATTTTCTTTATGATTTGACATAAACAAGGGAATCAGAACACCATGACATACAAGTAAAATGTACACTATTCAAGTAGTAACAGGACCTCCCTCCTTCTGTACAAAACAAGAAAATGAAGAAAACACACAAAAAAACAAAACAAAACAAAAGCTAAGCTAAGACTTTCCAGGCAACAAATTTATATTAGTGGTAATTAAATTAGCCATATAAGATGTGAAAGATAGGTAATGAAAAAGAGCCCACACACACAGCCGTCATAAACTAAAACCAAGTGACATGGCCTTTGTTCACTTTGACCTCACACTGTAGAAACTGGGTAATTGCACATTCGTGGCTTTGAAACTGCAGTGTGCTCCACGCTCTAAGCATTACATTCTTTCATTTTCTACTCCTAAAATATAAAACTTGATTGGTTGCTAAGGAAATCACCTGTGTATTTTCCTCTTCTCTTCACTTTTATATAAGAATTTCATTAAGAGAAAGAAAATGGAACACCAGTAACGGCTACAAAGTGAAATTGTCAATGATTCTCTAAACATTTACCGGATGATGAAGAGGTGCTCAGTCGGCTTACAGAAGCCTTTCCGGGCCTTGGAGAGGATGCTGTTGAGCTCAAATATCCTGCTTGGCGTTGATAGTCCATGAGTTGCTCAGAACGGGTCATACCAACTGTTGGCTTCACGGACTCCAGTCTCTTTAACAAAGCCTGTAAGACAATTAGGCGTTGACATGTTTAGTATAGACGGTCTGAGCCAGTGGTTTCCAAACTGCAGCTTGCTTTTATCTGGCCCTTGGGGCACTATTTCATCCATTGATGCAAACAATTGGGTATATGTCCTCCCACTGACACCAAAGGGCACAATTCCTCCCAATGACACCAACAATGGGGCACAATTCCACCCAATGACACCAACGATGGGGCACAATTACACCCAAGGACACCAATGATTGAGCATGGTTTGCTATCACTAGCATTAGTTCAGTTCCCCCCCCCCCCCCCCGTCTATCACTTTCAGCCCAAGCCTATTCTGACACTGCTCTCCTACATGTAAAAAACATTTATTTATTTTTTTTGCTAGAAAATTACCCAGAACCCCCAAAATATTATATATGCTCTTTTAATAGCCATTGAGAAAGTCCAATGATTGTGACGCAACGTGTCAGAAGGACCCGGGTGACGTCACTTCCGGTCTATGGCAGAGACCAGAAGTTCGGATTTTTTAGCTGCCATATTCCTGGGACCCCTCGTTTTGGTTCCTCAGGCTACATCTGTTATCTTCTACTTAACTGCAAGTGACTATTGTTTACAATAAAGCCTTATTTTACTTACTACACTATGGAGATCCTCAGCTGCGTTTGACTATTATGGTGTGATCCTCTTCAGCCAATGTTTGACCCCCATAAAAAAATGCAATACCATTCCTCTTAATGTGAGGGGCCATTGCACTCAATGTTGGATATCGGTTGTGGGGAAAAGGACACACTTTATCACTGTCAGGATCACATTATTTTTGAATCAACAGAATTTTTTTTTTTTTTCACTCATCACCATTGCGCAGTATTACCTTGGACTTGTTTTTTTATATTTTTTGAGCATCTCACAGGATATAAATACCTTTTGGGACATATATATTTATTGGTTAATGTGTTAACACTTGTTGTTGCTTTGGTCATTTGCACGTGCACTTTTTTTCATCATAGTATCATTTGTAGATGCATGATCTTATGCATTGAAGCTTGAGATTTAGATTATGTCATTTTAATATTGTTTCACCATTGTATTATTTTACTATTATTGATATAGCGCCGCTCCATATCCTTGCATTCAGTTTTTTTTTTTGTGGCGACACTAAGGATTGGCTGTTTTATCCAGTTCGTTATACACAGGTATTATTTTGAGTAATTGCCTCTCACGTGGTAGCGCATTGTTTTTTCATTTTATACTTCATTCAGAGATCACCACTCAAAGTTCAGGACCTGATGATGTCCCACGGGCTGGAAGTGGTTAAAAACGTTTGGGAATCCCTAGTCTAGGTGAACACTAAAAAAATGTACATGTACTTGGCTGTGGAAAATATATCACCCTGATGGGAAAAGTACACATAACAGCATGGAATAATTTAATACTATTTCAGAAAGTATCATTTCAGTATGTACTATGTATAATAAAGCAAATTTGTGCCTATTTTTAAAACATTTTGTAGCACGAATGTCACAAGCATTTTGTCCAGGCTCCACAAATTTCCCCCCTTTTTTCTTTACTACCATGGCTTCCTATGATCATCGGCTCCCATCTGAAGGCAAAACTGCAGTATATTTTCTGATTGAGATATTTCAGAAAAATTTGCAGCATTCTGACCACTAGATGGTGCAGAGAATCATAAGAAGTCATAATATTAGGCGCAGTTCACACTGGCATTAAAAGCAGGAGTTTGAGGCACGTTTTTAACTCTCCTCAAACTCCTAGTAAAGCAAGCTGCAATTGATAACATGGACGGCAACAGCACAGCACACATTATCAAAACATGAAGTGTTTGCGTTACTGTGTTTAAAGAAATAAGATTTTTGAAAGATCTTACGGTAAAATCTTCTTCTCTATTGTCCATTGACAGACGCAGACTCACCGTCATGAGCAGTGTGGGTTATGCCGCCACCTGCAGGAGTAGTCTAGGCAGTACGTTCGTACAAAGTTTTTACATACACGCCCACGGAGCTGTTCCTCCAGACATAACCGTCACAGACACAGCCCGACACATCAGTTTAGTTGCAAGCAGCGAAGACAAAAAAAACATCCCCAACAGAGGGGCGGGGGTGCTGCATCTGTCAATGGGCATCAGAGAAAAAGATTTTACGGTAAGATCTTACAAATATCTTAATTTCTCTATCGTCCATTGACAGACACAGCCTCATCTTCATGAGCTGTGTGCGACTCCCAAAGCAGTATAGGCATGAGGGATGGGAAAAACGCAACCAGAAAGTAACAAACTCCAAATGCTAAACCTAGCCAACTGGGTAACACGAAGCTCAACCAAAACATGAGCTCACCCAGGTAAAAAAACCCTAAAAGAATAAGAAAAAAACACCATTCTCTTCTGAAACAGCAGCCTGCAAAACTTTGCGGCCAAAAGAGGCATCCAAAGAAGCCAACAAATCCACCTTGTAAAAATTGGTAAAGGTGTGCACAGATGACCAAGTCACTGCCTTACAAACTTGTAAAACCGAGGCCTGATGGCTAAAAGCCTAAGAAGCACTCAGCGCTCTAGTAGAATGAGCCTTCACAGGGAAAGGAGGAACCTGACCCTTGAGTAAATAAGCCTGAACAACCATCTGTCTGATCCATCTTGAAATGGTCGCACCGGACGCAGCCAAACCTTTGCGAGGACCGTCCATAAGGACAAAGAGAGAGTCCGATTTTCTAAAGGACTCAGTAACCGTCAGATAAACCCTTATCGCCTAAACCTCATCCAGAGAGTGCAAGGTAATCGCCTTGGGATGTTGAGGCTTAGGACATAAGGAAGGCAACACTGTCTTCATTAAGATGAAAATCCACCACCTTAGGGAGAAAAGACGGTTTTGGTCGGAGAACCACTTTATCCCTGTGGACCACCAAATAAGACGAATGACAGGATAGCGCTGCCAACTCAGAAACTCTGCAAGTAGAAGTGATGGCCACTAGGAGGGCAACCTTCTGTGACAAGGAAGGCAGAGAAATCTCCCGAATATTCTCAAAGGAAGGCTTTTAAAGAACAGAAAAAAAACAGATTGAGATCCCACAGTGGTAATGGGGATCTCCTCGAAGGAGCCAGATGACGCACCCCCTGGATGAAAGTGCAAATCAAGCTATTACTAGCCAACGGACGTTGGAAGTAAATAGCCAAGGCCGACACCTGGCCCTTGATAGTACCCAACGCAAGAACTGCTCAACCCCTTTTTGTAAAAAGGCCAAAACCCTAGCTACAGAAAACAAACGAGGGTGCAGTTGCAGTGATTCACACCATGAAATGTACGATTTCCAGGTATGATGATAGATTTTCCTGGAAGTCGACTTCCTGGCCTTCAAAAGAGTCAGAATCACTGAGTCAGAGAGACCTCTATCCTGTAAACACGTTTCTTTCAACAGCCAAGCGGTTAAAGCCAGCAACCGTAAAGCAGGATGGAAGATCGGTCCTTGAAATAGTAGATCTTCTCGCAGAGGAAGACGCCATGGAGGATCCACGACCATTTTTACCAGCTCTGCATACCAAGACCGCCGAGGCCAGTCTGGCGCCACCAGAATGACCGAATGCCTTCCATCGCCACCCAGCGAAGAAACCGCGGAAGAAGTATGAGCAGAGGAAAGGCATAAATCCTCCGATACTGGCTCCAAGGAGCCAGAGTGTCTGTGGTGTCGGCCAGAGGATCCCAAGACCTGGCCACAAACCGCTGAACTTTCCTTTTGAGTCAGGACGCAAACAGATCCACATCTGGGGTCCCACACTGGACACACAGGAGATGAAACCCGTCCATCAGGTAATCCGCTTGCCAATTCTCAACACCCAGAATGTGGACTGCGGAAAGAGCCGGAACATTGGCTTCCGCCCAAATCAGAATCGCAGCCACCTCCTTGGCCGCCAGAGCACTCTTGGTGCCCCCTTGATGGTTGATGTAAGCCACCGCTGTGGCATTGTCCGAATGAAACTGAACTGGAGAGCCGGATAGCCGACTCGTCCAGAGAAGCAGGCAGAGCTTGATCGCACTCAGCTCCAGAATATTGACCGGCTAGGAAGACTCATCCGACACCCAAATCCCCTGGGCACAGAGCTTCCCCAGCACTCCACCCCAACCTGACAGTCTGGCGTCCGTGGTGACAACCATCCAAAACACAGGCAGGAAGGACTTGCTCTGGCACAGGACAGTAGACTACAGCCACCAAGAAAGAGTCCCCTTGGTAAGATGGCTCAAGCAAATCTTCTGGTCCAATGACCGAGGATCTCTGTTCCATTTCGCCATAATCTCCTTCTGCAAGGGTCTCGAGTGAGACTGAGCAAATGGGACTGCTTCGAAGGTCGAAACCATCAGCCCCAGGGCCCGCATGCAAGCCAGCAAGGAGGACTGATCAGTCTCAATCAGCAACCTGACTGCTTTTTGCAGCTTCTGAAGTTTGTCCAGTGGGAGAAAGACCCTCGCCAAGGCAGAGTCGAGAGTCAGCCCCAGATAAAGTGACCCGTACTGACTGAAGGGTCTGAATGATGATAGAGTCATTGCCCAGCAGATCTGAGTGGGAGACTGCTCGCAACAGGAGATCATCCAGTTATCCCCCAATTGGGATACCTTGCGGACGTAACAAGGCCAGCACTGGGGCCAGGACCTTGGTAAATACTCTGGGAGCCGAGGCAAGGCCAAAGGGTAACGCCACAAATTGAAAGTGCTCCTCTGCCACCGCAAAGCAGAGGAATCGCTGGTGTCCCTTGAAAATGGGGACGTGGAGATACGCATCTTTGAGATCGATGGAGGCCAGAAAATCCCCCTGATTTAATGATGCCACCACTGACCGAATGGACTCCAATAGAAACTTCTGCACCCGCATAAAGCGGTTCAGAGCCTTGAGGTCCAGAATTGGGCGCACCTTGCCCTCTTTTCTGGGCACTGTGAACAGGTTTAAATAGAAACCTTGAGAGCGTTCCTGCTGAGGAACCGGCACAATCACCCCTTGAGCCAGGAGATCTTGCACAGCCTCCCGCAGATACTTCAAACGCTCTGGAGACAGGCGAAGAATTTACTGAAAAAACCTGTCCCCTGGCCGGGACCAGAATTCGATCTTGTACCCGGAACCAGTTTGTGAACCCAATCATTCTGAATGAAGGAAGTCCAGGGTTCCCGAAAGAAGCGCAGGCGTCCCCCTCCCACCCCTGAGCCGGGTGAGGGCGCCGCTTAATTGTGAAGAGGACTTGTCAGCAGTACCTGACTGACCAGCCTTGGGCTTGCCCCAATGCTTTAAAGCCCTTCCAGAAGCTCTGAACGGCTTACCTTTTGCTTGCGCCCCGGAGGTATGAAAAAACTGCTTGTGAGCAGAAAAAGAAGGACCCCGCTTAGTACGGGGGGGGGGGGGGTCTTACCCTTGGAGGATTGAGGAAGAGGATGAGTCGCCAAACAAACACTATCCCAGAAAGGGGAGGTCAGCTAGGACTTTCTTTGAAGTTTGGTCAGCCAACCAGCTCTTCAGCTAAACTATGCGTCTCAAGGCAACGCCCATGGCCGAAACCCTAGCCCCCGGGGGAGTCGCATGCATAGATGCATCACACAGGACCACCACAGCCTGGATTACCTGGTCCAACAGTTCCAGCTGTTCTGGAGGAACAGTCTCGGGGGCCAAAGACTCCCGCAAGCCCCTAATCCACACCGTCACCGTCTGTGAGACTAAAACAGACACAAAAACCGGTTTCAAAATTGAACCCGCCAACACATGAAGATAGCGGGAAAGGGATTCCACCCACCTGTCCACAGGGTCCATAAAGACCGGGGAATCTTCCACAGGCACAAGGGTAGACTTGTTTAATCTGCAGACAGGATTTCACTTTAGGTGGCATTGTCCAATGGTTGGAGACCTTTTCAGCAAAAGAATACTGGCGTTTAAAGCATTTTGGCACATCTAACACATGCTTAACGTGCTGCCATTGGTTATTCACGATATCTTGAAAAGTGTAGGGACAAGGGAAAACCTTGCCAGCTTTCTGGGACTTCTGGGAGCCAAAAGCCATGTTCGTCCCTGCTGGCGTGAGCTCATGAGCCAACTTTAAAGTGTCCCATACTGCAAGAATCAGGGCTTCCACTAAAGCGCGTTCCTGCGCTGCAGCTGAAGAAGACAGGTCCTCTTCACCATCTGACTGCGAGGACAGCGACCCCTCAGGAAGGCCAGCATCCGGGCCAACCGCATCAGCCTCTGAATCAGAGGACACCTCCTGAGACGGAGAACGCAGCAGCCGTTTTCGGCTATCGACCTTTTTAATAACTAAATCAACTTTATTCACCAGGCTTTCCAGAGCTGCTGAAATCGCGGCCAGTGAATGCAATCCGGACTGTCTGGGAGTACCACAGAATGGGTCTAAGGGTGAATTCACAGTTTCTGACTCCATTTTGCCAGTTGCAAAAAATTGAGTACTGACGCTTTAAGAAGCGCCGATCGCAGGTTCCTATTACTGATCGCAGCGGTCTGCAGATCTCCCCTTTTAACTAACAGCAGAGCGTGCAGTGATATGTCCGCAGGGACCCCAGTACTGTACCACCTCAGAGAAAGCATCCTCCTGATCGTTCCAGCAGCTTGCAGAAAGAGACAGGAAATTACCTCGGCCAGCAGCAGGAAACAGAGCACAGGAAGTGATCTCGCCTGAGTGAAAGGGCACGCTGCTCAGTGAAGCACAAAGGCTACACAAACATGGTTGCCCATACAGCTTCAATAGGAAGCTGCAGGGAAAATGGCTGCCCCATACAAATCCATGGGGGAAAAAAAACTACATTGCCCACACTTAAGATGGCGGCGCCCACGGCAATCCACTATGAAGGCCTCAGGATCCACCACAACAGGAACCAGCAAGCCATGGTTCCATGATACACCCCCCCCCCCCAGGGCGCCAGGCGCCCCAGACACATAGCCCCCTACAGGGACAGGGAAGGGGAGGGTAAGACACACACTTGTAGATCACCAGGAAATTCTTCCCTGAACACTAGCTAGGAAGTGAGCAAAGAGAAATCAAAGAAAATATTCTGAAAGGAATACAAATAACTGAAACCAGAGTCCCAGCAGGAAACCTAGGCCCTATTCCTTCTCTAGGCAGAAACAAACTGATGTGCTGGGCTGTGTCTGTGAGGGTTATGTCTGGAGGGACAGTCCCGTGGGCGTGTATATGTAAAAACTTTGGACTAACGTACTGCCTAGACTACTCCTGCAGGTGGCAGTATAACCCACACAGCTCATGAAGATGAGACTGCGTCTGTCAATGGACGATCGAGAAATGAAGCCTCATGTGGAGTTTGGAAGAAGTTGAAGAATCTCAACTCTTTTCATTCAAGTCTTTGGTAACGCACCATAATCGCGCTGGCACATGTTTAAAGTGTGTTTGCATCGAGTTAGGCCTTGTCCACAAAAGCCAAAAAACAAATTTGGGGCATTGTTAAATGCACATCAAACGTCACGAATAACTTGCATTAAATCTATAGACGCATTTGTTAAGCGTCAATATTTTGAGCAAGTGTTAACAAGGCCTTAGAGGATAAAATGGGGAAAATTCACGCAGCTTGGGTGAATGCTTATGACATTTGCCCCTAACTAATGTTTTATAAATAGATCTGCAAAACTGTGTGCAGAGGGCACCTCTCTGCACCTATACCTCCGATTAGATTTTCTGCAGCCCTTCCCAAATAATAGAGTACCCTGTCAAACAAACAGTAACCAGAGATGCCAGTTCTGCTTACATTCTGAGCCCTATTATTGGCTCAGCTTTGCGACGGGCTGCTTTGCATACCTATAGTGAAGATCGGGAGACAGGAGGGTTTTGGCTGAGCTAGCAACCATGGACATTGATGGCATATCTGATTGCCCCAGGGCCACTGGGTACTTTGCAGAAAGACTAGCCATGTCCAGAGTGGATTTGGATGATTTCTAGCTAATTCTGGAAATTTGCTTTCTTACCCGATTAAGGTCCACTAAGGCAGGAGTCTCCAAACAGTTCACTGTTCTTTAAGATTTGGGGGGTCAGTGTGGGTAGAAAATGTACCGGCATCAGTGGGAGTAAACAGTGCCGCATCATGGGTTTTAGCAGTAGTGACATGGTTGGGATCAATGGGAGGAATAGTGACCTATCGACAAAATCAGAGGAAGGAAGCGTGCCTCATCATTGGTGTCAGTGGGAGCCATGGTACCTCATTGGTGTCAGTGGGAGTAATGGTACAGTGGATTTACCAAGTCTACACACCCCTGTTGCAAAGTCAGGTTTCTGTGATGTAACAAAATGAGACAAAGATAAATCATTTCAGAGCTTTTTCCACCTTTAATGTGACTTATAAACTGTACCACTCAATTGAAAAAAAAAAAAAAAAATAACGGAATTTTTGTAAAATCTTACCTGTAAAATTCCTTTCTCCGAGTCCTCCGACAGTCGCCGCCTCCTCTAAGTAATCACTGTTGGGTATTGTCTTCCCATCCGCAGGAATAGCTAGGCATATAGACTTAGTCCAAAGACAAAAGGCATTAGCATATACACACCCATGGGGGCCATGGGGGATGTCCCATCCGGGCAATACCCCCCCTGCATCACCACTCCCAACTCAGTTTGGTAGCATAGCAGTAGGTAATAAGAACCCCAAAAGAGGGGCGGGGGCGGCGACTGTCGGAGGACTCAGAGAAAGGAATTTTACAGGTAAGATTTTACAAAAATTCCGTTTTCTCTTACGTCCTCGACAGTCGCCGCCTCCTCCAAGTCATCACTGTTGGGATGTCCCAAAGCAGTACAGACATGAGGGGTGGGAGACGCAACCGTAGAAAAGGCGACGCAGTACCCACATCAGAGAAAGGAATCTTACATGCACCGTAAGAAAACCAACTGGGCAACAGAAAAAACAATGCTCAACAGGAGCAACAGCCCAGGAAAGCAAATGCCAACAGCCAGGGACCCAGAAAAAAATTCAAGGGTTCATCATGGCACTGTCTACTTTGTAGAACTTGGAAAAAGTGTGCACCGACGACCAAGTCGCCGCCTTGCACACCTGGGCCACCGAGGCCCGATGCCAATAGGCCCAGGATGCACTCAAAGACCTGGTAGAGTGCGCTTTAACAGGGAAGGGCGGAACCCGTTCCTTCAAGGCGTAAGCCTGCTCAATGGTCTGTCTGATCCATTTGGCAATAGTTGCTGTGGACGCAGCCATGCCCTTTCGAGATCCCTCAGGAAGGACAAAGAGGGAATCCGTCTTCCGAAAGGATTCCGTAGACGACAGGTAAACCCTGATCGCCCTGACAACATCCAAGGAATGTAAGGCAATCTCCTTTGGATGTTTAGGCTTCGTACAAAGCGAAGGCAGGACAATGTCCTCATTAAGGTGAAAGTCAGAGATCACCTTGGGAAGGAAGGATGGGGGTGGTCGCAAAACCACCCTATCCTTGTGAATTATCAAGTAAGGGGAGCGGCAAGACAACGCCGCCACTCCGACACTCTGCGAGCCAAAGTGATCACCACCAGAAAAGCAACCTTTTTCGACAGCAGAGGCAACGATATCTCCCTGATGTTTTCAAAGAGAGCACGCTGTAACGCGGACAGAACCAAGTTCAAGTCCCTCCCTTCCTGGGAGGAGCCAAATGTCGCACACCTTGAATGAAGGTGCGCACCAAGAAATGAGACGCCACAGGGCGTTGGAAAAGGACAGCCAGTGCAGACACCTGGCCCTTTATCGTGGCCAGCGCCAGGCGCTGATCCACTCCAGACTGGAGGAAAGCCATGATTCTCGACACCGAGTAAGAATGAGGGGAGAACCCCCTGGACTCACACCAGGTGAAATAGGCTTTCCAGGTACGGTAATAGATCTTACCAGAGGAGGATTTCCTAGCCTTGATTAGGGTAGGGATAACCTCAGGGGATAGACCCTTGTCCTTCAAGACATGGGTCTCAACAGCCAGGCCGTTAAAGCCAGCGACTAAAGCAGGATGGAAGATCGGACCTTGAGACAGGAGATCTTCCCGCAGAGGCAGACGCCACGGAGGCGCCACTGCCAGGTGAACAACGTCGGCGTACCAGGACCGGCGAGGCCAGTCCGGCGCCACCAGAATCACCATGTGCGGTTCCGAGACCAATCTGCGAAGGAACCGGGATAGTAACTGAATCGGAGGAAAGGCGTACATCAGACGGATACTGATGCCAAGGGGCCACCAACGCATCCGAGGCGTCCGCCAACGGATCGCGCGTTCTTGCCACGAACCTTTCCACCTTTCGATTTAGCCGGGATGCGAACAGATCCACGTCTGGGGATCCCCACCTCGCACACAGCATCTGAAAGACCTCCGGGTGTATGGACCATTCCCCCTGGTCCAGGGTCTGGCGGCTCAGATAATCGGCCTGCCAATTCTCCACACCCGTATTGTGAACTGCTGAGATCGCCGGGACATGAGTCTCGGCCCAAGACAGAATGTCGGTCACCTCCCGGGCCGCTCGAGCACTCCTGGTGCCCCCCTGGTGGTTGATGTAAGCCACCGCGGTAGCATTGTCCGTCTGTACGCGAACAGGCAGGCCCCGGAGACGGTCCGATCACTGGAAGAGACAGAGTTTGATCGCTCGTAATTCCAGCACATTTATCGGGAGGGAGGACTCCTCCTCCGACCAAGTGCCCTGGGCAGACAGGTTGCCCAGGACTCCACCCCAGCCCGACAGGCTGGCGTCCGTGGTAACCACTGTCCACACCAACGGACGGAAGGACTTGCCTTCCGCCACCGACGGGGACTGGATCCACCATAGAAGAGCCAATCTGGTCTGGCGACTCAAGGAGACATCCAGATCCAAGGACTGAGGTAGTCTGTCCCACCTGGCCAGGATCTCCGTCTGGAGAGCCCGCGTGTGGAACTGGGCAAAGGGAATCGCCTCGAAGGCTGACACCATCAACCCCAGGCCCCGCATGCAGGTCCCGAGTGACGAGGATGGATTGTCCCTGAGGGACCTGAGTTCGTCCCGCAAAGTCCGGAGCTTGCCCTCCGGCAAGAACACCTTTGCCTGAGCAGAGTCCAGAACCATTCCCAGATAGGGAAGGCGAAGCGATGGAGACAACGCCGATTTTTGAACGTTGATGGTCCATCCGAACTCCTGGAGCGTCTGTACCGTGATGGACAGATCGCGCACAAGGTCCTGGCTGGCACGCGATCTCAGAAGCAGATGGTCCAGGTACCCCAGGACCGCAATGCCCTGGGCCCAAAGCAGGCCCAGAACCGGCGCCAACACCTTGGTAAACACCCTTGGTGATGAAGCGAGACCGAAAGGTAACGCCACAAACTGGTAGTGGTCCTCTGCGATAGCAAACCGAAGGTACCGCTGATGACCCTCGAAAATGGGGATGTGCAGGTACGCATCCTTCAGATCTATCGAAGCCAGGAATTCTCCTGGACTCAAGGAGGCCACAACCGAACGGAGAGACTCCATTCGAAACTTCCGAACACGCACGAAGCGGTTCAGCGCTTTTAAGTCCAGAATAGGACGCACTTTGCCCTCCTTCCTGGGCACAGTGAACAGATTCGAATAAAACCCCCGAAACCTGTCCCGATGAGGCAGGGGGACAATCACTCCCTGAGCAAGCAGGTCCTGTACCGCTTGATGCAAGTCCAGCAGACGCCCCGGAAGCAGATGGAGATTGGAGGGAAAGAATCTGTCCGCCGGCCGGGAAAGGAATTTGATCTTGTAACCTGATCGAACGATTTCCTGAACCCACCTGTCCGATATCCGGAGAAGCCAAGGTTGGAGGAAGCCGCGCAAAAGTCCCGGGCAGGCGGCACGTCATCAGACACGAGATTGCCCCTAAGCATCTTAGTCCAATCAGCCACCGCCTGAGCCACCAGAACGGACGCGAAAACGGGTTTGAGCAGCGAACACGCCACCGTATAAGAATGGCGGGCTAGAGACTCCAACCGCCGGTCCGTGGGATCCCGGAAAACCGGGGTATCCTCAGTAGGAACCAAGGTAGCCTTGTTCAACACGGCCACAGTGTGATCCACCTATGGAGGCGCACACACCATCGTGATTCCGTAGCCGGCGCAAAAGGATAAAGCAATTTGAACCGACTAGGTACCAGGAATGGACGTTTTAACGTGCGCCACATTTCATTAACAGTGTAATGGAATTCCGCTGGGCAGGGAAAAACCTGCGCAGACTTGCAGGTCCTGTGCGTCCCAAATGAGGACACAACACCCGGAGGACAGGGCACATCCTCTAAATGCAAGGTTTCTTTAACAGAAACAATTAACTCATCCATCGTCGCCCGTTCTTCAGGCGACCCCGGGGAGGATGTATCAACACCCTCCAATTCAGCCTCCCCCTCAGACCCCGGGGGTTCTAAGGACGAGCGGGACCCTGAAAAGGGCACGCTCGCAGCAGCAGCCATATCCCCATCTGAATCAGAAGAGAGAGACAACCTGGGCCTCTTTCTCGCAGCCCGTTCAGACATCAGCATTTCCATATTTGCCACCAAAGTCGCTACTACAGCAGCCAGATCGGGACGCAGCGGAGCCACAGGAGAACTGGGGCCCCCCACTAAAGCTGGAGGAAACTTGCTTTCCTGAGAATCCATGGCTCAAGTTATCAGAACAAACTACAGTGCAAAAACGGTGTACTGTCCCCTTTAAGAGCTACTGCTACAGTGATGAAAGACCCCCAAAGGAGAAAAGAAACTGAGCCAGAAGCGATATACAGAGGGAAATTGAGAGTGATAACCTGCAGAGCGTTGCTACCAGTGTCCTTGCAGCTGATGGAAAGGAAGTGCTGCTGGAGAGGGCTGGACTATGTGCCAGACCCCGGGAAAATGGCTGCCCCATAGGGATGCATTGGAGGCTACGCCAAAATGGCCGCCGACATGCGGCCGGACCGATCGTTCCACCGACGACAAAATGGCGGCGGATAGCGCCAAAATGACATGCATGATCGCCCCAGAGAAGCTATACATGTGTGCCCACAGTAAAGATGGCGGACCGCGCGAAAATGCACCGCTGCGGTCGCCGCACAAGCACAAACGTCTGTACCCCCAACATGCACCTAAGGTGACACAGGGACAGGGACCCCCTAGGCAACATACAGATCTGCACAAGCGATCCCCGCAGGGATCGCACAGGGAGTCACACAGGCACAGACACGGGGAACACACAGCAACACAGACTGCCACCCCAAACAGAGGCCCCACACCAAAAAGTACTTACCTGTACCAGATGGCGTGGGGAGCCTCCATGCACGGAAAACCTCTGTCCTCATCTGACAGGGAGTGCCGTGAGCCAGGGACATGACGCTACAGCACCGCAGCCGAGTCCTGTGAGGTAGCCACCTCACGGCTGCATCCCTGTAGCAAACCGGGATTGGTCGTTCGTAATGCCAGGGCGAACAATAGCTGAACGCTCGATGGCGGGCTGGGGGTCCATCTGGCCCTTTTGCTCTGGAGAACCAGGGCGGCCAGTCCGAATCCCAGCACCGCATGATCCATCTTCATCCGAAGAGAAGACTAACACTAGAAGCTGACAAAATAAACAGCTAGTAAAGTAAAAGAAAAAACTGACATTTTCAAAGAAAATCAAAGAAAAGATTAGGAAGGCTGAGACTAAAGCCCCAGCACAAGGGAAGCCTGACTATTCCTGACGCTAGGCAGATTAAAACTGAGTTGGGAGTGGTGATGCAGGGGGGTATTGACCGGATGGGACAGCCCCCATGGGTGTGTATATGCTAATGCCTTTTGTCTTTGGACTAAGTCTATATGCCTAGCTATTCCTGCGGATGGGAAGACAATACCCAACAGTGATGACTTAGAGGAGGCGGCGACTGTCGGAGGACGTAAGAGAAATATATATTTTTAGAGGAGGGAGGTAAAATTAAACTAAAATAATGTTGTTGCATAAGTGTGCCGACCTTCTTACAACTGGGGGTGAAGCTGTGTTCAGAATTAAGCAATCACTTTCAAACTCATGTTAAATAGGAGTCAGTACACACATGCCATCATTTAAAGTGCCTCTGAATAACCCCAAATAAACGTTCAGCTGTTCTAGTAGGTCTTTCCTGACATTTTCTTAGTCGCATCCTACAGTCTGCAGAGAGCTTCCAAAGCATCAGAGGAATCTCATTTTTAAAAGGCGTGAGTCAGGAGAAGGGTACAAAAGAATATCCAAGGCATTAGATATACCATGGAACACAGTGAAAACAGTCATCATCAAGTGGAAAAAATATGGCATAACAGTGATATTACCAAGAACTGGACATCCCCCCAAAATGGATAAAAAGTTGAGAGGAAAATGGGTCAGGGAGGCTGCCAAGAGGCCTACAGCAACATTAAAGGAGCTGCAGGAATATCTGGCAAGTACTGGCTGTGTGGTACATGCGACAACAATCTCCCATACTCTTCATATGTCTGGGCTATGGGGTAGAGTGGCAAGACAGAAGTCTTTGATCTTGGTCTAATTTTTTTAACAGAAACCTGACATTTTAACAGGGGTGTGTAGACTTGTTATATCCACTGTACCTCCATCATTGGTGTTAGTGGGAGCAATGGTACCTCATCATTGGTGTTAGTGGGAGCAATGGTACCTCATCATTGGTGTCAGTGGGAGCAAAAGTAACTCATCATTGGTGTCAGTGGGAGCAATGGTAACTCATCATTGGTGTCAGTGGGAGCAATGGTAACTCATCATTGGTGTCAGTGGGAGCAATGGTAACTCATCATTGGTGTCAGTGGGAGCAATGGTGTCCCAAGGGCCAGTAGAGGCAAGCAAATGGCCACAATTTAGAGACCAGTGCACTAAGGTGTTAGTGCTTCTTTTATAGAAAGATCTATAAAGACTGTGTTGTGATTATGGTATTTTGCTCGTTTAGCTAAAAAGAAACAAAAGTACTTAACAGAGTTTTTCTTTAAAGTGACATTAAAGTCTTGTTGTCCATTCAGATATGGGGCCGTGGCTCATTTCTGCTCCCTCAGCCAATAAGGAGAAAGAGTCCTGGACAGCTGAAGCTCTCGTGCATGGATCAAGGTGGGCATTGAGATAAAAATCCTTCTGCCTTTACAACCACTTTAAACCAGAGATGCTGTGACAATTGTGTTTTTTATATAAATTCTGTAAGCGACGCTCTGCTATATTTGTATCCCTATGAGCCAATTACTACAAAATATTAATCACAGCACAGTTCTGCAATCCATTTGATTAAAGACCTTGACAGCAAAATAGTTACAGTACAATGCATAAGACTGACAGTAGAGACCAATTATTTATCTATATGCTGGGCATTTCTTGATCAGTTAGCTTGGCTTGAGTTCCCCAGCTGGGAACAGGAGATGTGACAAATGCCCTTAATTCGCCTGGTACATATGTCAGCAGGTGATATCATCCTTTAGACACAGATGTAAGATTCCACTCTAAATTGTCAAACGCAGCTTTCACAGATGATGGGTGAATCATCAGCAATGAAACAACTGATTATTTTTACAAGGCATTAGAAAAGAGATCTTCCAAAGACTTTCATTTAACCAGTTCTGGACCGGAAGGATTTGCCCCCTTAATGACCAGGCCTTTTTGCGATTCAGCACTGCGTTACTTTAATGGAAAATTGCGCAGTCGTGCGACGCTGTACCCAAATAAAATTGATGTCCTTTTTTTCCCCACAAATAGAGCTTTCTTTTGGTGGTATTTGATCACCTGTGCGTTTTTTTTTTTTTGCGCTATAAACAAAAAAATATCAACAATTCTGAGAAAAAAAAAAAACAATATTTTCATTCTGCTATATAAAACATTCCCAATTAAAAAAAAAAAAAAAATTAAAAATCAAATTGTTTTATTCTTTTAGGCCAATTTGTATTCTGCTACATATTTTTGTTAAAAAAAAATAAATAAATAAAAATCGCAATAAGCGTATTTTGATTGGTTTGTACAAACTAGGGGAAATATGTATGTAATTGTTATTTTTTACTAGTAATGGCGGCGATCTGCGATTTTTAGTGGGACTGCGACATTGCGGACGACAGATCAGACCCCTAACTGACTTTTGGCAGGACCAGTGACATTACTACAGTAATCAGTGCTAAAAATATGAATGGTTACTGTAATAACAACATTGGCAGGGAAGGGGTTAACCTAGGGGTGATCAAAGGGTTAAGTGTGAGCCTAGGGGAGTGTTTTCTAACTGTGGGGGGGGGGGCTTGTGAAATGATGATCATAGAGACCTGTGATCCTATATAGAAGGATCACAGACGCTCTGTGATCATTTCAGAGAGAAGACCGGTTGGCTGTGTTTACAACAGCTGGACCGTTCTCTCTCAGCAGGGAGCGATCACGGGTGCCCGGCGGCAATCGCCCTCACTGGCCCCGTGCATCGGCATCACCACTGCCTAGTGGGGGCAGGAGCGTGCCGCCCTGCAGTGCGCGCTCGCCCCCTAGCACCATGTGCACAACCGACGTAATACTACGTTGTTTCGCGCAGGTGAGCCAGCCTGCCGCAGTAAAACTGCGGCGGGCAGTTTGGCAAGTGGTTAAAAATAAAAACAATGTGATGATCTACCAGTGAAATGGCTCCCCTATAGAGCAACTCTATGCAACCCGTACTGTGATGCAGAACAACCTCCGACACCTGTATCAAATCACATTCAAATTTTCTAGGAATATCTATAAAAATGTTTTTTTTTCAGTGCTTAAACTAAATTAAAATTTGTCTTCACAAAAATATTGAGGCTACCTTTGAAGCAAATCTTAACTTCATCTGAGCACCACAAACACTATTTAATTCATTTTTAATATTCAAAACAAACTCCCCCATCAATCCATGTCTCTATTATTTATTTTGTTGAGAAATCACTTTGAAATACACCCCCCTAGCATTTCTAGCAGTGGCCATCTTGAGTAAGGGCAAATGATTTACGTAGCATTTATTTCCTGGAATCTATCTGCATGCAGGAGAGTGTGCTTAGCCGAGAACCCCCCCACCCCCCCCTCCTCTCCTGAAGACTCCTGGGATGTATGATATCATTTGCCTAGGCAAGAAACCAGGAAGTAACTGAAGAAATGTAGAAGAAAAAAAGTTTTAACACAAGTAAATCTGATATACTTTCCTATCTTTACTATCTATTCCTTACTCCTTTTTGCTAATGCTAGCAGTACAAGGATTAAACACAATGTTGATTGGGAGAGTGAAGTTCCACTTTAATGAACCCCCCTTCTGAAAATGCTAGCTACCTGGCTGTCACGCTGATGCAGATTTAGATTCTGAGGCAGAAAGTCAGTTCTTATCTATATACATGTTCTTTGTTTGTAAATCAAAGTATCAACACAAGAGAATCAATATGAAGGCCAAGCACAATTGCAAACAGGGCTGCTCAGACGTGTGGTCCCACCGCCGGCCTAAACATCTAAAAAGGTAAAACTTAGCAATTGTACGAGCAGAGGACCGGGTGGCCTTTTAAACCTAGAAAAAAAAAAAAATGCATGATGTTGAAAAGCCCACAAAGCATCAACACTTCTGATTGGGCCTTCATAGGAAAAGGAAGAGCCCTAACTTTCAGGTCATACTCCTGAAGAATTTTTTGCCCAATTCGTCTAGCAATTGAGGATCAAGATGCAGTCTGTTCCTTCTAGAAACCTTCAAAGAAAACATGGACAAGGCGTGTCAGATTAAAAAAAAATATCAAGGTCTTGGCTGCGAGGTAGACTCCCACAATCCTAACCACATCCAAGCAGTGGAAAGCAATCTGCTTTGGAGCTGGAAAAAAAAGTGAAGGCAACACAATTTCCGTATTCAAAGATGAGGAGACCACCTTAGGCAGGACGGAATTACATGGTCTAAAACACAACCTTATCCACCTAAAGCAGGATAAGGCCACAAGCTTAGACATCCTCCTAATCGAGGCAAGTGTCATGAGAAAGATAATCTTGCGTGATATGAGGGGGGAGAAATACCCCTAATGGGTTCAAACAGTGGCCTATGAAGAAGCGACACCAGATTTAAGTTCCGCAAAGTTAGCGGAGAGCGTACTGGTAGAACAATATAAGCCACAAGTATCAAAACACAAGGCCCATGGGCCGAATCTGGCTCCCAGCCAATTTCATGCGATCCTCAAAACTCACTTGCAGCTGTGGCACCTACCTCATCCCTGCCCCACCTTGTCTCAGCAGCAGAAAGGACAGAACTCCTCCACCAGATTCTGCGCTTCTCCATGCAGCCACAGAGAGGCTCTTCGCTGGCGAGTGCCATCTCAGCAGTCGGCAGCAGAGAAGATGACAGAACTTTTCCTACAGATCCTGCACCTCTCTGTGCAGCCGCAGCATCCCCTTGTCTCCCTCTCTCCTGGTCTCAGCATTAAGCAGACTCCGGCAGCTGACTCCAGCCCTCCCCTGGTCCTTCACCAGACCCTGCACTTTCTGCTTTCCTGACAGCAGCACAAGGTAAGGGGGGTGCACTGTGATGTATGGGAGAGTGGAGGAATCTTGCTTTCTGACGATTTATATAGTCTTACAGATACAACCGACACTTTCAGAGCAACCATAATGTTGATGCAGCCCACAACAAAAAACTGAATTTTTGTAAAATCTTACCTGTAAAATTCCTTTCTCTGAGTCCTCCGACAGTCGCCGCCTCTTCATATTCGTCACAATGGGGTAATTGACCTTTGCTCCGTAGGAGTAGCTAGGCAACAGAATATGTCAATATTAAAGCGGAGTTCCACCCTGGATTTGTTTTTTTTTTTTTTTAATACCCCCGGGACAGTCAGGGCTAGTGCATTCCACAATGGCTAGCCTCTGATCTGTCCCGGGTTGCACTTACCTGCAAGACGAAATACTTACCTTGCAAACGTCTTGTCCAGCGCTGCCATCTCAGATGTGGGCAGCTTGAAGCCAGCGCGTCCTCTTCGGCGTCTTCTTCCGCCTTCTGTGGTCCCACGATGCTCTGCGCCGGCCCCGACGTCACTTCCGGGTCGCGCGCGTCACCCCTCCACAGCTTCTGGGCATGCCCAGAAGCTGTTTAGAAGGGGATGACGCGCGCGACCCGGAACTGACGTCGGGGCCGGTGCAGGCGCAATGATTCCTGGGAGCTATGACGTCCAGCTCCCAGGAATCATTGCAGAGCCAGGAAGTGACGACGGGCCGCGGCCGAGGAAGGAGGAAGAAGGAAGTAAGGTAAGTATATTTTCTTCGCTACGAGGTAAGTAAAAAAAAAAAAAATATGCGATTATCCATTTCTTTTTCAGGTGACCCGGAGCGAGAAGATGGAGGTAAGTATAAAAATAGGGTGGAACTCCACTTTAAAGCTTTTAACATATCCCACCCCCAGGAGGTGGTCCCCTCAGTCAATACCCTCCTGCTTCCTGTTCCATACCTCAGTTTCAGTAGAATAGCAGTAGAGTACATAAACAAACCCCAAAAGAGGGGCGGGGGCGGCGACTGTCGGAGGACTCAGAGAAAGGAATTTTACAGGTAAGATTTTACAAAAATTCAGTTTTCTCTTACGTCCTCCGACTGTCGCCGCCTCTTCATATTCGTCACAATGGGGACGTCCCAAAGCAGTGCAAACATGAGGGGTGGGAAACGCAGCCGCGCCTAAGGCAACGCAGTCTCCACATCAGAGAAAGTAACCTTACCAAAAGGAAGGAAACCATCTGGGCAGCATGAAAAAAACGTTGCTCAACAGGAGCAACAACCCAGGAAAAACAAATAACCTAGGGATAAAAACATCCCAAACAGCCAAGGGCCCAAAAACAAGGGACCTTAAGGATCTGCCGCACTAAGAACCTTGCAGCCAGAGGAAGCATCTGCCGATGCCTGAACATCCACTTTGTAGAACTTTGAGAAGGTGTGAACGGACGACCAAGTCGCCGCCTTACACACCTGGGCCACAGAGGCCCAATGATGACAGGCCCAAGACGTACTCAGAGATCTGGTAGAGTGCGCCTTCACAGGCATAGGAGGAACCTTCCCCTTCAAAGCATATGCCTGCTCAATGGTCTGTCTGATCCATTTGGCGATGGTAGAAGACGACGCCGCCATGCCCTTCCGAGGTCCCTCAGGAAGGACAAAGAGAGAATCCGTCTTGCGAAAGGATTTAGTCGAATTCAGGTAAACCCTGATCGCCCCAACAACATCCAAGGAATGTAAGGCCACCTCCTTCGGATGCTCAGGCTCCGCGCAAAGCGAAGGCAAAACAATGTCCTCATTGAGATGAAATTCCGAAATCCTTTTCGGAAGAAAAGAAGGATTAGGTCGCAAGACAACCTTATCCAAGTGGAGTACCAGATACGGAGACCTGCACGATAAAGCTGCCAGCTCCGAAACTCTGCGAGCCGAAGTGATCGCCACCAAAAAGGCGACCTTTTTGGACAACAGAGGCAACGAGATCTCCCTGATCTTTTCAAAGGGAGCATGTTGTAACACGGACAGAACGAGGTTCAAGTCCCATGGAGGCAAAGGCTCCCTCCGAGGGGGGATCAGGTGTCGCACCCCTTGAACAAAGGTGCCAACCAAAGAATTAGACGCCACAGTGCGCTGAAAAAGAACGGCCAGAGCAGAAATCTGACCCTTAATCGTGGCCAACGTCAAACGCTGGTCCGCGCCCGTTTGAAGGAAAGCCAACACTCTCGAAACCGAATATGAGCGAGGGGAATACCCCCTGGACTCACACCAGGCAAAATAGGCCTTCCAAGTACGGTAGTATATCTTCCCCGAAGAGGCCTTTCTAGCATTGATCAAAGTATGAATGACCTCCGGAGAGAGACCCCTATCCTTCAGGACCTCGGTCTCAACAGCCAGGCCGTCAAAGCCAGCGACTGTACAGCAGGATGGAATATCGGTCCTTGAGACAGAAGATCTTCCCGAAGAGGCAGAAGCCATGGAGCGTCGACCGCCAGATTCATGAGGTCTGCGTACCAAGACCGGCGGGGCCAGTCTGGCGCCACCAGAATCACCGTTTTTGGTTCCAAGGACAACCTGCGAAGGAACCAAGATAGCAACTGAATTGGTGGGAATGCATACATCAGCCGATACTGATGCCACTGAGCCACTAACGCGTCTGACGCGTCTGCCCGAGGATCGCGCGTCCTTGCCACGAACCTTCCCACCTTGTTGTTCAGACGAGACGCGAACAGGTCCACATCCGGAAGACCCCACTTCGCGCACAACATCTGGAATACCTCCGGGTGGAGCGACCATTCCCCCTGGTCCAGAGTCTGGCGGCTCAGATAATCCGCCTGCCAGTTCACCCCCGGAACGTGCGTCTCGGCCCAAGACAGAATGTCGGCCACTTCCCGAGCCGCTCGGGCACTCCTGGTGCCCCCTTGGTGGTTGATGTAGGCCACCGCTGTGGCATTGTCCATCTGAATCCGAACCGGACAGCCCTGTAGCTCGTCCGTCCAACGTTGAAGGCAAAGATTTATCGCCCTCAATTCCAGAAGATCCAGAGATTGTGGTCGCCCGTCCCACCTGGACAGGATCTCCGCCTGGAGATCCCTCGTGTGAAACTGGGCGAAGGGAATCGCCTCGAAAGCCGAGACCATCAAACCCAAACACCGCATGCCTGTCCGGAGGGATGAGCACGGAACGTCCCGAAGGGACCTGACTTCGTCCTGAAGCGTTTTGAGCTTGTCTTCCGGTAAGAAGACTTTTGCCTGAACCGAATCCAGAATCATACCCAGATAGGGAAGACGAACCGACGGGCACAGCGTCGATTTTGGGAAGTTTATCGTCCAACCCAACTCCTGCAGAGTCTGCACCGTGACGGACAGATCCTTCACCAGAACCTGACTGGTCGCAGACCAAACCAGAATGTCGTCCAGATACCCCAGGATTGATATACCCTGGGCTCTCAGTAAGGCCAGAACCGGTGCAAGCACCTTGGTGAAAACCCGCGGAGCCGAAGCGAGACCGAAGGGTAACGCTACGAATTGATAATGATCCTCCGCAATGGCAAATCGAAGGTACCTTTGGTGACCCTCGAAAATGGGGATGTGTAGGTACGCATCCTTCAAGTCGATGAAGGCCATGAATTCTCCCGGAACTAGAGCAGCCACTACCGAGCGCAGGGATTCCATGCAGGACTTGCGAACCCGCACAAAGCGGTTCAGAGCTTTCAAGTCCAGAATTGGACGTACCTTGCCCTCCTTTCTGGGCACAGTGAACAGATTTGAATAAAACCCCCGAAATCTGTCCCGATGAGGCACCGGAACCACCACTCCCTGAGCCCGCAGGTCCTGCACCGCCAGATGCAGATCCCGCAAACGCTCCGGAGACAGTTGAAGGTTTGAGGGAAAAAACCTGTTCGCCGGCCGAGATAGGAACTCCATCTTGTACCCAGACCGAACGATCTCCTGAACCCACCTGTCCCGAACGCTGGCCAGCCAGGGTTGAAGAAAACCGAGCAAACGTCCCCCCACCCCAGAACTGGGTGAGGGCGTCCCTTCAGGCCGCGTTGTTATGGGCAGCGGATCCGGACTGGCCGGACTTCTGCTTACCTGCCCACGGTTTCTTCTGGGAGCCTTGACCCTTGAAGGGTTTGCCCTTATAGTGCGACCGAAAGGCACGAAAGGACCCCTGAGGGGGCCTAAACGAAGCGTGCTTCTTAGCCTTGTGAGATTGGGGCAAGAGCGTGCTCTTACCCCCAGAGATCCCCTTAATCAGCGTATCCAGTGAGTCGCCAAAAAGACGAGATCCCGAATAGGGCAAATTAGCCAAAGTCTTGCAAGACGATTGGTCCACAGACCAACATTTCAGCCATATCAAACGGCGTGTCAACACCGCCACGCTGTGCACACGTGCAGCCAAAGGAATAACATATAATTCCGCATTACACAAATACATGACACCTTGATGAATCTGATCCACCATAGCCAATGTCGTCGGCGGGGCAGAATCAGCCACCAAGACACGCCTGAGTACTTGCGTCCAATCCGCAACAGCCTGAGCTGCCATAAGGGAAGCAAAAATAGCTTTTAGCATGGAACCGGTAACCGAGTAAGTATGACGGGCGAGAGACTCCAGTCTCCTGTCCGTAGCGTCCCGGAACACCGGGGTATCCTCTGCCGGAATCGCAGTGGATTTATTCAAAACCGCCACCGCGTGATCCACCGGAGGCGGCATACACCAATGTTCATCAGTGGCGGGTGTGAAGGGATAACGCAGCTTGAACCTACTCGGCACAGCAAAAGGCTTTTTTAGATTGCGCCATTGTTCACTAACAGCGCGCTGAAAATCTTCCGTGCAAGGAAAAACCTGCGATGTCTTGCGCCTCCGCTGTGTCCCATAAGAAGCCAGAACGGCAGGTGGACACGGTTCATCCTGTAAATGCAGCGTTTGTTTGATAGAAGCAACCAAATCATCCATGATTGCAAGCTCTTCAGACGAGCCAGGGGGAGAATCATCAACCCCCTCAAACTCTGCATCCACCTCCGACCCTGCAAAGTCCAGTGACGAACGGGACCCCGATAAGGGGACCCCAGCCATAGCAGCTCCATCACCTTCGCCCTCTGAATCAGAGGAGATTGAAACTCTGGGCCTTTTAGTGGATTGAGCAGCCACAAGCATCTGCACCTGAGCAGCCAGGTTAGCCACAACGGTGGCCAAATCGCCCCCCTCAGGGGAAACAGCAGCAGCCCCTTGTCCACCCAGTAAGGTGGGAGGAAATTTGCTTTCCTGAGAATCCATGCCCCCAGAAGTGTGCAGGAGAAAAAAATGGTAATTGCCCCTTTAAAAGCGCGGCTAGCGCAGCCTACCGCACACACACACCAGCACAAGTCGACCCCCACAGGGAAAACTACAAACTCAGGCAAGGAACACAGGACTAAGGAGGATAAAAACCTGGAGAGATCACTGCTGCTGCTGTATCCATCGATGTGCCCAGGGAAAAGGAAGTGATGCACCAGAAGCCGCTCCTATGAAGCCTATGGCAGGCTACAAGAAAATGGCCACCGGGGGAGGAGGTAAATGCAGGGCTACATGAGGCCGAAGCGATCGCCGCCAAAATGGCGGCGCTTGGCGCCAAAAACGCCGCTCCCAGCTATAGAAGAAGCCCTCATATGCCTGTAGTTATCATTAAAATGGCGGACCGCCGCAGCGGCCGCCGCATGTTGCACAAAACACGTACCACAGCATGTCCTACAACATATAGCATGTCACACAGAGAAATCACACAGTTAGGCACACAGAACAGTGTATCACAGCCCCCCTCCTTGCAGCCCACAGCAGCATCCAGACAGGGAGCCCCATAGTGTGAACAGACATGCAGGGTTACACAGTCCCAGACTGACACCCACTAAACAGACAGGTCCCCACACAGAGTACACTTACCTTCTGAATGGCGTGGGGAACCCGCACAAGCGATCAAGCCACTGCACATGTGACAGGGAGAGTCGCAGTCAGGACGCAGTAGAACTGCGGTGAGAAAACCGCATGGCGTCCAGTGAGGTAGCCACCTCACCATAGCATCCCTGCAGCGAACAGGGATGGGTCGTTCACATGTGCCAGGAAAAATACCTGACTGAACGCTCGATGGCAGGCTGGGAAGCCACTGGCCCACAACCTGCGACCAGGGGGGCCAGCCCGAGACCCAGCCCGCACGATCCTCTTCATCAGAAGAACTAACTAATGCTGACAAAAGTAACAGCTAAGTAAAGAGAGAGAAAAAAACTCAAAATCAAAAAAGAAGATAAAAGCTGAGACAAAATGCCCCAGCACAGAAACAGCCAGCTCACTCCTGAAAGCTAGGACAATGAAACTGAGGTATGGAACAGGAAGCAGGAGGGTATTGACTGAGGGGACCACCCCCTGGGGGTGGGATATGTTAAAAGCTTTAATATTGACATATTCTGTTGCCTAGCTACTCCTACGGAGCAAAGGTCAATTACCCCATTGTGACGAATATGAAGAGGCGGCGACTGTCGGAGGACGTAAGAGAAATTGAGTTTGACACCCCTAATCTAAGCCACCCCTTGCACAAAGGCTATGACCAAGGCATGGGAAGCCAAACGGTCTCTGAAAGAGGAAAGAAACTTGACCTCTCCTAGTCCTGAGGGCAAAGGACTTTTTCAGTCCAAACCGACTGAAGGACAACATCTGGGCCTAGGAGTATTTCCTGGGATAAAGATATCCTTTTTTGCAACACAATTTGAAAGTGTTGTAGTTCCAAAAACGTGTATTACAACCTGATTGGACGAGAAAGGGGGGGGGGGTGTTGTCACAAACTCCACCTTGTCTAGACAAAGAATTGTCTTCATTATAAAAAATACAAGCAAGCAAGAGAACCTGGTGGAGCATTACTCTCAATAATTGTAGTGCGGACTACTACAGTTATTTACAGCAGATATCAGATATGCATGCTTACCTCAAGTCACACTGACTGTGTGACTGTGAATGTAAAAATGCAAAAAACTGAATTATTGGAGTTCAGCTTTAAATGTGTTGATTTGAGTTCAGCTTTAAATGTGTTGAGGCACCAAATAGTTTGTTTCAGCCTTCATAAAAAAAATAAATAAAAAAAAAGCATTGTGACGCTTCGATGAAGGGTCAGCAACATAAGGTCTACGATTTCTTTCACAACAGTCAACAGTTAGAGGTGATTAAAGCGGAGTTCCGGCCTCGGAAACGTTTTTTCAATAAAAATACCCCCGGGACACTCAGGGCTAGTACATTTCATAATGGATAGCCTCTGAACTGTCCCAGGTCGCACTTACCTTTTAGAAGAAATACTTACCATGAAAATTTCTTGTCCAGCACTGCCATTTCAGGTGTGGGCAGCTGAAGCCAGGGCATCCTCTTCGGTGTCCTCTTTGTCCCAGAATGCCCTGCACCGGCCCCGCTCATCACTTCCAGGGCAGGCGCGTCATCCCTGCACAGCTTCTGGCCATGCCCAGAAGCTGTTTAGCAGGGAATGACGCGCCTGCACCGGAACTGACGAGCGGGGCCGGTGCAAGTGCATTGATTCCAGGGAGCGATGACGTTCAGCTCCCAGGAGTCAACACAAGCAGGAAGTGACGGCGCGGGCCGCGGCCGCAGGGGGAGGAAGTAGAAGGAAGGTAAGTATATTTTCTTCAAAAACAAAAAAAATTGGGACTATCCATTTCTTTTGCAGGTGAATGTCAGCAAGCTGATGGCCCAAAGTTGTTTTTGAGGCCGGAACTCCACTTTAAGTGATACCCACCCTGACAAAGCTTCCTTCATACCTCTTAAAGTGTTACTAAACCCAGGACCCTGCATTCACTTTATCTGGTCTCCATCAGTACACAGAACATGGAAATGTAATTATTTTAGTAAATTTAAACTGCCAATACCATTTCTCATCAATAATAGTACATAGCAGTCTTGTTACTTCTATCAGTGTCCAGCACTGGTTAAAGCTTGTAGGAATTTTCACTCTCCATTGATTGTCCTATGAGGCTGCAGAACCTCTGACCCCCTGTCTGGACAGTGCTGATTGGCCCTGTGCCGAACACACACACACACACACACACACACACACACACACACTTCCCCCCACCCCCAAAAAAAAAAAAAAAAGCCCTCTAGAAATACACACCAGATTGCCCAAGTGCTTCCAAGGCTCTGTACTATCAGGAGATGGATTGGGGACTGTGGAAGAAGGGGAGGATCAGAGAAGACAGAATCAAACAGCCTTTTTACACAATGCAGCGGATTAACCCCTTAGGTTACAGTGAGTATAACAAGCATGCTTTACTGCATATACAGACTGATTGTTTGGTGTGGGTTTAGTAACACTTTAAAGCGGTTGTAAACCCTAAAAAAAAAAACCTGCAAGACAAAGGCATAATGAGCTAGTATGCATCGCATACTAGCCCATTATGTGTAACTTACCTTAGAACGAAGCCCCGACACGGACCCCCGGACATCGCTGCGGGCGCTGCCATGATTTCTCGCTGTCTCTTCCGGGTTCGGCGGCTCCGGCGCGGTGACTGACCGGAAGAGACGGCTCCGGCGCGATGATTGGCCGGCAAACGAATTGAAGGTCCCCCCGGACCTTCAGAGCGCATGCGCCGCTCCCGCGAGCGGCTGCATGCACTGTAAATATCTCCTAAACCATGCCGGTTTAGGAGATATTATTTGTACCTACAGGTAAGCCTTATTATAGGCTTACCTGTAGGTAAAAGTGTCAAAAAGCGGGATACTACCGCTTTAATGTACACGCGCGTATTTGAACTCTAGCAGAATATGGCTACCATACCCTGTAATCTTATTCAGCGAACAAAGAAACAGTGTGGGAATAGGAATAAAAAATAAAGAAAAAAAACTGAAACATATTTAAGCAATTTCAGTTCTTGGTTGAATGATTCGTATTGTGAAAGACAGATTTCTAAACTTTCAGGGACTACATCTACCAGAAGTTTTCCTCTAATTGCTGGGACTGGAGAGGAAGGGGAAAAATACCATTATAATCATTACATTTTATTTCATTTTTTTGAGGTCAAACAAAAACCCGTCACAAGGTGGTTAGTCGTGGCCATGTGACAATTTCTAAAATGATGGCTACTTTTGAAATGGCAAACTGATAAGAAACCTCTATGAAAAGCCCTAGGCCTCAGGCACACAGGACGTTTTTTTTTTTTTTCCAACTCTCCTAGAAGCCAGCAGCTTAAAAAATGCCTGACGAATGTAAAGGGTCTAAAGCTTTTACAAGCTTCTACAGGTGTCAAGCTCTTGGGCTTGAATTCATTTCATTGGCCAGAATAAATCATTTATTCTGGTCCCTGAAATTAATAATGCTCAAGCACTAAATGTTTAGGTGCGTTTAGCAGCTTTTAGTAGCGTCAATCTTTTTTCCGATCAAGCTCTGCTACTTCTGGACGCACTGGCAGTGGGGTTTTTATCTCTGCCTCTAAAAACTGCTAAAAGCCTATGTGTGCATGGACACATAACTGAGGAAGAAACACAAGCGCCATCTAAGTGCAGCATCAAGTATTTATTGTGGCAAAAGTTCATATGTACGCACACTTGAGTAAAAGACACAGCTTCTGGCGTTGTGAATCAACAGTCCCCTGAAGGGATGCATCAGGATGGCCTCGGTGGCTACAGCAGATCGGGACACATCTGATGGATGTCAGCCTCTCCGTGGCGAGGCAAAGAATCCGCGCGGCTTCTCCTGTCATCAACTTCCGGGTGCAGGGGGGTTACCAAGGAGACGCGTTTGCGGAGCATGCGCTCTTTCTTCAGGCCTACTAGTAGGCCTGAAGAAGGAGCCTACTAGTAGGCCTGAAGGAGCACATGCTCCGCAAATGCGTCACCTTGGTAACCCCCCTGCACCCGGAAGTTGATGACAGGAGAAGCCGCGCGGATTCTTTGCCTCGCCACGGAGAGGCTGACATCCATCAGATGTGTCCCGATCTGCTGTAGCCACCGAGGCCATCCTGATGCATCCCTCCCTTCAGGGGACTGTTGATTCACAACGCCAGAAGCGGTGTCTTTTACTCAAGTGTGAATACTACATGTTAACTTTTGCCACAATTAATACTTGATGCTGCACTTAGATGGCGCTTGTGTTTCTTCCTCAGTCATTGCACAAGCCCCTTCTTGCTTGAACACTGAGCAGCCGTCTTAAAGAGCCAGCACATATCTCCAATCAACTTTAACCACCACATTGACGTTTTGATTACTCTGATGGATTATATTTATTGCAGTTGATTTGTCACTTATCTTGCTACTCCCACTTCATCACCCACAAGTACTAGCTTCTGTCTACTTTGTGCCAGTATGATCAATTTATGTTGTGCATGGACACATAGGCTAACATGTAGGGGTGTTTTGAGGCAGGATAAAAAAAATGCCAGATGCCCCTAGAAGCAGCACAGTGTGCATGAGGCCTTATACATGATTTCTACCCAAACATGTCATTTTTACAAGATAGTCGCTTGATCATATATCGAAGATCAAATCATTATGAATATAAAATTCATTTTGCTAGAATACTAAAAGGACTGGGATGATGATACTCATTGGAGCAGAACATTTTCATCTGCTCCACTGATGGAACTTTATTTATTGATCTTACAAGTTAATGTTTCCACGTAGAGGAAGCTTGCTTGTAGTGTAATAATAAAGAAGTCTTTGAGCCTGTTCATCTGGGTCATATAGCAGTGAGTGCCACTCGCACGCACTTGTTACATCACTAAGCTTGAGGCCTTTGACAGCTGAAGCACCAAGCAGCTGACTGCTACACCTGTTCCAGCTTACTTACATGACGGATGTCCTTCTTAAAATGTCACTTTCACAGAGCTGTGGTCGTTTTCTCATGTTTTTATGTTCTTTCAGTACAATAACCAATATTACCATAATTAGTACAGTTGCTTTAGAGTCACAGAGATTCCCTTGAAGTAAATAGGCCTAGTATTACCGTTTTCAAAAGCTTACCCTCATGCACGTATAAAATACCTGAATAGAATAACACAATGTATTCAGTTATTAGTCATTAAAACATACCATTTATTTGTTATATTGAACTAGCATATCTTCCCAAATATCATCTAATTAAAGCCTCCCGTTTTCCCCGACACAGCTGTACGGACACTAAAAGCAGGAGGGGGCCTGAGATTTTTTTTTGCTTTGCATAATGCTGTCAGATAACAGTTTAACCATGCTTCCAGTGAGAGGAGTGATGACCTCACTGGTGTGGTTCTGTTCCATCACCGTCCTCTCGTAGGCTGGGGAAGTTCTTGCACAGCAATGCTAAATTTATCAACTAAATTAAAGGATAAGTCCACCCTAAAACTAAAATCCCTGCACCTATAGATCTCCACATTCTAACAATAACCTATCTACAGAATCTCGCAAAAGTGAGTACACCCCTCACATTTTTGCAAATATTTTATTATATCTTTTCATGTGACAACACTGAAGAAATGACACTTTGCTACAATGTAAAGTAGTGAGTGTACAGCTTGTATAACAGTGTAAATTTACTGTGACCTCAAAATAACTCAACACAAAGCCATTAATGTCTAAACTGCTTGCATCAAAAGTGAGCACACCCCTAAGTGAAAATGTCCAAATTGGGCCCAAAGTGTCAATATTTTGTGTGGCCAGCATTATTTTCCAGCACCGCCTTAAGCCCCCGTTCACACTAAGGCGACCTGGTCGCCTCACAGGTCGCCTCCCATAGGGAAGCTGCGGACCCGTTCTAATCGGAGCGACACAAGTAGCTCCGACTTAGAAAAAGGGTCCGGAGCTTCTTTGGGGCGACCAGGAGGCGACCGCCATAGACTTCAATGTTATGAAGTCCGTGGCGGCCGCTCTGAGGCCGCGGTGCAAAGTAGCGTCGCTTGCAAGAGCACAGCACTTTATATACACGTGGATTTTTATATATATTATTTCTTGAAAGGACTTATTCAATATTCATGTCACGTATTTAACCACTACCCATCCGCGCTACAGCCTATATACGGCTGCAGCGCGGACTCGAATTTTCGGGAGGCCGTTTTTAAACGGCCTCCCAGTGACACGCCCCCAGCGCGCTCCCGCGAGCTCGCTGCGGGGAAAATCTGTGTCGGCCGTGTCCCTTGGACACGGCTGATCACAGATCGTGGTGAATGGCCAATCACAGCGGCCATTCACCACGTGATCTGGCCGTCCAATGAGCGATGATCTCATATGTAAACATATGAGATCATCTCTCATCGCCGGCGCTCCTTCCTCACACGGAGCCTGCAGTGTGAGGAAGGAGGGGGGGCCTTACAGCGCCGGGGACACAGGAGAATGTAATCAGGGCACCGATCACCAGTGCCCTGATTACAAGAGGTAAAAACACACACACAGAGCACCCCCTTCAGTGCCCACAGTGCCCCCCATCAATGCCCACAATCAGTGCCCATAGTGCTGCTAGTCAGTGCCCATCAGTGCCTGCTCATCTAGGCACTGATGAGCACTGACTGGCAGCACTATGGGCACTGAGTGTGGGCACTGATGGTGCTGCCCATCAGTGCTGCTCATCAGTGCCACCCGTCAGTGTCCAGTGCCATCCGCCAGTGCCCATCAGTGCCGCCTATCAGTGCCCATCAGTGCCGCCCGTCAGTGCCGCCTCTCAGTGCCCAGCAGTGCCACCTGTCAGTGCCCAGCAGTGCCGCCTATCAGTGCCCAGCAGTGCCGCCTATCAGTGCCCAGCAGTGCCGCCTATCAGTGCCCAGCAGTGCCGCCTATCAGTGCTCAGCAGTGCCGCCTATCAGTGCCGCCTATCAGTGCTGCCTATCAGTGCTCATCAGTGCGGCATATTAGTACCTCCTCATCAGTGCCCATAAGTGCCACCTCATCAGTGCCCATCAGTGCAGCCTATCAGTGCCCATCAGTGCCGCCTCATCAGCGCACATCAGTGAAGGAGAAAGATTTATTATCAAAATTTACTCGCAGAAAATAAGAAAAACTTTTTTTTTTTTCAAAATTTTTTGTCTTTATTCTTTTTTTTTTGTAAAAAATAAAAAACCCAGAGATGATTAAATAGGGTACAGTGTAGCATGACTGCGCAATTGTCATTCAAAGTGTGACAGCGCTGAAAGCTGAAAATTGGCCTGGATGGGAAGGGTGTTTAAGTGCACAGAAGGCAAGTAGTTAATCACATGGAATTTTATTGCAATATTTTGAGATTGAATATCTTTAATATTTTTCATATGCACTTTTTGATTTAGCGCAACACATATTATTTACTGAACTCTAGAGAAATGCTTAAAATAATGCATTACAATTTAACGAAACCCATCAGATATTAGTCAACTAAAACGTACTGGAGATTTTAGTCCACTAAAAACCATGAATTAGGTTTTTTGGAATTTAGAGAGAAAAAGCAATGATTTTGTAACCCACAGAAATTATTACATGAAATCCTATTTTTCCATGCAGTGGGCATTCAAAAGGCAGGAAAACCAAAACAACTGCTGGTGTGTTACTCTGCTGCCCTCTACTGTTCACCAAGTTAAATGTAATAAAATGAAAAAACATTTCTCAGGAAAAAATAATCTCCAAAAAGGTTAAAAATCCTAAAAAAGATTGCATGTTTTTAATTTTTACCGTTATTAACCCTTTGTGGCCACAGTATGCCCATCTGTAAAATGCTATTCGAATGTTTAGGCAGAAATGAGAAGTAGAGAGTACTCCTTGCTATATTCCACTATCTTTTGTTGTGCCTGTTGTTCAAGTTTAAAAGGGGGCAAAGAATCAAGATTGATGAAGATTTTGAATAAATTAACAAGGCAAGTTCATTCTTCTGCATCTAACTAGAAGTATCAAGCATTGTGCTTAAGGTTATATACATTTTAAGAAATAGATAACTAGCAGAGCAGGTCCTGACCCAAAGTAAACCTAGAATGACTGAAAAACATATCAGTTGTTGGCTGCTATTTTCTGACTTGGGGAAAAAGCTAGTTAGTTGGCTGTTGTCCCCTGGCTTCAAAACGTTTGAAATCACTGACCTGGAACAAGTATGAACATCTCAAGAGTCAGAAAAGATACAAGTCCTCATCTGTATGTATCAAATCTGAATCATGAGGATTGGAGTAACATTTAAGCTATTGGCCTTTTCAGAAGAAGATCAGCAATGGCAGTCTACATGCTTCCCTATGAAAGGTTTCCTTTAACCTCCTATGGACCGCCTCATGCAGATCTACTGCGGCAGGGCGACCCTCCTGCGTGAAATCACGTACCTGTACGTTATTTCGTGCACAGGGTCTGGGGGCGCGCGTGCCGCTGGCAACTTGCTCCTGCTGTGATTGGACACAGCTGGAGCCAATCAGCGGGTCCAGCGGATGCAATGTCCACCAGCACCAGCCGATCGCTCACAGGAGAGGCAGAACAGTGGTCTGCCTATGTAAACCAGGCAGACCGCCATTCTCTCAGAGAGGAAGATCTTGTGTTTCTGCTAAGCAGAAACAGGGATCTCTCTCTTCCTCCAGATCAGCCACCCCGAAACTCAGTTAGAAAGCACTCCCTAGGAGCACACTTAACACTTCGATTACCTTTGATGTTAACCCCTTCCCCGCCAGTGTCATTAGTACAGTGACCGTGCATTTTAGTTACATAGTTAGTGAGGTTGAAAAAAGACAACAGTCCATCCAGTTCAACCTATGATGCGTGTGTGTGTTTGCTTTTAACCGTACATTGTATACCCCTGTATGTTGTGGTCTCTAAGGTGTCCATCTAACAGTTTTTTGAAACTATCAATGCTCCCTGCTGATACGACTGCTTGTGGAAGAGAATTCCACATCCTTACCGCTCTCACAGTGAAGAACCCCTTACGCATTTTAAGGTTAAACCGCCTTTCCTCTAGTTTTAGTGAGTGGCCACGTGTCTTATTGTATTCCCTTACTCTGAATAGTTTGTTCCTTATGCCAGGGTCGCCAGTACAGTATTTGTACATTGATATCATATCCCCCCTCAATCTTCTCTTCTCCAGAGAGAATAAGTTCAGTGCTTGTAGTCTTTCCTCATAGCTGATCCTCCATTCCCCTAATTCATTTTGTTGCCCTTCTCTGGACTCTTTCCAGTTCCAGCACATCCTTCCTGAGGACCGGTGCACAGAACTGGACAGCATACTCCAGATGTGGCCGGACCAGAGTCTTGTAGAGTGGAAGAATAATCTCTTTATTTCTGAAGTGAATCCCCTTTTTTATACATCCCAGTATTCTGTTGGCTTTACTTGCAGCGGCTTGGCATTGCATGCCACTGCCAAGCCTGTTGTCTACCAGTACCCCCAAGTCTTTTTCCATCCTAGACTCACCCAGAGGTTCCCCCCTAGTGAGTAGCTTGCTTTCTGGTTTTTGGCCCCCAAGTGCATTACTTTACATTTTTCATCATTAAACCTCATCTGCCATGTAGTTGCCCACCCCGTTATTTTGTTCAGGTCCGCTTGTAAGGTTTCTACATCCTGCATAGAAGATATTGGCATGCCTAGTTTAGTATCATCTGCAAATACTGAGATTGTACTAGATATCCCCTCCTCTAGATCATTTATGAATAAATTAAACAGGATTGGTCCCAGGACCGAACCCTGGGGGACCCCACTTTCCACACCCGCCCAATCCGAGTACTCCCCATTAATCATCACCCTCTGGACTCTCCCCTGGAGCCAGTTCTCTATCCAGGTACTCACCTTATGGTCCATACCTACCTACCTTAGTTTGTACAGTAAGCGTTTGTGGGGAACGGTGTCAAAGGCCTTTGCAAAGTCCAGATACACCACATCCACAGGCTTTCCTTTATCTAGGTGGCAGCTCACTTCATCGTAGAAGGTTAATAGATTGGTTTGGCAAGAACGATTTTTCATAAATCCATGCTGATTTCTACTAATAATACAGTTTTCATTACTAAAGTCTTGTATGTGGTCCCTTAATATCCCCTCCAAAATCTTGCAGACTACAGATGTTAGGCTGACCGGCCTATAGTTCCCCGGGATACACCTCGGCCCCTTTTTAAATATTGGTACCACGTTGGCTTTTTTCCAATCAGCTGGCACCATACCACGTTGGCTTTTTTCCAATCAGCTGGCACCATACCCATCTGTAAACTATCCTTAAAGATCAAGAATAATGGTCTGGCAATCACCTGGCTGAGCTCTTTAAGAACCCTCGGGTGCAAGCCATCCGGTCCCGGTGATTTATTTATGTTAAGTTTCTCTAGTTTAGTTTTAAGTCTATCTTCTGTTAGCCATGGCGGCACTTCCTGAGGTGTGTTGTTTAGTTCGGCCTTACAAGCTAGGTTTGTGTAGCCCCCCGATTCTTTTGTGAAGACTGAAGAGAAGAAATGATTTAACACTTCCGCCTTTTCTCTGTCCTCAGTGGCCAAATTTCCTTTGTCATCTTTTATGGGGCCAATGTGATCTGGCCTCGCTTTCTTACTGTTTATATACTTAAAGAACTTCTTGGGGTTCTTTTTACACTCCTCCGCTATATGTCTCTCGTGTTCTATTTTAGCCGCCCTGATTTCGTCTTTACATTTCTTATTACACTCTTTGTAATGCTTAAATGCTGCCAATGACCCCTCAGTCTTGTATTTTTTGAAGGCCTTTTCTTTAGCACTAATATGCATTTTTATGTTGGAGTTTAGCCACCCAGGGTTTAATTTTGCTCTTTTAAATTTATTTCCCTTTGGAATGCACTGGCAAATCCCCTTGTTAAGTATGCTCTTGAAGCACTCCCATTTTTCCTCCGTGTTCTTTGTTCCCAGGGTTCTATCCCAACTGATATTTTCTAGCAGCGAGCGCAGTTTTGGGAAATTGGCTCTTTTGAAATTCAGCGTCCTTATATTACCCCTCTGCTTCCTATAACTGTAATTAATACTGAAACTTATTGACCTATGGTCACTGTTTCCTAAGTTCTCCCGTATTTCTATATCTGTGAGCAGGTCTGTATTGTTGGTAATCAGTAGGTCAAGTACCGCATTTTTTCTCGTCGGTGCATTCACCATCTGACCCATGAAATTGTCCTGCAAAATATTTAGGAACTGCCTAGCCTTGGCTGAGTGTGCGGTTCCTTCTGCCCAGTCTATATCTGGATAATTAAAGTCCCCCATTATAATGACGTATCCCGTCCTTGCTGCCAATCCTATCTGTAAAATGAGGTCCGCCTCCCCCTCCTCCCTCAGGTTGGGGGGCCTATAGCATACGCCCAATATTACCTTCCCCACCGTGCCTTCCCTTAGTAGCTCTACCCATAGGGATTCTGCCTCGTCCTTGTTAGCACTGATCCATGTATTAGTGTCACTGGTCCCCAAAAAAGTGTTCAAAGTATCAGTTAGGTGTCCAATTTGTCTGCCACAACGTTGCAGTCTTGCTAATAAATAGAAATTCCAAAAAAATATCCCATAGTTTGTAGACACTATAACATTTGCGCAAACCAATCAATATACGATTATTTTTATTTACCAAAGATACGTAGCAGAATACATACTGGCCTAAATTAATGAAGACATTTAATTTTTTTTTCTTTGTAGTTGGGTATGTTTTATAGCATAAAGTAAAAAAAATGGGATTTTTGACCTAAAATCCATGTTCGTTCAAGAAAACAGCTCCTTATCTTTACCGCAGAGTTATACTGCCCCCTACAGGAGTAGGACACTAGGCAGGAAAAAAACTTGACTACGCCTATGGGGCAGTCCCAAGGGGTATACTCCCACTCTCCGCTATAGCAGTGTCAGAAGAAAACCAACTCCACAGAGGGGTGGGTGCGGTGTCGGTCAATGAACATCAGAGAAATGGATTTTACGGTAAGTCAAAAATCCTATTTTGGCTTTCATTCATTGAGGGACAAAGCTCCTGGGACGTCCCAAAGCAGTGTCAAACATGAGGGATGGGAACAGAAAGGAAAAATTCCCAAGGCTAAACTGTAGCCAACCAGGTACCATGGAGCTTAACCATAAACAACTGGAGCTCACCTGAAAAAAAAACAATACACCCTCAAAGAGGACCAGATCCTCTAAACAGCAGCCTTCCAAAGTTTGTGGCCAAAAGAAGCATCCGCAAATGCCAACATATCAACCTTATAAAACTTTGTAAAAGTGTGCACAGACAACCAGGTGGCCGCCTTGCAAACCTGCAGCAGTGACGCCTTATGACAAAAGGCCCAGGAGGCACTAAGCTCCCTAGTAGAGTGCGCCTTAACAGGGAAAAGAGGAACCTGACCCTTAAGTGAATAGGCCTGAATCACAGCCCGTCTGATCCATCTGGAAATGGTCGCAGCAGAAGCAGCCAACCCTTTGAGGTCCATCTGTGAGTACAAACAGTAAGTCTGACTTCCAAAAAGACTCTGTAGCTGTCAGGTACACCCTGATTGTCCGAACCACATCCAGGGAATGCAAGGCAATTTTCTTAGGATATTTAGTCCTGGAACATAGGAAAGGAAAAACAATGTCTTCATTCAAATGGAAGTCAGAGACGACCTCTGGAAGGAACAACGAACAGGGACGAAGAACCACCTTATCTCTGTGAACCACCAGGTAAGGTGAACGACAAGACAACCCCGCCAGCTCCGAAACCCTGTGTGCAGAAGTAATAGCCACCAAAAAGGCCACTTTCTGGGACAACGTAAGCAGAGAAACCTCCCGAAGACTTTCAAAAAGGGAGGCTTCTGAAGAACAGACCGCACAAAATTGAGGTTTCATGGTGGCAATGGAGACCGCACTGGAGGAGCCAAGTGTCGAACTCCCTGGATAAAGGTGCACCAAGGAATGTGTGGCCGATGGATGTTGAAAGAAAACCGCTAAGGCCAAAACCTGGTCCTTGATGGTACTCAAGGCCAGGTGCTGCTGAACCGCTCGATGGAGGAAAGCCAACATCCGAGCCATTGAAAAGGAGCAAGGGTGAACCCCAAGGAGACTCACACCACGCAAGTCACGTCTTCCAAGTATGATGGTAGATCTTCCTAAGAAGTAGATTTTCTAGCCTTTAACAGCATAGGAATCACTGATTCAGACAAACCTCTATCCTTCAGCACATGGCTTTCAACAGCCAAGCCGTTAAAGCCAGCGACTGTAAAGCAGGATGGAAGATTGGCCCTTGGGAAAGCAGATCTTCGCTGAGAGGAAGTCTTCAAGGAGCATCGGCGACCAGCCATACCAGATCGGCGTACCAAGATCGGCAAGGCTGGTCTGGAGCCACTAGAATGACGGGAATCCCTTCTGCCTCGATCCTACACAGGAGTCTGGGCAGAAGTTTGAGAGGGGGGGGGGGGGGGGAGAAGGGCGAAAATCAGACAATACTGGCTCCAAGGAGCCACTAAGGCGTCGGTGGCATCGGCTATAGGATCCCGAGACCGTGCCACAAACCTCTGTACCTTACTGTTGAGACGAGAGGCCAACAGGTCCACCTTGGGAGTACCCCACTGGAGACAACTGATCAAACACCTCCGGATGAAGCAACCATTCCCCTGGTCCAAAACCTATTGACTGAGATAATCCGCTTGCCAATTTTCACCCCTGGAATGTGTACAGCAGAGAGGGCTGGAACGCATCGTTCTGCCCATCTTAAAATACCGGTTACCTCCCGAGCCACCAGGGCACTACTTGTGCCCCCTTAGTGATTGACATAGGTCACAGCCATGGCATTGTCCGATTGAATGCATAACGGACACCACTGAAGACGAATTGTCCAATGATCCAGACAAAGTCTAAATGCTCAGAATTCCAGTACATCGATGGGCAGTCTGGACTAAGAGTCCAGACTCTCTGCGCACAATCTGTGCCAAGGACACCTCCCAACCGGGACAAGCTGGCATCCGCGGTGACCACTGTCCAGTACAGGGGAGAAAGGATTTTCCCTTTTGAATTTAAGATCAGGGACCCTCTCGTACCCTGGCTCAACAGGGTCAGATAGTCTAGAGACCGAGGATTCCTGTCCCATTTCACCAGGATGTCTCTTTGCAGAGATCTCGTGTGGAACTGTGCAAACGGAACCACCTCAAAAAGGTAGACATTGTCAGGCCCAGCATCCGCATGCAAGCCCAGAGGGAAGACTGTCTGCTGGATAACAGAAGCAAGATTCCTGCAATTTCAGAAGTTTTTCCAGAGGAAGAAACATGCTGAGGCCGAGTCCAGAGTCAGACCCAGATAGTCCAGTCTCGTGGACGGAACCAGAGCAGACTTCTGAAGGTTCAGAATCCAATCGAACTCCCTCAGAGATTTCCTCAGAGTAATCTCAAAAGTTGTCCATCAGAGCAGTCACAGAAGAAGATTGTCCAGGTATCCCAGTACCGCAATCCCCTGCTGACGCAACAATGCTAGTACCGGGGCCAACACTTTTGTGAAGACCCGAGGCGCCCAAAGGGTAACGCCACAAACTGATAATGCTCCTCGCCCATAGCGCAGCCGAGGAAGCGCTGGTTACTGGCTCATATTGGAATGTGAATGTCAATAGAAGCGAGAAAATCCCCCTGATGTAAGGACACCACTACCGTGCGAATGAACTCCATTCATTACTTCTGTACCTGCACAAAGCAGTTTACCGCCTTGAGGTCCAGAATTGGACATACCTTGCCTTCCTTCCTGGGAACTGTAAAATCCCTGAAAACATTCCGAAGACGGAACCGGGACAATCACACCTTGAAGTAACAAGTCTTGCACCGCGACCCCGAAAGCGATCTGCGGACAAGCAAAGTTTGGAAGGGAAGAAGCTTTCTGGCGAATAAGACCGACACTCGATCTTGTAGCCGGACCGAATGACTTTGTGGACCCACTTGTCTTTTACCAGGGAGGTCCACGGATCCGGAAACCAGCAAAGACGTCCCCCCACCCCAAATACGGGTGAGGGCACCCCTTCATGCAGAGGAAGGCTTGTCCGCAGGTCTAGAAGTGCTCATGACTTGCCAGACTAGGTTCTCCTGGAACCTCTGGTGGAGGCTCTGAAGGGCTTGGATCCCTTGTCTTGAGACCCTGAGGGAAGAAAAGGCCAAAAAGGGGCTCTTTGCCCTTGGAAGCCTGCAGAAGAAAAGTAATCTTCTCCCCTGTAAGGCCCTTAATGATGTCACCCAAGGAAGCTCCAAACCGGTGATCCCCCACTAATGGGAGATCAGATAAGGCCTTGCCAGATAATATACTGAAGGGCCACTGCTGAGAGACAGTCTGGAAATCAAGGGAGATGCATCCAAAGAGACACAGACAAACTGTAGCCCATGGACCAACTGATCCGCCAGCTCTGCAAAGGCAGAGGGAAGCTGTTCCCCCTCCAGGTCCCGGCATAGTAGTTTAGCCCACTCGGTCAGAGTTTTGACACCAGGGTAAATACCAGCCTAAGTGCTGAACCAGCCACATTGAACATAGCTCCTCCGACCTCCTATCAGCCGGATCTTTAAAGACCGGGGACTCCTCAACCGGAATTAACCTGGAAACCGGCGAGTCCACTACAGGTGGGACCGTTCGATTTTTAAGCAAGGAATCCTCATAAGGATACCGCATCGCAAAACGCTTAGGAACCGCAAAAGCACAGAGCACTCCTATAGCAGAGAGAGGGAGAGAAAACCCCACAAAAAAGACTCACCACCACCGATCACTTACAGCCCCAGGCAAACATCACAACATGCGGCAATCAGGAAGAGACAAATCCAGGAGTCAGCACTAGGGGATGAGGAGGGGCTCCCACCGCCGAAATCAACGCCCATATAGCTTCAAAAACATGGCTGCCGCTATTTTCAATGAGAAAGCCACAATAAAATCTCACCGAGGCTACGCAAACATGGCCACCGATCCACAGCACAAAAGGCCCCAAGAAAATTCTACGTGGCTTTCCCGGGGGTCCATGGGGAACCCCAGGAGCACCGAACAGGATCCCAGCAGGAAGAGGGGCCCTAGCAGGAGCCCCCATCAGACACAGCCCCCTCCCAACTGTCGATCATCCGGTTGCCGCCCTCACCCCCGACACCCCAGACCGACCTAAAGGGTATGGCCACCCCATGGGAGGGAGGGTGTGAGCAGATGGGGGGGTAATAAGTCTGCAGAGGACCACCAAGAAGGGGGGTGCGCTGCATGGAAGGAGGGGAACCCAAGGGTCCGACCGTCCCAGGGAGGGGCCCAGGTCCACCCCAAAAACCTCCAGGGTCAGAGGGGCGGACAGTTACTTAACATACCAGGAACAAGGTGGGCACCGCTCCTGACAGACCACCGCTCCATCAGAATAGGGGGAGGCTGTTGGCCAGGAGGAACGCTGCTACTCAGGGCGTATGCGCCCTCGCAAGACATTTAACTTGCAGGCCAGCCCCCATCCAGTGGGGCTATGTAGTGGCCGACCTAGTGTGGAGCTGAGGCCTGCCCGGGCTCGCTGGCATGACTGGAGGGGGGACCCTCTGGATATAGATTATGCAGTCCATCACACCCAGCCCGGCAGCTGATAGTAGATTCTCACAAGAACAAAATAACAAAGACCGAAAAAAAATTCCATTTAAAAAGAAAAAAAATGCCAGGACCAGAGATCCCAGTAAGGAACCAGGCAGAAAAAAAAAAAAAGTGAATGCCTATAGCTGAGAGTAGGAGTATATCCCCTGGGACTGCCCCATAGGCATAGTCAACTTTTTTCCTGCCTAGTGTCCTACTCCTGTAGGGGGCAGTATAACCCCAACGGTCAAGAAGATAAGGAGCTGCGTCCATCAATGAACAAAAGAGAAATATTGTTTATTTATTTATTTTTTTCAAAATTGCCAGTCTTTTTTTTTTTTTCATAGTGTGTTTATAACGCAAAAAAGAAAAACCTGCAGAGGTGATCAAATACCACCCAAAAAAAAAAAAAGCTCTATTTGTGGGAAAAAAAAAAAAAAAGAGAGATACATTTTGAGTACAGCGTTGCACATCCGCACAATTGTCAGTTAAAGAAACACAGCAAAAAAAATGGCCTGGTTATGACGGGGGGGGGGAACCTTCCGGGACTGAAATGGTCTGATCTGGACAGTCAAAACGAAAGAGGAAGCTGGCTCACAAAGCTATACTTAATAAATACACCAACTTTTGTTCCCTTACCAGATTTTCCCTTTCAATGCGTTGCTGCTCTCTCTGTCTGTTCAGAGCGCTATGATAGAGACGGGAGGGGGTGCCGTTTGGTTTTTTCGGGGTCAGACTCTTGCTTTTAGACTTTGAAGCATTCCTGGACAGCTCTTTTAGCAACCTCTGGTTTTCTCGGTCTATGTGCCTGACCTCCTCGTTGCTGAAAGAGTAGTTCTTCTTGTTTCTGATTGGTGGTTGCTCCACTGATAGGCTTCTCGGCTCCTTCTTATCAAGGTTCATAAATGCTGCATGAAAAAAAAAAAATACATGTAAGTTGGGGCTACAGAGCTACATCCCATAACTGAACAGAATTACAACATGTTACATTTATTTTCTGTTTCAATAATTTTTCACCTTGCAGAACAACCCATTCAATTTAACATTGAAATGAAAAGGCAAAACATTTTTGTACAAATCTAAAAATAAAAAAAACACATTATAAAATACCTTTTTTTTTTTTTTTTTTTTTAGGCTCCATGTGCACGGGACGTTGTAAATGGCCGTTTAGGAGCAGTTGGGCGTTTTTTTTTCAGAAGCCCCTGAACCCACCAACATGTTATCTTATCTGTCCATGTACACAGGGTCGTTTACAGTCATTTGCAGGCAGTTGAGTTCAGGGACGTTTTTTGGAAAGCAATTATTTGCGTTCAAACGTGTGTTTTCCGGCGTTTCAAACGCAAAAACGCGACCGAACGCAATGACCCGCTTTTAGCACTCGCGGTTTTCCATTTTAAAGGGGAATGATTTTTTTGACCTCTAGGAACGGTTCTAAATGCAAACGCCCGCTAAACGCGGGTGCAAATGCGACCTAACAGACGTTTTAAAAGTCCTAAAAATTCCAGCATTCAAAGGGACTTTTAACAACGTCTCGTGTACATGAAACCTAAAAGTGATCACATTCCCTCTGTTCTCAGTTACATAAGAGATGTGGGGGGGAGGGAATAGCACACTGAGCTTGCCAGTGAATGGCTGTGCTACGAGGGAGTGTTAGGACATGTTTGATCATTGGAGAAGAGCAGACTGAGTTCCCAGCATAGCTGCAGAACTGATCACGGTGTGTTCTCCTGCTTAGTGTGATCAGTTTTTAATATGAAAGCAGAGGGACTGGCAGGAACACCGGGGAGTTTACTCAAAGAAACCAATACAAAGAGAACAGGATATTTCATCATACAAGTACATGGTACAGCAGGCAGATATCAGGAATATGAAGTGTTGGGGTAACAAACTCTCTAAATTAGAGCGCCCAGTAGCCATACATACTTGCAAGTAGGGCTTATTCGCCTCTGCTATGATCGACTGCCACCAGCTCTGAATACCCAAAGCTCTAGAACTTTGTGGTAGTAATGGAGCTTGTGCGCCACTCCCTCCTCACACCCATTCCAACTAGCCAAGCAGGCACAGAAGGGCCAATAGAAATGTGGGAGGGAATGGACTAGTTCCAACATTACCCAGAAGTGTCCAAGATTCAAAATGTTCAGTGTTCGATTGTAGCAAAGATCAATGAGAGCTGCAGCAGATGTGTGCATCTCCAGCTTGGCAAGAGCTCTTTTTTTTTTTTTTTTGAGAGTCACTTTAAGTGGAAGTTAACACTGATAGAAATATACAGGCTGCCATTGATGGCTCCCCCTGTTTCTGGTCACTGATATGGAACAAGTATGCCTTAAAACCTCTTAATGTGTATACTTGCCCCAGTAGCTCAAAAAATATTAAAAACATTGGTATGGTAGATCTTTCCTTTAAAGCTTTTTTGAATATTTTTTTCAGCACCAGGGACAATACTTTGTACACTTCACTGAATGAAGAGTGTCCCTTGTGCTGGTAGCTGCTAATTTAGTTGAGATCTTTATTCCTCTGCCGCCATACTCTCACAGCGGTGATATATCGGGGCTGTAGGGGTAGGTATGAGCTACTGGACCTGTCACAGACTTGTCAAAAGTAGCAGCAGCACGGCTTGCTGAGGGGGCACTGTTAAGAAGAAAGAGCAGACAGCGCTGGCGGGAGACTCCAAAAGATTAGGTAAGGGACCACTCTGAAAGATTGCTTCACAGAGCAGGAAAGTATAAAACGCTTACTTAAAGCATAAAGCAAAAAAAAACCCAAACTATCTTTAATATCACCTTACGTTTTCACAAGGGTGAGGTAGGGTTGAGGCATCTTTTAGGTTTTTACTACTATATGCATCCTTATTAGGGAGATTCCATCAAATGGGGCACAGCCACAGTTCAAGGAATCCCTAGCAACCTCTAAAGGAACCCTAGGATATACTAAACCCAGGTTGTAAATGGCTGCTTATAACCACAGGGAGGTAATAGCTCAAACAGCCAATGCCAGGATGTAAACCAAGTGTCAGATTTTATTTGGATCAAGCTAAAGAAGTTTAATTAGTGGGCATCACCAAACCCTTTACAACAGCAGTCAACTGCTGCTGGAGGAAATAGCAAGTCGAAGACAATTATTTCCCCTGGTAGTAGGTTGCAGACTGGGACCTCTGTAAATATGTACCTGCATCCTCAGGCATCCCTGTTGTGGCTTTTGTTAGAGGGAAAAAAAGCCAGAAGGCATCTTCCCAACCTTGAAAGGAACACCTAACCTTTGGTATCTTCTGTGTTACTCACCCCTCAGCAATGCATGGACAGCATTCTGATGCTTCAAGCAGAGGGAAGAATTGGGCCAACGGTCTGGAAATCCTCCAGTACAATACTGAGTGCCTCCAACTTCAATCATTATCTCCTTCTACATGTTGACTAAAAGCCCAATAATCAAAAGTAATGCTTTTAACTGGGTACATGACTGGCAGTTATGGGTCCGTACCATCCATTATTTACCAGTGTGTAATCTAGATTAAAAGAAATGTCAATGAGCAGACCATACAGCAGCTCATAGCTGAAAACGTTTGGTTTTTCACAAAATTCAATCATAACAAGACATCTGACTAAATAGACAACCAGTAGCTACAGAGCCAATAGATTGTCATCGTCTGGATGGCTTGCCATCTGATATTTAAAAAAAAAAAACAAAAAACAAATACTGCCTACGTAGATCTCCTCCTATGGGCATCAGAATGTGTGTGTGTGTGTGTCTATGACAACAAGCAAATGGTTCCACTGGAATAATTACATACATGACTCACTTGTTTAATGCTGAGAAAAAAAAAAGAAACAATGTGCAAGCTTCAGAAACAAATATCAAAAATTACAATGTGCAGAAAATGCATGCTCTGTAAAAATAAAAAAGCAGAGGAAAATCTAATAAATATATAAACATCTGTATCACGATATTAGTCTTAAACACATCTGAATGCAAATTTACCAAAAGCATTGAGATTACCATGAAAATCTGAGTACAGCACAAACCTCTCGAACAGGGCTAGGACTACCTACATTTACAGGACAGGATCTAAAGGCGATTTCTTTTTAAACACCGTGATGGGAGATTGCAACCTCTAAGTTTTTTCGATCTCGGTGTCTCCCTGGGAAGATTTGTGCAGCGGTCTTTCAAGCGCAATTTTGTGGGCAAAAAATACACTTCAATTACATTTTAAAAAAACGAAACAGTCAAGTTAGCTGGTGACTAGTGGTGACTACGAGTTGAGGACGGGCGGAAGAGTCGGCCGGCGGCTCACTAAACACAGACGCTCTCGACTCATTTATTTCTGTAAGTTGCTCTCTTTTATCTACAATAAATACGTTGATGGTTTTACACTATGAGGCACTTTTTTGTTGTTTCCACATAATACGTGATTGGACCTATGTGGGGATTCTTTTGGAGCCATCTGGCATCGGATCAACCTTACAGGAATCGGATGACTGATCTTTGGCTCATTAACACATGCTTCTGGTAAGCAGCAGTGGTGTCTCATCATCCTGCTGCTTTTGTCAGCAGTCACATCATCAATATATACAAGAGAACCAGTTCCATTGGCAGCCATACATGCCCAGGCCATGACACTACCACCACCATGCTTTACTGATGAGGTGGTATGCTTTGGATCATGAGCAGTTCCTTTCCTTCTCCATACTCTTCTCTTCCCGTCACTCTGGTACAAGTTGATCTTGGTCTCATCTGTCCATAGGATGATGTTCCAGAACTGTGAAGGCTTTTTTTTACATGTTTGGCAAAGTCTAATCTGGCCTTCCTGTTTTTGAGGCTCACCAATGGTTTACATCTTGTGGTGAACCCTCTGCATTCACTCTGGTGAAGTCTTCTCTTGATTGCTGACTTTGACACACATACACCTACCTCCTGGAGAGTGTTCTTGATCTGGCCAACTGCTGTGAAGGGCGTTTTCTTCACCAGGGAAAGAAATCTTCGGTCATCCAACACAGTTGTTTTCCGTGGTCTTCCGGGTTTTTGGTGTTGCTGAGCTCACCGGTACGTTCTCTCTTTTCAAGGATGTTCCAAACAGTTGATTTGGCCACACCTAATGTTTTTGCTATCTCTCTGATGGGTTTGTTTTGTTTTTTCAGCCTAATGATGGCTTGCTTCACTGATGGTGGCAGCTCTTGGATCTTATATTTAGAGTTGACAGCAACAGATTCCAAATGCAAATAGCACACTTGAAATGAACTCTGGACCTTTGATCTGCTCCTTGTAAATGGGATAATGAGGGAATAGCACACACCTGGCCATGGAACAGCTGAGCAGCCAATTGTCCCATTACTTTTGGTCCCTTAAAAAGTGGGAGGCACATATACAAACTGTTGTAATTCCTACACCTTTCACCTGATTTGGATGTAAATACCCTCAAATTAAAGCTAAAAGTCTGCAGTTAAAGCACATCGTTTGTTTTATTTCAAATCCATTGTGGTGGTGTATAGAACAAAAAAAGATTAGAATTGTGTCCATGTCCCAATATTTATGGACCTAACTGCATATTAGATCCTTAAATCGCATTTGGTAAAGTGCCAAGAAGCCAGCATATCATGGTTGCAGCAGACCCAGTGCAGAAAACTCTGTCTCGCCCGACCAATGTTTGCTTCCTGCCGGATCGTCACTTCCGGTTGCCGTGCAGCCACGTCCCAACACGTTTCGTAATTACAACTTCGTCCTGGGTCTTAAAAGACATAGGCAACTTTACTCTCTCTCTCGTCAGAAAAAAAATCCTGTTTGATAAATATCTGAATCCCTGGAAGAAGTCACGATGATGAAACGCGTCAGTACATGACTGTTACGGCAACAGATAGTGACGATGAGGAGCATTGGAAGTGTTGTTCCGGCGAGGTTTCCAGTCTAGTGCGATATTGCCTGCTGGCTTATGGATTGATACCGCTGTAACGCTCTAGGATATGTGTATCCAATGCTCCTGGTAATGTTATCATTGTAAGTGCAAGGTTTGAAGATTTTAATAAATTGATCACGTGTTTGAGACATATTACACTAGTGGAGCTTTCCTTTATCTCCCCTCTTTCATGAGCGAGTTCTATTTATTTTGGCAACAAGTGGAGAGCCTAGATAGATAGATTCCGCTCGCAGGGGAGGAAGATCAAACTCAGCAGTGTTTTTATTGTAATTTTTTCAATGAAGCTCTGTCCATCTTTCTAAAGACTTGAGATCTTCCTCCTCTGCAAGACCCATGTGTGCCTTCAAACCGGTTTTGGATTTATATGGATTTCAGATGAAATGAACCAAAAAGAGGTTTCGTTGCTGGGCTTCATGTGTCCATGAAAACACAGTCATAGTACAGCACCAATCCTTTTTAATTGAGTAGAATGTTAAATTATTCAGCTCATATATAGCCAAGATGGAATAGAGAAAATAAATGTTTCTTTTACTAAGAATACAAAGTGGCAGCAATCAAACTGCAGTAAAGATCAGGATACAATAGGTCTACTGCAGAGTGATGAATCTTATTTATATGGCAACACCTCCCCCCCCCCTCCCCCGACAGCTCCATTGAGGCGCCAGGAAAATTGTTCTTCTAATAATGTGGTTGCATTGCATACCAGATAAAAATCAAACAGTGTCATGATATGCAAGATCTGTGCAAAAGCTAATCAGCAATACAAAAATTAAAAACTGCCACCCAAAAAACTGACCACTTTGGATGACAGGGTAACCAAAACAAGACTTTGAGCTTCTGTAGATAGCGGACAGCTAAGTACATTACTGAATAAAAAAAAAAAAGAAAAAGAAAAAAACACCACATGCACTCTTGTGCTGTGCAGATGTCTTCAGCATTTACGCAGAAAAAACACGTTTTGTCACTTGTATAATCTCCCTGTACTATTTGTAATAGGATTGTCTATGATCATCGGTTCCATCTAGTGGCCATCATGCAATATTTTTCTGAAGTACCTCTGTCAAAAAAATACCACATTATGGCCACTAGGTCAAGCTGACTAGCGTAGGAGAAAATCCTATTACAAACAAGATTTTTTTCTTTTTTTTTTTTTTTTTTTTATCTTAAAGTGGATGTAAACTTGATTCACAAAATTTGACCTAGGCACATATATTTGCAGTGTTTTCTTATCTCTCTCCAAAGCCCCAAGTCCCTTGCGTTTCTCTTGCTCTGTTCTTCTGTTATCAGCATGATAACCTCTGACAAGTTCTCCGACAACCGAGATAAAACCAGGCTGAAATTTGTGTTGGGGTGGGTGCTATAATTAGATTAGCAGAGAGCTTGTCTATTCACAGCACATTCCTTTCTTCCTTTGCCTATGTGGAGTGGGGGTGTGTGCCGTTCCTCCAATCAGCTGTCTCACAGTGTCTGCCAAGACTACACTCCCAGTGCTGAACAGGAAGACAAAATTTCTAAAACTATGTGCACTTTCTAAAGAAGATAGCAAGCTGAAGACCGCAGATATACATGTAAAATGTATGTAGGGTGGAGATTTGTTTAACCTCTGTGTATCATCAGAGGCTGTTCACTTCACTTGGTATATGTGAGGGTTTACATCCACTTAGAGTAAGAATCGTTTTTTTAGAACCACTTTATTGCCTGCCATATCCATATACACAGTATGTGACAGCACAGCCGTGAGCATTATCGCTGAGCTGCTGCATATGCATGCAGCGGGCGTTGGGCTGGGAGCATGCTCGTTCGCACCCTTAGCACCGTTTACCGAGTTGTTACCGTTTATAATTAGTCACTGGGACAGAAATACAGTGATCACATGACTGGAAGCACACGTAAAACCCCCTGCAATACAAACCTTTAACCCCCTCCTAGCCAAAAGGAGTTGATCATGTAGAGGACTATTTCCATTATTTGTACAGACTATCCTCGTGTATAGTAAAGGCTCAATTCACATATGTGCGGTGGAGGAAATGCAGCAAATCCTGTGCGTTTCCCACACCACATTCAAATTGGACGGTGTTCATGCGAACTGCAAGGGGTGTCAATGCTAACACCACACCAAAACGGTTTGCAAAAAGCAGTGCGATTGACAGAATCTGATCGCATAGGTGTAAATACCCATGCAATCCAATTCCATTGCTGGAAAAAAAAAAGTTTTTTTTGTGCGGACGAAGTGATTTGAGCCATACAAATGAATGGCTCAAATTGCACCAAACAGAAATTGCATGTGATTTGAATAGGAATGCAGTGCGATTTCTATCCGAATCAAATGAGGTGTCCCGCACTGCATATGTTAACCCAGCCTAACGCTCCTGATGCCCAAAAATGCTTGACAGCTAACCCAAACATTGTCACACTGGTAAGTGAAATCTTCAAATGGAGACACCAGTTAAGGGAGCAACTGTTGGAAGAAGAAAATTCCCAGTCCATCTTATCCCAATCTGTGCCATAGGCAAGAACATGCAGTAACGTACAGACCAAATAAATATTCTACAGGAATATCTAGAGCAGGAATTCACAAACTACCGTCCTACAGCTGTTGCAGAACTACACATTCCATGAGGCATTGTAAAATTGACATTCACATACATGACTAGGCATGATGGGAGGAGGGCCGTAGTTTGGGAGGGCCGTAGTTTGGGAATCCCAACAGGAGGGCCGTAGTTTGGGAATCCCTACAGGAGGGCCGTAGTTTGGGAATCCCTACAGGAGGGCCGTAGTTTGGGAATCCCTACAGGAGGGCCGTAGTTTGGGAATCCCTACAGGAGGGCCGTAGTTTGGGAATCCCTGATCTAGAGCCTTAAAATTGAAATGGTAATTTACTTATGAAAGGCAACAAGAGTTGTGTATCAAGGGAGTGAGGGATAAGGCAAGTAAAACTGCTTTTTAACTGTACCTTAGACAAGGTAAGTCAATAGACTTACACAGCCCGCCTTTGGAATGAGCCCGCATCGTTGTGCCCATAGCAAATGGCTTGCTATGGTGGCAGACCCAGAAGAGGAGGAGCCAAGAGTGCTGGCGGGGGGGAAGCCAGAAGAGGAAGTCAGAACAGGAGCCTAGAGTGGCGGCGGGGAGACCCCAGAAGAGGAGGAGCAGAGAATTCCGGCGGGGTACCCCAGAAGAGGAAGAGGAGGAGCTGAGAATGCCGGCGGAGTACCCCAGAAGAGGAGGAGCAGAGAATGCCGGCAGGGTACCCCAGAAGAGGAAGTAAGAGGAGGAGCTGAGAATGCCGATGGGGTACTCCAGAAGAGGAAGTAGTTGGGGGCCGTTCTCTGCAATACCATTGCATAGAGGAGGTAGAGTGTATATATATATATATATATATATAATCACAGTTTTTTTTAGGGGAAAAAACCCTTTAGAATAGCTTTAGTCCTTGCAGTGTGGAGGAAGCCCCACTGCCATGGTAGTTTTGGAGTTTTCTTTAGAGTTCCACTTCAAGCCCTCAAATGCTCTGCTGGATAAAGTTCTTATCAAAAAAAAAAAACTGAATAATTCCTAAATCAGAGACAGACCGAAGAAACTTTTCTGGCTAAGGTAACGGCTTGTGGTATTATATACACATTCAGTTTGCTCACTAGTTATTAGCTGAAAAGCTCTACCTGGGGCCCCCGTCACTGTCATTCTTCAGCATAGTATAGAATTAATTTAGGACAACGCAGTCAGTATTTATTGTGGCATGCAGCTGTGAAGATACTCATCTGTTTTCTTCTCTGTCAAATGAATGCTCAGAAGTGTTAATTAACTCTTCAATCTTTAAAGCAAATTGAAATATTATATTTAACTTTTTATTTCATGCATCATAAAGTTATAAAATTAGGAATAAAATGAACTCGTAATATTTATGAAAAGGAGATAGGGAACACTGGTTCACAAAGAACCACCGGATACCGGACTACTCCCTCACCCAATTTTGCTTCTTAATATTTATATCCATTTGTTTAGCAGCAAGAATAGTTGGGTTGCTGCCTCCTTATGCTCGAATACTCCTAGCTAAACTAACGGAAGCGATAAAGTCTAGAAATGAAGGAGATAGACCAAAGCAATAGCAGTAAGAGTGGCCACAAAGGCAGATGCATTACCGAGAACTCAATGGATGGCGAGACATCTGTCTGCCTGGCATACTGCTGGGACACACTAGGATCGTCCTTCTGATTCAGCAGATGGATGAATGAAACACACATTGCAGAAACATCACTCCTCTTTTCCAGTGGAAAAGGAAAATATATGCTATTTTGTACAGTAGAGTTTTTTTTTTGAGATGTTGGAAAGGGTTTAATAAAAGATCACCTTATGTGATAAAACGTGCTTATTACCTCCCCTATAAAATATGATTGTTTGGTCGTGTATAGTGCTCGGTCCCGCACTGCCAGGCTTTGCTCCGACGTCATGGAGAGGCTGCCAGCTGTTCTGGGTTCAGTAAGAGCACCTCTCGACGCCCTGCTAGGTCTGCCCCCTCCATCTTTATTAAATGGAAGGCTTTGCCTCCTGGCATATGTCATGTGCATACCCCCCCCCCCCCCCCAGGAGGCAAGGGGGAATGTTTGTCTAGGTGAATAATGTGCACAGTGGAGGCGAATTTTAATTTTATTTTTTTAAAAAGGTAAATAAACAGAAAAAAAAATAAAACCGGTCTCGACATGCTCCAGACCGGAGGATGGGCTGGAGAGAAAGGATCATGCTGCAGAGGCTGAAGAGCGGCTTTAAAGGGACTGTGTTGAAAAGTTCTGTATTCCCATTCAAGTCTATAGGAACAGAAAACCCTCTAGAAGCAAGTCAAATGCAGAGCGGAAGGAGGTCCACTGCAGATCTAATGCTCTTGTCCAATTCTGAATGATCTCAGAAGCATCTCAAACTGATGACAATGATGCAAAACCAAAGTCCATCAACGCAGGCCCCAAGGCTGATCAAAGTCTGAAAGAGGCGCACAAAGTTGGTTGGTGCAGCTGGCCGCAAGATGATAGAGGGCAGACAGAGGAACTCACTTTTCTTGTATGGAGAAGCAGGGGTATATAGATCGTTTGGATGCCCCTTTTCCCCCTTCAATACAAGCACATCTGCTAAAGATTTCTACTTTTACGCTGGCTATATAAAAATTAGCAGCTTCCATGTGCACTGTTAGCGTAAAGGGGGAGTCTTAAAACCAGTTAGCCTGCAGGCTGAATAAAAATTTCCCAACGGTATGCCAGCTTTAGAGACCGCTGAACCACTATAATATATATATATATATAATATATATATATATATATATATATATATATATATATATATATATATATATATATATATATATATATATATATATATATATATATATATATATATATATATATATATATATATGTGTGTATTTTCACATACACACATCACTACACATTATTTCCTTGAGATTTGTCATTACTTTGGGAAGGCTGAGAGACACAGTTGCTGATGTTTTATTCCTTACAGATAATCTCATCCATCAATCTTTTATTTCATCTCTCTGTTTATGGATTTCAGTTGAGCAATACATATTCCAGAAAAACAATCCTTACACACATAGGTTAAATCAAATTATTTTGCAGTATTTTAAAGTGTGAAGATTGCTAGCAACAAACTATACCAGTGGAAGGGTGTTTTTTTCAAAGTACTTAAAATAAAAGATGGTGCCCTCCACAAAAAAGGTAGGCATGAACTGCAACAAAGGTTATTACAGTTCTCAGTAGAATGTCATAGCTACTGCATAAGAGGGATTTCACCTTTAACCTTCATTGTATTAGTTCTAGAAAGCAGATTACATGACTAAGCTGTTAACAGGCTGTTGGAAGTTCAATGATCCAATGGATATGCTGTCACTACTGGCTTGCAGACAAACACTGACCCAGCCTTAACTTTATGACCACCCTCCTAATATTGAATAGCAAAAGCAGCTCTGACCTCCCGGAGGCATGGTCTCCACATTGAAGGTATGTTGTGGTATCTGCCACCAAGCCATCAGATCCTTTAAGTCCTGTAAGTTGTGAGGTGGGGCCTTCATAGATCGGACTTGTTTTCCTGTACTTCCCACAGATGCTCAATTAGATTGAGATCTGCAGAATTTGGAGGGCAAGTCAACACCTGAAACTTGTTCTGTTCTTCAAACCATTCTTGAAATATGTTTGCAGTGAGGTTGGGTGCAGTTTCCTGCTTAAAGAGGCCACTGCCATGAAAATGTGTAGGTAGTCGGCCAAAATGTTTAGGTAGGTGGTACGTGTAAAAGTAACATCCACATGAATGGCAGATCCTGTAAATTGCGAGGGCTTCACATGATTTTTTTGTTTACTATAATATTATATATATATATATATATATATATATATATATATATATATATATATATATATATATACACATATATATACATATATACACACACATACATACATATATACACACACAAATATTTTCGAAAGTATTGGGATGCCTGCATTAACACACAAACTTTTATGGCATCCCACTCTTAGTCCGTAAGATTCAATATGGAGTTGGCCCAACTTTTGCAGCTATAACAAGCTTCAACTATTTTGGGAAGGCTGTCCACAAGGTTTGGGAGTGTGTCTATGTGAATGTTTGACCATTCTTCCAGAAGTGCATTTGTCAGGCTCACGGTCTTTGCTCTAATTCATCCCAAAGGTGTTCTGTTGGGTTGAGGTCAGGACTGTGTGCAGGCCAGTCAAGTTCCTCCAGCCCAAAAGACTCTATGTCTTTATGGACCTGGCTTTGTGCACGGTTTTTCAGGGGTTGGGCTTGGCCCCTTTGTTCCAATGAAGAACAAAAAAAAAAAAAAAATCCTGTGTGTGCAGTACCCCCATCAGCCCCCTAATACTTAACTGAGCCCCATCTAGATCTTGCAATGTTGCAGCAGTATCTCAGGTGCCCGGGACTCCCCTCCTTTGGCTTCTGCTACTGTCAAAGTCAGCCAGAGAATGAGAAGAGAAAGGTGGCGAGTCACATCTCTGCGTGTCAATTCAGACACGGAGCTGCAACCTGGCTCAGGTGCCCCATAGCAAGATGCTTGCTGTGGGGGCACTCAAAAGGAGGGAGGGGCCAGGAGAGCTGAAGAGGGACCCAAAAAGGAGGATGATACAGGCTGCAACTGCACAGAGCAGGTAAGTATATCATGTTTGTTATTTTTTTTTTTTTTAAATAATATTTATCAAGTTTAAATTCACATACAAAAAACATAAAATAACAAAGTAGTACAGAAGTGCATTTAGAAAAAGAAACACAGAGAAGGCACAATGAGCATTATGTTCAGTCCGGACATCATTAGTGAAACAGGAGTGTCCATAGGGGTCAGTCAATCAGGCATTGTGAAGGCGTGTGCCAATATCGGCCAAACAGTAAGTACATCCAATGACCCCCAGGATGCGCCGCGTCTGTCAGTGCCGCCCAAAAAAAAAAAAAAAAAAAAAGGGGGGAACTCCGCAAAGGAGCCCGGCGAGCCCAACAGACACCGCACATAGTGCTAACATCAGTGCATATTAGTATCCACGTTACAGTATATACTTCAGCAGAATCAGCCTCTGGCCTCAGGAAGAGACGTTGAGAGAGAAAGAAAGTCAGTAGGAAGAAAAAGAAGGGAAGAGACAATAAAAGGGGAAGAGATAGACAGGGAGGGTAGAACAGGTAGGGAAAGGGAGGTCCGGATTGGGGGCACGGGCCCCCGGCAGGAGAAGGCCAGGCCGGAGCCCCAGAGTTCAGCCGCTAATAATAGGTGTGTGCACATCTGAGATCTCATCAGAGTAATACATCCACCCCATCCAGGTGTCCTTAAAGCGTTCCTCCCTGCCCTGTGATGTGAGAACTCGCCGTTCCGCCTCCATCACCAGGTTGACCTCACGCTTCCACTCAGAAAGCGTGGGGCAGGTGGAACTCCGCCAATGCCTCGGTATGAGGCACTTGGCGGCGTTCAGCAGGAAAGGAACTATACTACGTTTGTAGCATTTGGTTGAGGAGCGTGTATCATGGAACAGGTATTGAAGGGGAGTGCGGGAAGGAGGGGTAAGCGACAGCTTGGATACCCAAAGATGTACAGCGTCCCAGAAGGGCTGCAGTAGGGGGCACTCCCACCAAATGTGGAGGAAAGTGCCCACCTGGCCGCAGCCCCTCCAACAATGGGGGTCCCAGCCCGGAAAAATCCGGGCCAATTTGGCAGGGGTCCTGTACCATCGGGGTACAAATTTATAGGCCGACTCCTGTATCCTGGTGCTAATATGTTTGTTATTTTTAACTAAAAAAAATATATGAGAGACGTCCGCATACCAAGACTTTTGGGCAATTTCATACTCCCAACTTTGTGGGAACAATTCGGGGATGGCCCCTTCCTTCCTGTTCCAACATGACTGCATACCAGTGCACAAAGCAATGTCCATAAAGACATGGATGAGCGAGTTTGGGGTGGAGGAACTTGACTGGCCTAAAAAGTAAATTAAAGCTCACTGGTCCTGTCACATAACACAGTTGCAGAATACCCATTTGAGAAGGATAATGGGGGAATCTGAATTCTATTCATACACATCTTTTACAGAAAAACGGAATTTTTGTAAAATCTTACCTGTAAAATTCCTTTCTCTGGGTCCTCCGACAGTCGCCGCCTCTTCATATTCGTCACATATGGGGTATTAGACTTTGCTCCAAAGGAGTAGCTAGGCAACAGAATATGTTAACATTAAAGCTTTTAACATATCCCACCCTCAAGGGGTGGTCCCCTCAGTCAATACCCTCCTACTTCCTGCAACCATATCTCAGTTTTAGTGGAATAGCAGTAGAGTATACAACCAAACCCCAAAAGAGGGGCGGGGCGGCGACTGTCGGAGGACTCAGAGAAAGGAATTTTACAGGTAAGATTTTACAAAAATTCCGTTTTCTCTTACGTCCTCCGACAGTCGCCGCCTCTTCATATTCGTCACATATGGGGACGTCCCAAAGCAGTGCAAACATGAGGGGTGGGAAACGCATCCGCGCCGAAAAGGCAACGCAGTCTCCGCATCAAAGAAAGGAACCTTACCAAAGGAAGGAAACCAGCTGGGCAACAGGAAAAACAAGTGCTCAACAGGAGCAACAACCCAGGAAAAGACAAAAAACCAGGGGATACAAAACTTATCCCAACAGCCAGAGGTCCCCAACGAGGGACCCCAGGGAATTGCCACACTAAGAACCTTGCGGCCAAAGGAAGCATCCGCCGATGCCTGAACATCTACTTTGTAGAATCTTGTGAACGTGTGTACGGTCGACCAGGTCGCCGCCTTACACACCTGGGCTACAGAAGCCCCATGACGACAGGCCCAAGACGTACTCAAAGATCTAGTAGAGTGCGCCTTCACAGGTACAGGGGGAACCTTCCCCTGCAAGGCATAGGCCTGTTCAATGGTCTGCCTGATCCATTTGGCGATGGTAGAGGCCGAAGCCGCCATGCCCTTCCGTGGACCCTCTGGAAGAACAAACAAGGAGTCCGTCTTTCGAAAAGACTCAGTCGATTTAAGGTAAACCCTTATCGCCCGAACAACATCCAGAGAATGCAATCTCACCTCCTTTGGATGTTTAGGCTTCGCGCACAGCGAAGGCAAGACAATATCCTCATTAAGATGGAATTCCGAAACTCGTTTCGGAAGAAAAGAAGGATTAGGTCGCAAGACCACCTTATCCAAATGAATAACCAGGTACGGAGACTTGCAGGACAAAGCTGCCAGCTCCGACACTCTGCGAGCCGAAGTGATCGCCACCAAAAAGGCGACCTTTTTGGACAACATAGACAACGAGATCTCCCTGATCTGTTCAAAAAGGAGCACGTTGCAACACAGACAGAACGAGATTCAAGTCCCAAGGGGGCAAAGGATCCCTCCTAGGAGGAACCAGATGCCGCACACCCTGAACAAAAGTGCCAACCAAGGAGTTGGAAGCCACGGGACGTTGAAACAGAACGGCCAGCGCAGACACCTGACCCTTTATCGTAGCCAGCGCCAAACGCTGATCAACACCCGTTTGAAGGAAAGACAGCACACGGGAAACCGAGTACGTGCGGGGTGAAAACCCCCTGGACTCACACCAGGCAAAATAGGCCTTCCAAGTACGGTAATAAACCTTCCCCGAGGAAGACTTCCTCGCGTTGATCAAAGTATGAACGACCTCTGGAGAGAGACCCTTCTCCTTCAGGACCTCGGTCTCAACAGCCAGGCCGTCAAAGCCAGCGACTGTAAAGCAGGATGGTATATCGGTCCTTGAGACAGTAGATCGTCTCGAAGAGGCAGACGCCACGGGACGTCGACCGCCAGATTCACGAGGTCTACGTACCAGGACCGGCGAGGCCAGTCCGGTGCCACAAGAATCACCGTGCTGCGTTCCGAGTGTAACCTGCGAAGGAACCTGGACAGCAACTGAATTGGTGGAAAAGCGTACAGCAGCCTGTACTGATGCCACGGGGCCACTAACGCGTCCGACGCGTCTGCCCGAGGGTCGCGCGTCCTTGCCACGAACCTTCTCACCTTGTTGTTGGGACGAGACGCGAACAGGTCCACATCTGGAAGACCACACTTCGCGCACAACATCTGGAAGACAGCCGGGTGGAGAGACCATTCCCCCTGATCCAGGGTCTGGCGACTCAGATAGTCCGCCTGCCAGTTCTCCACCCCCGGAATGTGAACCGCCGGGACATGAGTCTCGGCCCAAGACAGAATGTCGGCCACTTCTCGAGCCGCTCGGGCACTCCTGGTGCCCCCTTGGTGGTTGATGTAGGCCACCGCTGTGGCATTGTCCGTCTGCACCCGAACCGGGCAGCCCTGCAGCCGGTCCGTCCAGCGATGAAGACAGAGACTTATCGCACGCAATTCCAGAATGTTGATCAGAAGGGAAGACTCCCCCTCCGACCAAGTTCCCTGGGCGGACAGAACGCCCAGAACACCACCCCAGCCCGACAGGCTGGCATCCGTGGTGATCACCGTCCACGAGACAGGACGAAACGACTTGCCCCCGGACACCAACGGGGACTGGAGCCACCACAGAAGGTTTCTTCTGGTGCGATGACTCAACGAGATTTGAAGATCCAGAGATTGAGGTCGCCCGTCCCACCTGGACAGGATCTCCGCTTGGAGACCCCGCGTGTGAAACTGGGCGAAGGGAATCACCTCGAAGGCCGAGACTATCAACCCCAGACATCTCATGCACGTCCGCAGAGACGAGTGCGGAACGTCCATGAGGGACCTGACTTCCTCCTGAAGAGTTCTGAGTTTGTCTTCCGGCAGGAAGACCTTCGCCTGCACCGAGTCCAGAATCATTCCCAGGTAGGGAAGACGAACCGACGGACTCAGTGTCGACTTTGGAAAATTTATCGTCCAACCAAACTCCTGCAGAGTTTGCATCGTGACAGACAGGTCCTTCTCCAGACCCTGGCTGGTCGCAGACCGAACCGGAATGTCGTCCAGATACCCCAGGACAGAAATGCCCTGGGTCCTCAATAATGCCAGAACCGGTGCAAGCACCTTGGTGAAGACCCGCGGAGCCGAGGCGAGACCAAAAGGCAACGCCACGAACTGGTAGTGATCCTCCGCAATGGCAAATCGAAGGAACCTCTGGTGACCCTCGAAAATGGGGATGTGAAGATACGCATCCTTCAAATCGATGGAGGCCATGAATTCCCCCGGAACCAGGGCAGCCACCACCGACCGCAGGGATTCCATGCGGAACTTGCGAACCCGCACAGAGCGGTTCAGAGCCTTCAAGTCCAGAATTGGACGAAACTTGCCCTCCTTTCTGGGCACGGTGAACAGATTGGAATAAAACCCCCGAAATCTGTCCCGATGAGGCACCGGAACCACCACTCCCTGAGCCCTCAGGTCCCGCACCGCCAGGTGCAGGTCCCGCAAACGCTCTGGAGACAGTTGAAGATTTGAGGGAAAAAATCTGCTCTCCGGCCGAGAGAGAAACTCGATCTTGTAACCAGATCGAACGATTTCCTGAACCCATCTGTCCCGCACACGGGCCAACCAGGGCTGAAGAAAACCGAGCAAGCGTCCCCCCACCCCAAAACTGGGTGAGGGCGCCCCTTCAGGCCGAACTGTTATGGGCTGCAGATCCGGATTGACCGGACTTCTGTTTCCCAGACCAGGGCTTCTTCTGAGAGCCTTGACCTTTGAACGGCTTGCCCTTGTAGTGAGGCCGAAAGGCACGAAAGGATCCCTGAGGGGGCCGAAAATTAGCATGCTTCTTCCCAGAAGCCCCCTTAGCCTTGGGGAAATGGGGCAAGAGAGTGCTCTTACCCCCGGTGATCCCCTTAATCAACACATCCAAGGACTCCCCAAAAAGGCGAGACCCATCATAAGGTAGATTGGCTAAGGTCTTACGTGAGGACTGGTCCACCGACCAACATTTTAACCAAACCAGGCGGCGAGACAACACCGCCACGCTGTGCACACGTGCAGCCAACGGAACCAGGTCCAGGTCCGCATCACACAGATACATGACACCCTGGTGGATTTGATCCACCATATCCAGGGTCGCCGGCGAGGCCGAATCGGCCACTAGGACGCGCCTAAGCATCTGCGTCCAACTTGCGATCGCCTGGGCCGCCATGAGAGAAGCAAACAGAGCCTTAAGCATAGAACCCGTAACAGAATAAGTATGACGGCAAGAGACTCCAATCTCCAATCCGTGGCATCACGGAACACAGGGGAATCCTCTGCAGGAATCGCAGTGGCTTTGTTTAAAACCGCAATTGCGTGATCCACTGGGGGAGGCACACACCACCTTTCATCAGTGGAAGGCGAGAAAGGATAACGCAGCTTGAATCTACTTGGTACAGCAAAAGGTTTGCGCAGATTGTGCCATTGTTCCTTAACAGCGCGCTGAAAATCATCATTGCAGGGAAAAACCTGCGGCGTCCTGCGTTTTCTCTGCGTCCCATAAGCCGCCAAGGCGGCGGGGGGACACACTTCATCCTGCAAACGTAGCGTTTGTTTTATGGAAGCAATCAATTCATCCATGATTGCAAGCTCTTCAGGCGAGCCAGGGGGAGAATTATCAACCCCCTCAACTTCAGCCTCCACCTCGGACCCCACTAGATCTAGGGAGGAGCGGGACCCCGATAAGGAGGCCCCCGCCATAACAGCCCCATCACCTTCACCCTCAGAATCAGAGGAAAGAGCAACTCTGGGCCTTTTAGTAGATTGAGCAGCCACCAGCATCTGTACCTGAGCAGCAAAGCCAGCCACAATAGTGGCTAAATCCCCCCCTGGGGGGGAAACAGCGGTCCCCTGGCTTTCCACCAAGGCGGTAGGAAATTTGCCCTCCTGAGAATCCATTGCCCCTGTAATGCCGTACAATAAAGGGTTAACTGCCCCTTTAAGCAAGCGCGGCAAGCGCAGCCCACCGCACCACACTCAAGCACAACGAGACCCCCACAGGGAATATGCAAACTGAACACAGGCAATGGATAGCAAGAACAGAAGGATAAAACCTGAGGAGACCCTCGCCGCTGCTGCTGCCTCGACCGGTGTTCCTGGAAAGAGGAAGTGATGCTGCCAGGGCGCTCTATGAAAGCCTATGGAGGCTACAAGAAAATGGCCGCCATGCATGTAAAACATGCGGCCGGAGCGAGTGTAGGCAAAATGGCGCCGTTTGGCGCCGAAACCGCCGCTCCACAGTGCAGTAATGCACACATGACATCCCTGTATAAGAATACATGTCAGATCGCCGCAGCGATCGCTGTATATGCCCAAACATGCCAAAAAAAAACATGCCCCACAGCACACAGCTTCACACACTGACCAGGCTGACACACACAGTGTCACACAGCTCCCCCCCCCTTGCAGCCCACAGCATGCAGCCGAGAGATAGGGAGACAAGCAGTGTGAATATAGGCAGGTTACACAGTCCCAGACTGACACCCCCCCAGACAGACAGGTCCCCACATAAATACACTTACCTCACATGGCGTGGGGGACCCGCACAGGCGAACAAGCCGCTGCACATGAGGCAGGGAGAGTCGCATTCAAGACGCACACAATGGGGGTTAAGAAACCGCACAGCGTCCAGTGAGGTAGCCACCTCACCAATCATCCCTGCACCGAACAGGGATGGGTCGTTCACTGTGCCAGGAGCGTTACCTGGCTGAACGCTCGATGGCAGGCTGGGAAGCCACTGACCCACGACCTGCGACCAGGGGGATCAGCCCGAGACCCAGCCCGCATGATCCTCTTCATCAGAAGAACTAACTAACGCTGACAAAAATAACAGCTAAGTAAAGGTAGTGAGAAAACTCAAACAAAATTTCAAAAAGAAGAAAGAGTCTGGGGCAGAAAGCCCCAGCACAGAGAAAGCCAGCCACTCCTGACAAGCTAGACATTAAAACTGAGATATGGTTGCAGGAAGTAGGAGGGTATTGACTGAGGGGAACACCCCTTGAGGGTGGGATATGTTAAAAGCTTTAATGTTAACATATTCTGTTGCCTAGCTACTCCTTCGGAGCAAAGTCTAATACCCCATATGTGACGAATATGAAGAGGCGGCGACTGTCGGAGGACGTAAGAGAAACATTTTTTTTTTTTATAGACATGGAACCATGACAGTAATGCCCCATACACACGTGCAGATTATCTGCAGACTTTTGTCTGCAGATTTACCTTTTCTATGTAGTGCAAGGGCCTGCCGGATTGCATACAAATTGAAAGTGTTTAGATTTGACCTCATATTATATGGTTATGGTAAGTCTGCAGACAAAAGTCTGCAGATAATCTGCACGTGTGTATGGGGCATTATAAAAACACTTGATAACATTTACATAGCTAAGATACAACCACCAAAAATGAATAGTAACATGCAATATTTTCCTTTAACAACTGCATAACACAAAATTAAACAGTTGCACAATGACGAAGTGTTTACTATCAATGCCATCTTTTTCCAACATATGTAGAGGTTGTAAACCTCAAAAAACTGAATTTTTGTCAAATCTTACTGTAAAATTCCTTTCTCCGAGTCCTCCAACAGTCGCCGCCCACTCATACAGTCTTCACCAATGGGTATTGACTTCTTCTCCACAGGAGTAGCTAGGCATAAGACTTGTTAAAAACAAAAGCATTTAACATAGACACACCCATGGGGGCTGTCCCACTGGTCAATACCCCCCTGCAGTAGCCATCCCAACTCAGTTTGGTAGCATAGCAGTAAGTGTACAAGAAAACCCCAAAAGAGGGGCGGGGGCGGCGACTGTCGGAGGACTCAGAGAAAGGAATTTTACAGTAAGATTTTACAAAAATTCAGTTTTCTCTTACGTCCTCCGACAGTCGCCGCCCACTCATACAGTCTTCACCAATGGGATGTCCCAAAGCAGTGTAGACATGAGGGGTGGGAGACGCAACCGTATAAAAGGCAACGCAGTACCCACATCAGAGAAAGGAACCTTACACGCACAGTAAGAGAACCTTCTGGGCAACAGAAAAGGCTCATCATGAGCAACAACCCAGGAAAGCAAAAAACCCAGGGGATAAACAACCCCAACAGCCAGGGACCCACAAAAAAAAAAACAAGGGTCCCCTATGGCACTGCCGCACAGAGAACTTTGCGGCCAAAGGAGGCATCAGCTGATGCCAGAACATCAATCTTATAGAATTAGCAGCCTTGCACACCTGGGCCACCGAAGCCTGATGCCGGTAGGCCCAGGACGTACTCATCGATCTGGTAGAGTGCGCCTTAACAGGGAAGGGTGGAACCTGTTCCTTCAAAGCATAGGCCTGGACAATCGTCTGTCTGATCCATTTGGCAATGGTCGCCGCAGACGCAGCCATGCCCTTCTGAAGTCCCTCAGGAAGGACAAAGAGGGAATCCGATTTCCGAAAGGATTCAGTGGACGACAGGTAAACCTTGATCGCCCGGACAACATCCAAGGAATACAAGGCAGCCTCCTTAGGATGCTTAGGCTTCGCACAGAGCGAAGGCAAAACAATGTCCTCATTAAGGTGAAAGTCAGACACCACCTTAGGAAGAAATGACGAGTTAGGTCGCAAGACCACCTTATCTTTATGAACCACCAGGTAAGGAGAGCGGCAAGACAAGGCCGCCAACTCCGACACCCTGCGAGCCGAAGTGATCGCCACTAAAAAGGCAACCTTCTTAGACAGCAGAGGCAACGATATCTCCCGGATGTTTTCAAAGGGAGAACGCTGTAACAAGGACAGAACCAAGTTCAAGTCCCATGGAGGTAAAGGCTCCCTCCGGGGAGGGGCCAAATGTCGCACACCTTGAATGAAGGTGCGGATTAAGGAATGAGACGCCACAGGGCATTGAAAAAGAACAGCCAGTGCAGATACCTGGCCCTTTATCGTGGCCAGCGCCAGGTGCTGGTCCACACCAGACTGGAGGAAAGCCAACACTCTCGTCACCGAGTATGAGCGAGGAGAAAACCCCCTGGACTGACACCAGGCAAAATAAGCTTTCCAGGTACGGTAATAAATTTTACCAGACGAGGCTTTCCTAGCCTTGATTAAGGTAGGAATGACCTCTGGGGAGAGACCCGTCTCTCAGGACCTGGCTCTCAACAGCCAGGCCATCAAAGCCAGCGACTGTAAAGCAGGATGGAAGATCGGTCCCTGAGACAGTAGATCTTCTCGCATTGGCAGCCGCCAAGGAGGTGCGACTGCTAGGTGAACGATGTCCGCGTACCAGGACCGGCGTGGCCAGTCCGGTGCCACCAGAATCACCAAGTTCGGTTCCGAGGCCAACCTGCGAAGGAACCTGGATAACAACTGAATCGGAGGAAAGGCATACATCAGATGATACTGATGCCAAGGGGCCACAAGCTCATCCGAGGCGTCCGCCAGAGGATCGCACGTTCTTGCCACGAACCTTTCCACCTTGTGGTTTAGCCGAGACGCGAACAGATCCACGTCTGGTGATCCCCACTTCGCACACAGCATTTGGAAGACCTCCGGGGGTAGGGACCATTCCCCCTGATCCAGGGTCTGGCGGCTCAGATAATCTGCCTGCCAATTCTCCACACCCGGAATGTGAACTGCCGAAATCCCCGGGACATGAGCCCCGGCCCAAGACAGAATGTCTGTCACCTCCCGGGCCGCCCAGGCACTCCTGGTGCCCCCTTGGTGGTTGATGTAAGCCACCGCGGTAGCATTGTCCGTCTGTACCCATACAGGGCGGCCCCGAAGTCGATCCGACCACTGGAAGAGACACAGTTTGATCGCTCTCAAATTCCAAGATGTTGATTGGAAGGGAGGATTCCTCCTCCAACCAAGTGCCCTGGGCAGACAGGTTGCCCAGGACTCCACCCCAGCCCGACAGGCTGGCATCCATGGTAATCACTGTCCACAGTAACGGACGGAAGGATTTTCCTTCCGACACAGGGGACTGAAGCCACCACAGAAGATCCATTCTGGTCCGGCGACTCAACGAGACACTCAGATCCAAGGACTGAGGTAGTCTGTCCCACCTGGCCAGGATCTCCCCTTGGAGAGACCATGCGTGAGACTGAGCAAATGGTATCGCCTCGAAGGCTGACACCATCAACCCCAGGCACCTCGCTTGAGCAGAGTCCAGAACCATTCCCAAATAGGGAAGACGAACTGAAGGAGACAAAGTCGACTTCTGAACGTTGATGGTCCAACCAAACTCCTGGAGCGTCTGTACCGTAGTCGACAGATCGCGCAACTGGCACTCGATCTTAACAAGAGATCGTCCAGATATCCCAAGACCGCAATGCCCTGTGCCCTCAACAGGCGCTAGCACTTTGGTAAAGACCCTTGGAGCCGAAGCGAGACCGAAAGGTAACACTACGAACTGATAGTGGTCCTCCACTATGGCGAATCGGAAGTACCTCTGATGACCCTCGAAAATGGGGATGTGCAGGTACGCATCCTTTAGAGCGATAGAGGCCAGGAATTCCCCTGGACTCAGGGAGGCCACCACCGAGCGGAGGGATTCCATACGGAACTTTCGAACTCGCACAAAGCGGTTCAGAGCTTTCAAGTCCAGGATCGGATGTACCTTGCCCTCCTTTCTGGGCACATTGAACAGATTCAAGTAAAACCCCTGAAACCTGTCCCAATGAGGCACCGGGACAATCATCCCCTGGGCAAGGAGATCCTGCACCGATTGATGCAGGTCCTGTAACCGCCCTGGGGTCAAATGAAGATTTGAGGGAAACAATCTGTCCGCCGTCCGCGAAAGGAATTCGATCTTGTATCCTGATCGAATGATTTCCTGAATCCACCTGTCCGGAATTCAGAGCAGCCAAGGTTGGAGGAAACCGCGCAAACGTCCCCCCATCCCTGAAACGGGTGAGGGCGTCCCTTCAGGCAGAGGCGGATTGAGCCGCCGCACCAGCATGGCCGGACTTTTGCTTGCCCGCATAGGGCTTTTTCTGGCCACCTTGGCACTTGAAGGGCTTGCCCGTGTTTTGTGTCTTGAAGGCACGAAAGGACCCCTGATTGGGTCTAAAGGCGGGACCCCGCTTGCCGCGAAAAGGCTTGTTCTTCGGATTCTGGGGCAGCAGAGTGCTTTTGCCCTCAGTGACTCCTTTCACCAAAGTATCTAAAGCCTCGCCAAAAAGGCGAGACCCTGCATGGGGAAAACCAGCCACCGTTTTCCGTGACGGCTGGTCAGCCGACCAGCTCTTCAACTAGATCAGTCGACGGTTAAGTACCGCGACACTAGACAGGCGCGCAGCCAAAGGGGCCTTATTCAAGGCTGCATCGCACAAATAAATGACCCCTTGATGAATTTGGTCCACCATGTCAAGCGTAGCAGGTGGGGCAGACTCAGACACTAGTGTGCGTCTAAGCACCTTAGTCCAATCCGCCACCACCTGAGCCACTATGACAGAAGCGAAAACAGGTTTGAGCACGGAACCCGCCACCATGTAGGCATGGCGGGTAAGAGACTCCAACCTCCTGTCCGTAGGATCCCGGAACACCGGGGTATCCTCAGTGGGAACCAAAGTAGCCTTGTTCAACATGGCCACAGTGTGATCCACCTGGGGAGCCACACACCAGCGCAAATCCGTAGAAGGCGCAAAGGGGTAGAGCCGTTTAGGCACCGTGAAGGGGCGTTTCAAACTGCGCCATTGATCAATCATTCACCGTGTGATGAAACTCAGCAGGGCAGGAAAAAACCTGCGCCGACTTGCGGTCCTATGTGTACCAAAAGAGGACACAATGCCCGGAGGATTGGGCTCATCCTCCAAATGTAGTGCGTCTTTTACAGAAGAAATCAACGCATCCATAGCTGCGTGTTCTTCAGGCGACCCCGGGGGAGAATCATCTACCCCCTCCACCTCTGCCTCCCCCTCAGACCGCAGCGGGTCCTAAAAAGGGCGAGACCCTGAAAAGGGCACGCCACCCGCAGCAGCCACGTCACCATCTGAATCAGAAGAGAAAGATATCCTAGGCCTTTTTCTAGCAGCCCGTTCAGCCATCAGCACCTCCATTTTGGACACTAAAGTCGCCACCACAGCGGCCAAATTAGGTAGAATGGGGGGTTCAGCAGAACTGGGGTCCCCCACCAAGGCTGGGGGGAACTTGCTGTCCTGAGATTCCATTGCAGAAAAAGCACAATGTGAAAGGTACTGGCCCTTTAAGAGCGCTGCGGATCACGCAGCCCACCGCTATATGTACTGTGCACACAGACCCCCAAAAGGGACAAAACTGAGCCAGAAGGGATAAAAACAGAGTAAATATGGAAAGTACAGTCTGCAGAGCCCCACAGAGTGTTACCACACCGATCGCTGCACCAGAGGAAAAGGAAGTGAGGTCACCAGAGGCTGAACTATATGCTGCAAGGCTAAGGGAAAATGGCTGCCCATAGGAAGTAATGGGAGGCTTCGGCAAGATGGCCGCCGACATGTGCTCGGAACGATCGTTCTGCCACACACAAGATGGTGCCGGATGGCGCCAAAACCACTACATAGCAAGCTGTTAAAAAAAGCCCACAGTGAAGCCAGACATACCGCCCACACCCAAGCTGACAAAATAAACCGCTAGTAAAGCAAAGAAAAAAAACTGACATTCTTGCAAACAAAGATCATAAGAAAAGATTAGAAGGCTGAGACTGTAGCCCCAGCACAGGAAAGCCTATCTACACCTAACGCTAGGCAGAAGACAAACTGAGTTGGGATGGCTACTGCAGGGGGGTATTGACCAGTGGGACAGCCCCCATGGGTGTCTATGTTAAATGCTTTTGTTTTTAACAAGTCTTATGCCTAGCTACTCCTGTGGAGAGGAAGTCAATATCCATTGGTGAAGACTGTATGAGTGGGCGGCGACTGTCGGAGGATGTAAGAGAAAATAAATAAATAAAAACATGAAAGACAAAAAGGCATAATGAGCTAGTATGCATGCATGGGCAGCCTTTCCTTCAGAGAGCATGCGCCAGTGATGTCACTGGTTGCATGCAAAATAAATATCTCCTAAACGGTGCATGTCTAAGAGGTATTCACAGTACTTATAGGTAAGCCTTTCCATAAGCTTTACTTCTTTAAAAGGGGGAAAAAAAAAATCTCTCTCTCGTACTTTTTAAAAGTGTAATAATTAAAGAGGTTGTAAACCCTTTTTTTTTTTTCTTTTTCACCCTGAAAGAGAAACACATAATGAGCTAGTATGCATCGCATATACACCCGCTTAGCTGTATGACGGGCGACATGTCCAGTCACCCGTCTTCCGGGATCGCGGCATCCGACCATCTGAATGGCCGGAGCCGCGGTGACGTCACTCCCGCACACGCGCGCGGGAGCCGACGGTCACGGCTTACCTATAGGTACAAGTGTAAGAGGAGGGTTTACTTTCTCTTTAAACTGCTTAAAATACACTGTGGTCAAATAAGAAATACTATTCCAAGTTTACCTAATAGTAATATAGGAGTAGGTCATTTTCCTAAGTATTTCCAAGTGGCCCTGAGTGCTACTGTGTCCTGCCATAACCTTACAGAGGAATGTCACAATTGTAAGAGCAGTGTTTCCAATGAACAATTGTAAGAGCAGTGTTTCCAATGAAAGATTTCTTACAAACGTACGTATATGTGGCAAAACTGAAAGCTTGGTGAGCAAATTGGCATAGCTGCTCTATTCTTTTTTGTCACGTATTCAAACATTTGATGAAAAAAAAAAAAAAAAATCTACTATATGTTCCCTCAAAGAAAAAAAGAAAAAAAAAAAAAAACTTGTGCCAAAAGATGAAAATGTTTGTTTAACCATAGCACAGAAAGGATAAGGGGGAAAAAGCCAGCATCTTCAGAGGAATAGTAACTCCTATATTTCTAAAACAACTGGATTAAAGAAAAAAAAAAAAAAGAATGGTAACGAAATTAATAAGGGGACTGGAGGACCTCAATAACGAGGAACGACTAGGCACTAAATTTGTTCTCGCTCGAGAAGAGACACTTGAGAGGGGACATGATAGCAATTTACAAATACCTCAATGGTGATTCCAACGTAGGGAAAAAAAACGATTCAGTCTCAGGGAGTGTAAGGTGACACGGGGCCACACAATGAGATTGCAAGAGAAGCACCGTGGGTGAGAAGGCAAGCACACCATCTAACTTTTTAGTTGCAAGGTTTGCTTTAACTGATCAGGGAACATCAGACATTACTGTACCAGGAGGGGTGGGTGATAAAAAACACTCAGCAGTCCCTTATAGAAGAATATTACTAAATCCCAGAAGAAGCCATTACCTTTGAGAAGTTGGTTCAGGTCCATCGCCTCCTGGAAAGCCTTTGGGTCAGACTTGCTTTCAAAATCAGGTTCTGTGGACAACACAGGCGATTTAAAATAGTACAACACATCTAAGACCAATGCTTTTTCCTCATTCTTGCACACAACAATCCCTCTATTTACAAGCCATCCAATTATCACTGACACAGCTTATGATGGTGATACACATGTGCTGGTATGCTCTAGAAACCATGGGGTAATTGTGAATTAAAATTTGAGAAGCTTTTCTTCCTATATCAGGTTTAGCCAAGCCTCTCTCCCTTCAAAAGGCTGCCTACATGAGTAGCCCTATTTGCAGGCTGCGATTGTGACTTCCCCTTTGGAAAATTCAAGTTGTCTAGCTCTAGCTAACATTTGTATGAGAACAGGTTGCCATCATAAGCCAGCAGAGAGTCTTCTGAAGGTGCTGAGGAATGAAAACCCTTAGAACCTTTTTTTACATTACTGGCATTGCAGAGATGCTAAAGCAATACAAGTAATCTCACTAGCTTGGAGTAGAAAATATTGCAAGAGTGTGGTTTTGAAATCAGCGCTCCTGTGGTAACCTTTTCAAAATAGAGGTAATCAAAGCTATGATGTGTGAATGAGCAGGGTTGCACATGTGTGCAAGAAAATAGGGGGGTTTCCATTGCAGAATTGCTGAAAGGGTAAACGAAAGGGGATTACAGTGAATGGAGCAACAGGTCACAAGTTTCAGAATCACTACATAAACACCTTATGCTGTGACCACAAATAAATTATTGCAGACGGAGAAAAATCTGGCACTTTCTGTGCCAACTATGCACTTAAAAGATGTATAGGGTTACTAAAATTATTAAACATACATACTCATCTCTATGTTGCAGCATTGCTGTGATGCTGCAGCTGTCCCCCACCAGCTCTAATGCTGAGAATTGAGCGATCACATAACCGCTGATTGCTCTGTTCTTAGTCTTTCCAGAGCAAAAAGCAGTGACTGCCCCCCCCCCCCCCCCACACCCGCAACGCTTACTGGAGGGCTGGGCTAAGGAGGCAGGCACAGCTAACTTGTGAAATGGAGTTCATCTGATAGTTTGAATTGTTTTAATGAAAATCACAGGCAGTAATCGTGATGCAAAAAAGACAAGTAAATGTCTCCTTCGCTCAAATGTTGCGTAAAAACCAAAGAGACGGTGGCTAAATTGTTGGCATCTGAAGTTTTGCTGCCCTTTCAGGATGATGGGTATCCACACAAACTGAAAGCATAAAAAGACAAGAGAATGGCGAACGACCTAGTTCAATACCGTAAAACATTTATTGGAAAATTGTTAAAACCACATCATACATTATAGTCACATATATCAGATGGCTCTGAGGAAGAGGGTTCTCCCTCGAAACGCGTTAGCCCCATCTATATGGACACCTTCAAGTTCGCTTGTCCTAATTAAGGAATATGGTCCTGCGGTCTCTGGATAGTCAAAGGAATCCTTTGGTCTTACTCTTTTTACTCTTTTATATAGCATACTCTTGTGAGTATAATGTAGGACGTGGTTTTTAACAATTTTCAAATAAATGTTTTATGGTATTGCACTAGTTCGGTGCTCTTTTATAGTAATCGTGATGCATCGTGGAATTGAATGGAATTGTTGACATGATAATTGTAATCGAATCTAATCGTGAGACCAGTGAAGATGCGCAGCCCTAGTTATAGTGCATCCTGAATTTTTGGTTTCGGCACCACGCTTACTGGAGGGCTGGGCTAAGGAGGCAGGCACAGCTAACTTCGGTTCGCAACTGAGCCAACTGTCTAATCAATCAGCTGGGTGGATCCCAACAATATTGTTGGGATCATTCTATTGCTTGGAGCAGCTTATAAAAGGTTATATGAAGTAAACTGAAGCTGCCCTTTAGCCTCTGTTCATATTTGGCCTTTTAGGATCTCAGGCAGAATCACAGAAATTCTGCCAGCTATCTCAAAACGCAATGCAGTCACAAAACGCATGTTCCGGTGCCTGTTATTTTCAGTGATTATTGTGCAATAAATCGTGACATAACCCAACGCACGAAGCTTGTAGCCCAAAAGAAGCTCCTGCTTCTGCAGTACAGACAGCAGCGTAATGCAAAATGACCCAGAAATGGTAATCAGCTTGGGCAGCTCAAGCAGTGTGCCTGAATCTGACAAAAAAATGTCTGGGTGTGATGTGCATAGTGTGATAGGGAAAGTACCTAATATTGTGTAAATACACTTTAAAGTCATATTAAAAGGTTCACTTTTTTATTTTATTAAACAAAAAAAAAAAAACATGTTATACTTATCTGCTCTGTGCAGTGGGTTTGCACAGAGCAGCTACTTCCAATGGGGGCACTTGTGCAGGGTTGCCAAGTAATTAGCCTTTATTCAGACACACAGCCCGGCTTGGCCCTGCCCTCTGCTCCCAGGTTTTGACTGAGAGCAGTAGGAGCCAATGGTTCATCCTGCACTCAGGCAAGCCTATGAGAGCCAGGAGAGGGAAAAAGAGCTTTACCTTTACAACTAGGGATGCACCGAAATGAAAATTCTGGGCCGAAACAGAAACCGAAAATTCAGGATGCCCTTGGCCGAAAACAACTTTTTTCCCCCAAATTATTTTAAAATAGATAGAACGGGGGCATACGCCAGAATCAGACAGCAACGTACACCTGTAGCTGCCAGTATATGTACTGTGACGGGTTGGCACGTGGTTAATTTCATTGCCAATGGTATTTGTATTATGCAGCATGAGGGGGTTAATGTATTGCCACTGCTGGTCGCTGATGCATTAGTGACCGACCAGTGGCAGTTAATTAACCCCTTTGTGCTGCATTAGTGGTACCAGGGTCAATTAACACTGGTTGCACTAATGCAGCACAAAGAGGTTAATTAACTGTCACTAATGCATCAGTGAGCAGCAGTGGCAATACATTAACCCCCTCATGCTGCATAATACAAATACCATTGGTAATTAACCTCGCCTCAGCCCCCCCCAAAGAGGAGAGAGGGTAAGAATTATGTTTAAAGACAAGCAAGGTAAACCAGAACAGGAAGAATTACCGTATATCTCCTGGCTCACATTCTCTTGTCGCTTAACTTTATTCCTTAGAGCTTCACTGGTGGCTGCTATGTCAAAGGATGATATGGGGCTGATGTCTGGTGTGGAAAGAGGGGTGACATCTGTGACTGTGTCCTCCGACTCGTCAGCATAGTCTCTCAGATCTCTGACAGGTGGTCTTGATGCCTTGCGTTCAGGGGACCGCAGAGATGAGGGCACTTTGTCTCTTAATGACTGATAAGACTTTGATGTTTGGTCATCTGAAGTAGCATCAGAAAACTCCGTATCTGAGCTGGAAATGGAAGAAGGAAAATCCCTGCTGTACTTCGTCACATTTTTCTTTCCAATATTGCTTTGCTTTGCAGTTTTGGGCCTGGAATTCCGGCTTTCATCTTCACTGCTATCATCTTCATCAGGGTAATAATTATCTTCAAACTCTCGTCTGATCTGGGGGATTCCTGTTGGAATAGTTGCTTCTATTTTAAAGCTCTGTACAGAATCTCGGCCTGACTTTGCCGCACTTCTGGGTCTCATTGAAACTGGAGACGACTTAAGTTCTGGAGAACTTCGATCAACAGATTCCATCGACGCCTCCTCACTTTCCATCTTGCTTGTTCCTTGTCCTGCATCATCTTCCCTTTCCTCTGATCCAGATTCCTTATTTTTTTGTTTGTACTCATACTTGCTAGTGTTTGAGCTGGTCACAACTTTTTTCCCCTTTTCATCATCATCATCATCACTATCAAAAAAGGAATGATCCACTTCTCCTTCATCAGAAAGATTGGCATATCGCTCCATGATATGAAATTATGCTAGAACCTGAAGATAAAAAGTAAACATACAATTTTACAAATGCAGTTTAATAATCCAATTAAAGTTGAACTGCATCCAAAAAAAAAATCTTATTGCTTAATAGTGTGTAGTAAAATAAGACCCTCTGGCAGATTTTTATTGCGGTTTATGTACATATTTAAAAAGAAGAAAAAATATAATTATGTAGAGAAAAAATTTAGACATACTTTTTACATTTTAATGCAGCTATGAAAGGCTTTCTAACTTTCTGAGTGGTTACCTGGGTAGGAAGCAAGGCCTTGGGTCTCAACTAGAGATGCAACGAAATTTCGACGGCAGAAACAGATCACGCGAAAATGGTGTTTTCGGCATTTTGCTGATAGTGAAAAAGGTGCCGACAATGGTGCCTAAAAATGTAACGCGGGTGCATTATTGATGTGTTCTTGCTCCGATTTCAATGCATTTCAACAAGGATGTGCTTTTTTTTTTTTTAACCGACCAAAAATGTAGCAAGAAAGGTTTTTAACACCACACAAGAAGCGCAACGGACCAGTGTAAAGACATACATAGAATTTATGGGGATGCATTTTTCTTGAGCTTTTCTTGTGCTAAAGGTGCTGACAATGGCCGACGAATTCATATTCATTTAAATGCATGATATTAATTAAAAAGTCAATTATACGATTGTATATAAAAATACCGTATTTATCGGCGTATAACACGCACCTAAATTTTAGGGCAGAAATTTTAGGAAAAAAGCTGAAATTTAAAATAAACAGCTTTGAACTCAGCACATTTTTTTTTAAATTAAATGTAGTCTTACCAGTGCCCACGAATGCAGCCTTATCAGCGCAGTGTCCTTAAATGCAGCCTCGCGAGTGCAGTGCCCATACATGCAGCCTTGCCAGTGCCCATACATGCAGCCACGCCAGTGCCAGTGTCCATACATGCAGCCTCGCCAGTGCCCATACATGCAGCCTCGCCAGTGCCCATACATGCAGCCTCGCCAGCACCAATGCCCATAATTGCAGCCTCGCCAGCGCAGTGCCAATACATGCAGCCTCGCCAGCGCAGTGCCAATACATGCAGCCTCGCCAGCGCCAGTGTCCATACATGCAGCCTCGCCAGCGCCAGTGCCCATAATTGCAGCCTCGCCAGCACCAATGCCCATAATTGCAGCCTCGCCAGCACAAATGCCCATAATTGCAGCCTCGACAGCGCAGTGCCCATAATTGTAGCCTCGCCAGCGCCAGTGCCCATACATGCAGCCTCGCCAGCGCCAGTGCCCATACATGCAGCCTCGCCAGCGCTAGTGCCCATAATTGTAGCCTCGCCAGCGCCAGTGCCCATACATGCAGCCTCGCCAGCGCCAGTGCCCATAATTGCAGCCTCGCCGGTGCCCATAATTGCAGCCTCGCCAGCGCCAGTGCCCATAATTGCAGCCTCCCCAGCGCCAGTGCCCATACATGCAGCCTCGCCAGCGCCCATAGTTGCAGCCTCACCAGCGCCCCTATACACATCACTTTTAAAAATGTCCAGAAAGCAGCGCCGAGAGGTAGAAGGGGGCGGGTGGCGCCAAGGAGAAGGAAGGACGCTCTCTCATCGGAAGTCCCGGCGCCTATGATTGACGTTGGCATAGGAGGCGGGACTTCCGAGGACAGCGCGTCCTTCCTTCTCCTCGGCGCTGCCCGCCCCCTTCTACTTCTCGGCGCTGCTTTCTGGACATTTTTTTTTTATATTGGCGTATAACACACACAGCTACTTTTTCCTTCATTTTTAGGAGGAAAAAGTGTAAGTGTGTGTTATACGCCGATAAATAAGGTATATATTTTTGTTTTAAAAACTGTCATTTTTGGTTATAGCTAGGGGTGTTGAAATTAATCGTAGCATCACGATGCAGCCTTGAACGATTCGAATACGATGCTGAGTAACGTCCGCATCGATGTATGGATGACATCATCCCGGCTCCCCCCGCCTCTCCCAGGACAGCCCTGCAGTGCACTCTAAAGTTAAAAAAAAGTCAGTGACTCAGTTTCAGGGACCCTTCCGTTCCTACAGTGTGTAAAGGTTAATGTAAACTGATGCCTGATTACCTTATCTCCGATCTTTTCATCGCCATTACAGTCACATGCCCTCTGGCCAGCCGATCTTCTCCTCCCCGCCGGGCCGGAGTGCACCAGACTGACTGCGATTAAAAGGTCGGAGATGTAGGAACTGAAATTGAGTCACTGACACTAATTTGTTTTAACTTTAGAGTGCACTGCAGGGCTGTCAAGGGAGTGCGGGGGGCTGCTATATATTGTAAATTGGCTGTCTAATGTCAATGGGGGGGCTGTGCTACAGTGGGTACGGAAAGTATTCAGACCCCCTTAAATTTTTCACTCTTTGTTATATTGCAGCCATTTGCTAAAATCATTTAAGTTCATTCTTCTTCCTCATGAATGTACACATAGCACCCCATACTGACAGAAAAACACAGAATTGTTGACATTGTTGCAGATTTATTAAAAAAGAAAAAAACTGAAATATCACATGGTCCTAAGTATTCAGACCCTTTGCTCAGTATTTAGTAGAAGCCCCCTTTTGATCTAATACAGCCAGGAGTCTTTTTGGGAAAGATGCAACAAGTCTTTCACACCTGGATTTGGGGATCCTCTGCCATTCCTCCTTGCAGATCCTCTCCAGTTCTGTCAGGTTGGATGGTAAACGTTGGTGGACAGCCATTTTTAGGTCTCTCCAGAGATGCTCAATTGGGTTTAAGTCAGGGCTCTGGCTGGGCCATTCAAGAACAGTCACGGAGTTGTTGTGAAGCCACTCCTTCGTTATTTTAGCTGTGTGCTTAGGGTCATTGTCTTGTTGGAAGGTAAACCTTTGGCCCAGTCTGAGGTCCAGAGCACTCTGGAGAAGGTTTTTGTCCAGGATATCCCTGAACTTGGCCGCATTCATCTTTCCCTCGATTGCAACCAGTCGTCCTGTCCCTGCAGCTGAAAAACACCCCCACAGCATGATGCTGCCACCACCATGCTTCACTGTTGGGACTGTATTGGACAGGTGATGAGCAGTGCCTGGTTTTCTCCACACATACCACTTAGAATTAAGGCCAAAAAGTTCTATTTTAGTCTCATCAGACCAGAGAATCTTATTTCTCACCATCTTGGAGTCCTTCAGGTGTTTTTTTAGCAAACTCCATGCGGGCTTTCATGTGTCTTACACTGAGGAGAGGCTTCCGTCGGGCCACTCTGCCATAAAGCCCCGACTGGTGGAGGGCTGCAGTGATGGTTGACTTTCTACAACTTTCTCCCATCTCCTGACTGCATCTCTGGAGCTCAGCCACAGTGATCTTTGGGTACTTCTTTACCTCTCTCACCAAGGCTCTTCTCCCCCGATAGCTCAGTTTGGCCGGACGGCCAGCTCTAGGAAGAGTTCTGGTCGTCCCAAACGTCTTCCATTTGAGGATTATGGAGGCCACTGTGCTCTTAGGAACCTTAAGTGCAGCAGAAATCTTTTTGTAAGCTTGGCCAGATCTGTGCCTTGCCACAATTCTGTCTCTGAGCTCTTCAGGCAGTTTCTTTGACCTCATGATTCTCATTTGCTCTGACATGCATTGTGATCTGGAAGGTCTTATATAGACAGGTGTGTGGCTTTCCTAATCAAGTCCAATCAGTATAATCAAACACAGCTGAACTCAAATGAAGGTGTAGAACCATCTCAAGGATGATCAGAAAAAATGGAAAGCACCTGAGTTAAATATATGAGTGTCACAGCAAAGGGTCTGAATACTTAGGACCATGTGATATTTCAGTTTTTCTTTTTCTTTTACTTTTTTAATAAATCTGCAACAATGTCAACAATTCTGTGTTTTTCTGTCAGTATGGGGTGCTATGTGTACATTTATGAGGAAGAAGAATGAACTTAAATGATTTTAGCAAATGGCTGCAATATAACAAAGAGTGAAAAATTTAAGGGGGTCTGAATACTTTCCGTACCCACTGTATGTAAAGGGGGCTGTTCCATTTCGTATTAACTGTTCTAAAAAAATACTGTGGTTGTCTGTTGTGTTCAGACTTTGCTAAATGCAGGGAGTGTCCTTTTGTTTTGTTTTTTTAGAGCCGATAAAATTAAAAAAAATGGAGTTCATCTGATAGTTTGAATTTTTTTAATGAAAATCACAGGCAGTAATCGTGATGCAAAAAAGACAAGTAAATGTCTCCTTCGCTCAAATGTTGCGTAAAAACCAAAGAGACGGTGGCTAAATTGTTGGCATCTGAAGTCTTGCTGCCCTTTCAGGATGATGGGTATCCACACAAACTGAAAGCATAAAAAGACAAGAGAATGGCGAACGACCTAGTTCAATACCGTAAAACATTTATTGGAAAATTGTTAAAACCACATCATACATTATAGTCACATATATCAGATGGCTCTGAGGAAGAGGGTTCTCCCTCGAAACGCGTTAGCCCCATCTATATGGACACCTTCAAGTTCGCTTGTCCTAATTAAGGAATATGGTCCTGTGGTCTCTGGATAGTCAAAGGAATCCTTTGGTCTTACTCTTTTATATAGCATACTCTTGTGAGTATAATGTAGGACGTGGTTTTTAACAATTTTCAAATAAATGTTTTATGGTATTGCACTAGTTCGGTGCTCTTTTATAGTAATCGTGATGCATCGTGGAATTGAATGGAATTGTTGACATGATAATCGTAATCGAATCTAATCGTGAGACCAGTGAAGATGCACAGACCTAGTTATAGTGCATCCTGAATTTTTGGTTTCGGCACCACAACTGCCACTCCGTGCACCTCTAGGTCCAACACATGCCCTGCATGCCACACGTGACCAGCCAGGCTCCCATGTGTGGCCACCTGAGTGTTGGGCACAGGGTAAACAAAAGCCTCAGTTGGTCCTGGCACCAACTACAAATGGGAAAGAAAAAGAAAAGAAAAAAAAAAAAAGGGAAAAAAAGAAAGCTTGCTTATTTTTACCTGCACATTGTGCCAACCACATTCAATATCTTTTGTTTACACAAACTGCATTGAGAAGAATTGCCCAAAGCATGGACAAGATATTTGCCTTACGTCCAGAATCATAGGATATTTTTGCACTGCATTGTCCTGACATGCTGTAGCGCATAGCAATGCGCTCCAGCACATACGTTTAAAAAGCCTACACTAATATCGCTATCCCTGGTCTCAATATATCATTGTGGAAACAAAAAGGTGTTCTACTAATTGATGATCTTACGATTGACCCGGCGACGAAAACATTCCGATCCCTCCAAATAGAATACGGCTTTTCCACTATGGAGCACTATAAATATCTCCAAATTCACCACACCACACTGACGATTCCTTGGCAGGTAGCCCGATACCTCACTTCTTCTCCTGTGCCAAGCGGTATATCTCTAATCTACAATCTTCTCAATCTTAAAACCACCTTCTCTAAGTCTCTCCCCTATGTCCAATGGGAGAGAGACTTTAGGAAGCCCTTTCTCCCATCGGAGTGGCAGAAAGCTCTCTCCATAACGTTTAAGGCCACTAAATCCTCAAACCTATGGGAAATGACACACAAACTAAATCTCAGATGGTATCTCACCCCAACAAGAATAGCTAGATTAAATCCACAGATGTCCCCTCTCTGCTGGAGGGGGTGCGGACTCACTGGATCGTTGATTCATATGTTCTGGGAATGCTCGAAATTGACCTCTTACTGGAAAGATATCTCTGCACTTACTAACCAAACACTGGGAATCCCTCTTCCCCTATCCTCAGCTATGGCACTATGCTCTATGGGGATAGAGAAAGTGCACCACCAATCCCCGACGGCTCTAGTCCACATTTTGCTGGCGGCCCGTTTAACGATCCTGCATCATTGGAAAACATTAGACTCCCTTCAAGTAGATGAAACTATCCAAATCATTCGCACCCATGCTACATATGAGCTGAAGTTTGCTTCCTCCGAAAACAGATCGGACCTGTGTGCTAAATTGTGGGAACCCTGGACATCTCAGTATGCCTCTACTTAGTTGTGACTGTGTACTTTGTTCACCCGTGTCCCCCTTTCCTCTTCCCCCTTTTTTTGCCCCGACAGTTTAAAGTCGGTGACCTCATGTGATGTTATACTTGAATCTTTATATATGGCAGGTGAGCTCGGCTTCCTCCGGTCTTGACTGGTCGCGCTTTGCTCTGGCCCTGGTCTTCCCGACCACTTTGAGAGATTGGGAGCTGGGGCTGGGACGGGTGTGGTGCGAGGTCCCGCTCCCTGTAGACGGATTACCGTATTGAACGCTGAATTGTTCCTCGACTATGTTCATAACTTGTGGTTGTGCAATTTATTTCTTTTTTTTAAGCTGACCTACGTGTCATGCACCCTTCATGTCTGTTTCTTTTTTTTTTTTTTGAAACTCAAAAATTTGTTGAAAATTAAAAAGCCTACACTGATGCATTTTAACAATGCAGCGCAGTGTGAATAGGTGCAAATTCTATTGTGCAGCCCTGTGGACATGCAGGGGCCTGCAACTGAGGCCCTTTGTATTTACCAGCTTGACCACCACAATCGAAGGGTGCAGCTGCTGACTTCTATCATTCACTCGTGTGCAAGCAAAAATGCTGTTTCTTATTTTCCTTGCATTTTATTGGGTGTTCTTTGCAAAGTAAAGCTTTACCTCATTTTCTAAGCTCGGGAGCAACTGCACTTGCACAGTATATTTGCCTTTAGTAAGTCAACCCCATTATTGTATTAATGCGGGGATCTGTATGTTTTTTTTTTTCTGTTCGACCCGCTGGTTGAACAAAAACAAAAAAACTGAAAGTGTATACCCAGCTTGATACATAAATCTTTCCTGGTTATCTTTGCAGGCTTTGCGCAGACTGGGTGCTGTAGATTATGCACTCTGCTGTAGTAGTTCAGATCAGTAATGATCATTAGATTAACTCTGAAGTGAATTATTCAATACAGTATAGTGAAAATGTTAAAGTGCATTTAAAAAAATAGGAAGTTTGACTACAATTTCTTGGACTACAGTACAGGATAGCAAGTCAGAGTATAAACTGGTACCTTTTGGGGGGGGGGGGGGGTCGGACACTGGCCAAAGCTTTGCTGGGAAAGCCCCCAGTGCACCCTAATATAACCCCATGGACTCCAGTTTTGTAGCAAGCATAAAGGAGAAACCGAGAACAGAGTCAATATTTCCATAGACCATTGGGCTTCCCCGAGCAATAAACTACAGAGTAGCAAAAATGTACTAAACGGCAGATAAGTGGTTTGTAAGCGAAAAGGTCAAGGAACCCTAAACACTCAAGATGACAGCTTAAGAGTGATATTAAAGAGTTAAAGGAAATGTATTTTTTCCCCTTATAAATGGAACTGCACAGAGCAGCCCTGAACCTCCTCTTCTCGAGTCCCCTGACGGCACTGCTGGCCCCTCCTCTGTGTCCAGTGCCCCCATGAGAAGCTGCTTCTCTTGGGGGCACTTGTGCGAGCGAGCTCCCGAGTCTCGCTGCTGCGTCCATTGACACAGAAAGCAGGGGGGGTTCAACCCCACCCCCCACTCCTGAGTCACTGGATTTGATTGACAGCAGCGGGAGCCAATGAATGTTGCAGCAAAGCCAGTGAGATATGGAAGTGAGGGGAGAGAAGAGCTGCAGACGTGCACAGCACTGGATCAAATGAAGGGCTCAAGTAAAGGAGGGGGGGGGGGGGGGACTGATGCCTAAACATTTTTAACCTTAATGTAAGGAAATTGTTTAGGCTTTAGAACCACTTTAAGCACTTTGCGGCTGAAGCTTGCATCAGCAGAGGCCTGAACATCCACCTGGTAAAGCTTTGAAAAAGTAAAAAACAGAAGAACAGGTGGCAGCCTTGCAACCTGCAAAGTGGATGCTTGAAACTGAAAAACCCAAGAAACAACAAAACATCTGGTGGAATGGGCCCTAAAAGGGATGGAAGGAATCCATTCCTTGAGGGTGTAAGCCCTGGTAGCCAGCAGTCTGTGCACAGTATCCTTACTGAGGTGAACCTTGAGGAGAAAAGAGTGTCTGGGTCTGAGAAGCACCTTGTCCCTATGTAAAACAAGAAAAGGCTCCTTGCAAGAAAGAGCTGTAAACTTGGATACACACCTAACGGAAGTAATGACCAACTTACCTGTGAGATCCACCAATAGGATATCCCGATTGGTTCAAAAGGAGGTTTTTGAAGTACTGAAAGTACCAAATGTAGAGCCAATGAGCCCATTCAGGTCAGAGTGGGGAATTAACCACTTAAGCCCCGTAAGATTTTACCCCCTTCCTGACCAGGGGGTATTTTGCGATTCGGCACTGCGTGACTTTAACGGACCATTGCGCGGTCGTACGACGCTGTACCTAAACGAATTTGACGTCCTTTTTTTCCCACAAACAGAGCTTTCTTTTGGCGGCATTTGATCACCTGTGCGATTTTTTGATCATGCGCTATAATCAAAAAAAAGAGCGAAAATTTTGCAAAAATAACAGTATTTTTCACATTTTTTTATAAAATTCCCCCAAATAAAAATGTAAAAAATCAAAATTTTTTAACATTTTCGGCCAATTTGTTTTATGCTACATATGTTTGGTAAAAAAAAAAAAAAAAAAAAAAAAAAAAAAAATCACAAAAAGCATATTTTGATTGGTTTGCGCAAAAGTTATCGCGTTTACTAACAAAAGGGAAAGATTGTCATTTTTTTTTTAACGCGTAATGGCGGTGATCTGCTATTTTTTTTGCGGTACTGCGACATTGCGGCAGACAGATCGGACCCTTGACTGACATTTTTGACACTTTTTGGGTTACCAGTGACATTTCTACAGTTATCAGTGCTATACATATGCACTGTTACTGTAAAAATACACTGGCAGTGAAGGGGTTAACTTTGAGAGGGAGGGGTTATGTGTGTCCCTAGGGGCGTGTTTCTAACTGTGATTGGCTGTGGCTTCAGGGGTTGGAACAGTGATCAACGGTCCTACATAGTAGAACCGTATAATCACGATTCCTACACCGGGGAGAATGACAGGCGGCTTGTTTACATCAGCCGCCTGCCTTTCTCCCTCTCCACTGACGATCGCCGAGTGACACGCGCGGGGGGGGGGGGTGGTGGTTCGCTCCCCAGAGCCTCACAGGCTAGCGACATAGACCTACGTCGCTCTGCCTGTGAGGGGCTGACTGCCGCAGTAAATATACTGTGAGCAGTCGGCAAGCGGTTAACAGACAACTTCTTGTATAAAAAGGTCCCCACAGAAGAGTATGAAGCCAAAAGGATTCTGGAACAAGAAAGGATAGGGCACAAACCTGTCCCTTTAGAATACCAACATCTAGATGCTGGTCCTGGCCAGACTGGAGAATTGGTGCCTATTTTTGCACCAAAGTATACTTACCAAAATAGTTCCTGCGAGAGCTAGATTTTCTCACCTGGAAAAAGGTGGGAACAACAAACAGCAATGTCCCTATTCTTCAGGATCTGGGTTTTAATAGCCGTTCCATTAAAGCCAGTGAATGAGAAGCAGGGTGGAACAATGGACCCTCTGACAGGAGGTCTGGGCTGTCTGGCAGATGTTAAGGTTCGATTGCCAGGAGTCTGTGTACCAAGTCCCCTTTAGTCAATATGGAACAATGAGGGTCACCGGCATCCACGTCACTGGAGGGAATGCATACACCAGTATGAACTGGGACCAAGGAATCACCAGTCATCCACCGCAAAAGCCCCTAGACCGGGCTACGAACCTGTTCATCTCCTCCAGTTTCAATAAAAAGCGATGTCCACATCTGGCGTTTCCCATTTTTTACAATACATTGGACCTTGGGGTGGTGAGACAGACATTGGTGACTTAGGAAGTCCACTTCAAATTTTCCACTCCCAGTATGTAGATAGTGGTGTGAGTTAGAATATGTCTGTACGCCCTGGAAAAGAACCAGGCTTGCTTTGCTCATGGCTACCTAACTTCTAGTACCCCCTTGATGGTTTATGTGGCCACAGCTATGGTGTACCCGAATGCACCCTGACTGGGTGACCATATAGGAGAGGCTATCTTATGGCTCTCAGTTCCAGATCGTTGATCGGCAGCATCTGCTCCTGTGGGGGCCAGGTTCCCTGGACATTTGGGAATAGTAGACCCCACCATTCAGGCTTTCATCCATCATTACCGCCTTCCTGGGAGGTGAGGAGTAACAATTTGCAGTTTCTAAGATAGAGTTAGAGATCCACCATTCAAGGGATATTTGCACCTCACTGGACAGCAGTAGTGAGCAACCAAGAGAATGGATTGTAGGAAAAGAATTAGCTGCACATCCAGGGATTCCAATAGGTTTCAAATACCTTTATTTCCAAAAAGTTGCAAGTGATGACACCAAAGACACCAGCATGAAGTCTCGTAGACGCGTTTCACACATACATCTTGTGCTTAATCATTACGAGAATGGATTGGCTTGACCCACATTGAGAGGATGTTGAGTTGCAAAGGTCTTGAGTGAGACTGAGCAAAAGGAACAGCTCCAAAGGAGGGCCAGAACCCTCAGGCAAAAAGAATGTTAAGGGACGCCTGGTTGACCTGAGATTCTGACAGTTGGCCCTCGGAGAAGCATTATTTTTCCATGGAAAGAAAATATTTGCCTGGCACATGAACAAGATCAGCCATAATACCGCTGGCGATGGGAAGACTAGAGGACAGACTTACTGAAATTGATCAGCCATCCTAAAGTTTGAAAGAACTAAATGTCTTATGGATGCTGGAAGACCGAACTATGGCAACAGAAGGTCGTCCAGGTATTCCAGGACCTTGATGCACTGAGACAAAAGTGTTGGTCTCCCACAGCAAAGCACAGAAAGTGTTGGTGTGCAGGAAGGATGGGAATATGACAATAGGCATTTTGGACATCCACTGGTGCCAGAAATTCCCTTGGTCTGAGAGAAGAGATGACAGATCTCATTACCGCCATATGAAATATGGGGACACACAGATATCTACTTATCCCATTTTAGGTCCAGAATAGGATGAATTTTTCCATTCGGTTTTAGACTACGAATAGGTTTGAGTAAACACTTTTGAACCTTTCCTCTGTGGGAACTGGGATTACCAATTCTTGTGCCTGAAGCTGACTCAGGGTAGATCACAAAGTTGCCTGTCATTGAAGCTGGCCGACTGTCAGCCCTAGAGTTTCTCAAAGAAATCAGATATAAATCAGTGCAATCTGCCTTAGTAATGCCTCGTACACACGCATCGATTATTGGCCGACCGATTGTCCGACTTTTGTCCAGAGTTGTGTTTTGTTGGTTGGAATGTGCCTAGACTGCACACGAATTTTCTCGGCCAACAAAAATCTACTTCAGAAGTGATGTCATGTGCTGGTTTACTTTCCGTGTGTTTTTTCTTCTCTGAGCATGCATAGTCTTGCTCATCAGATTTTTGTCTGCCGAAATCTGTACTGACTGAAGGAAAATCGGCCGTTGTGTTGACGGCCAACAAAAATTTTATAGCCTGCACACCAGATTTTATTTGGCTGAAAAGTCGGAGTCGGTTGTCGAAAGCATCATACTAACAAGCCGAAAATCGGCCGATCGGACGTTGGCCGAAAATTCCCGGCCAATAATCGATGCGTGTGTACGAGGCATTAGATACGCAGTCTGATGCACACCTGATAGGGAGCTTTAGAAAAAGGGAGTGGTGTCAGTTTAGGACCCCTCTCTGATGCAGGGGAACTCTGCCATTGTTAGGTGAGGGGGAACCCTGTTGGGTACCTATGAATGGATGTGGAGTTAGAGGTATCAGCACTTCCAGGAAGGGAGCTGTGATAACACAGACACTGACCATGTCTTGTGAATATGTCTCTGGGACAGCAAGCAGCCACGAGGCAAGTGAGATGTGCTTTGTGTATATTTGGTGGAAATGAAGGGTGCAAAGCAACTATGTCATCACCTGAGTAGCAACACTGTATGAAAGCCCGCAAATATTTTTGGCAAGGAAGTTGTCAGGCTTAGAGGGGCATGCGGTCAGTGGAGGAATCGAGGGCCGGATGTGTCCCTGGGACCGCAATTTGCACAGGTCTGCTCTAAGTGCTACATCTGCAGGACAGCTTGTTCTCCTGAAAAGTAACAGACATAGGGCTCATTTACACTTGTAATTGATTGCTCCTGAGAGGTGTACAAATGCTGCAGCTGACATGCATTGCTTCATTGCCGCAGATGGAATTATACCCCTTGTCGTACATGGTGCATGATACTGCCCACCGAGAGTGGTCCATTCAAGCCAATGGGGCCACACTGCAACCTCCCCAGAACCGCATGCAGTTGCCTAGTATTTAGGAGATTATAGCATCTCATCACCGCCTATCTTTTGCTGTCTGATGAGCGATCGTAACGCAGCTGTCGCTTCAAACAGAAAGTGTAATTGAGGCCTTACTGGCCGGATCACCAGATGAAGGTAAAGAAAGCCTAAAGAAAAAAAAAAAAAAAAAAAAAAAGAATGCAGCCATCTCATCTAAGAATTGGTAAGCTGCGATATAGGAAATGTTTGCTTTTGGGTTTAAAGAGAAGTTCTGCCCCCCTCTCTTAAAAATGATTACAAATACTGTAGCTGTTGACTTTCAATATTAGGGCAATTACCTGTCCAGGAATCCAGTGATGTCGGCACCCCAGCCAATTTTCCTTTTGGCTCTCGGGTGCTGCTGCCGCTGCCATCCCTTGTAAGAGAAACCGGCAGTGAAGCTTTTCGGTAAACAGATACCCGCTCCCCCCCTGAAGGTGAGGGGGGGGGGAGCAAACAAGCAGAGCTTCCTCTTTTGGGTGGAGCTCTGCTTTAATACCGCCTTAATTCCCCTGCAGCAGCAGCCTGGGTTTTGGAGCAAGATGATTTTGCCAAAGGATCAGGGACTTCTTGGGTGATGAAATAAATGGACTGTGACGTGCTGTGTGCCATACTCCCATGGTGTGACTAATTGTAAGATCAGCTACTCACCCTGATCATGGGGGACATGTCTCTTCTACAGTGGAGGGCTGGCAGCCTTAGGCCTGGGGGGCAAGTCTAGTCACCGTTGAACCACCGAATCAGCTCACCATCCATGCCCATCTGATTTTAGAACTGGTATTGATGTTGTTATGAAGCAAGACCAATATGACACGACATGACCCCTATCTCGTTAAAGAGCCAATGCCGCGACTCATTACATATGCGATTGGCTGTGTCCAATCACAGGGGATTAGGTGTAAATGTGGAGAGCCAGATCAGTGGCATCTCCTCGCAGGGCGAGACCTGTACAGATAATCAGAGCACAGCATTACAGTGCAGCCTCAGCAATGCCCAGCAAGTGACACCAATCAGTGCTGCCTTTCAGTGCCTGCTCATCAGTGCTGCCCATCATTGCATTAGTGCCCAACAGTACTGCTTATCAGTGCCCCATATTAGTGTCTCCACATCAGTGCAGCATATTAGTGCCTCCACATCAGTGCCACCTAGAAAAATGTTTTAACCACTTCTGGAGGGGAAGATTTTACCCCTTAATGACCAGGCCATTTTTTGCGATTCGGCACTGTGTTACTTTAACGGAAAATTGCACGGTCGTGTGATACTATACCCAAATAAAATTGATGTCCTTTTTTTTCCCACAAATAGATCTTTCTTTTAGTGGTATTTTATCACCCGTGCGATGTTTATTTTTTGTGCTATAAACAAAAAAAAAAGTGACAATTCTGAAAAAAAAAAAAATATATATATATTTTTTTTTTTTCACATTCTGCTATACAACATTCCGAAAAAAAAAAAAAAAAGTTCAAAAGCAAATTTTTTCATCATTTTAGGCCAATTTGTATTCTGCTACATATTTTTGGTAAAAACAAAAAAACAAAACCCAACAGGTGTATTTTGATTGGTTTGCGCAAAAATTATCACGTCTACAAACTAGGGGAAATATTTTTTTATTTATTTATTTATTTTATTTTATTTATTTTATTTTACTAGTAATGGCGGCGATCAGCGATTTTTAGTGGGGCTGCGACATTGCGGCAGACAGGGGCGATCAGAGAGTTAAATGTGAGCCTAGGGAGTGTTTTCTAACTGTAGGGGGATGGGCTTGTGAAATCAACACAGAGAACTGTGTTCCTAAATAGGAGGAACACAGGCGCTCTGCATTGATTCCAGAGAGAGCGGTCTACTGTGTTTACAACAGCAGACTGCCATGCTCTCTTCACAAGGAGCTATCGCAGGTGCCCAGCGGCAATCGCGGACACCGGTCCCTTGGATCGGCTTCCCCGCTAGCGAGTGGGTGCGCGTCGGGCACCAGTGATCGCTTCCTGTGAAGAGAAAGCGGCGGCCTGCTGTTGTAAACACAGCAGATCGTTGTTCTCTGGAATCAATGCAGAGCTCCTGTGATCCTCCTATTTAGGAACACAGGTCTCTGTGTTGGTTTCACAAGCCCACCCCCCTCACAGTTAGAAAACATCCCCTAGGCTCACATTTAACCCTTTGATTGCCCCTGGGTTAACCCCTTCCCTGCCAGTGTCACAGTACAGCAACAGTGCATATTTTTAGCACTGATTACTGTAGTAATGTTACTGGTCCCCCCAAAAGTGTCAAAAATGTCAGTTAGGGGTCCGATCTGTCCGCTGCAATGTCGCAGTCACGCAAAAAAAAAAAAACGCTGATCGCTGCCAATGCTAGTAAAAAATAAATAAAAATGACAAATCTTTCCCCTAGTTTGTAGATGCGTTAACTTTTGCGCAAACCAATCAATATACACTTATTGGGATTTTTTTTTTTACCAAAAATATGTAGCAGAACACCAATTGGCCTAAAATTATGAAAACGTTTTATTTATTTATTTTTTTATTATTATTCACATGTTATATAGCAAAAAGTGAAGAATTATTTTTTTTTTTTTACAGAATTGTCACTCTTTTTTTTTGTTTATAGTGCAAAAAATAAAAAACCACCAAAAGAAAGCTCTATTTGTGGGGGAGGGGGGGGAAAGGACATCAATTTTATTTGGGCACAGCGTCACACGACTGTGCAATTGTCAGTTAAAGTAACGCAGTGCTGTATCGCAAAAAATGGCCTGGTCATTAAGGGGGAAAATCCTTCCAGTCCAGAAGCAGTTTTAGTCCCGGTTCACATTTATGCGATGTGGGAACGCTGCGACTATACAGCGTGTTCCCGCATCGCATCCCTAGCAGTTCACACTGCCATATGCAATACACAGGGGGTGTCAATTAAAAGTGAATGACACCCCCAGTTGAGATCGCATATCGCAGTGCGATATGCAAGTTCACAAAGAATCGGATCGCACTAGTGTAAACCACCATGCGATCAGATTCTGCTGCGGATAAAAAAAAGGGTCCTGTGCGTGTTTAGTGCGATTGCGGTGCGAATTCAGCCATACAAACTGTATGGCTAAAATTTGCACTGCACAGACATCGCATGTAATTTTAGGAGCAGTGCGCTCCGAATTACATGCGATCTCTGTGATCGCATAAATGTGAACCGGCGCTTAACCACTTGCCGACTGCTCACAGTATATTTACTGCGGCAGTCAGCCCCTCACAGGCAGAGCGACGTAGTACTACATCGCTAGCCTGTGAGGGCTCTGGGGAGCGAGCGCGCGCCGCCGGAGGTGCGCTCCCGCGCGGTCACGGACCCCCCCCGCGCATGTGACCGGCGGACCTGATGTCCGCCGGTCACTCGGCGATCGTCGGTGCAGAAGGAGAAAGGCAGGCGGCTGATGTAAACAAGCAGCCTGTCATTCTCCCCTGTGTAGAAACACTGATCATATGGTTCTACTATGTAGGATTGTTGATCACTGTTCCTACACCTCAAGCCACAGCCAATCACAGTTAGAATCACGCCCCTAGGACACACATAACCCCTCCCTCTCAAAAAAGTTAACCCCTTCACTGCCGTTGTAATTTTACAGTAACAGTGCATATGTATAGCACTGATTACTGTAGAAATGTCACTGGTAACCCCAAAAGCGTAAAAAATGTCAGTCAAGGGTCCGATCTGTCCGCCGCAATGTCGCAGTACCGCATTAAAAAAAAAAAAAAAAATGACAATAACCTTTCCCTTTGTTAGTAAATGCGATAACTTTTGCGCAAACCAATAAAAATACGCTTTTTGTAATTTTTTTACCAAACATATGTAGCATAAAACAAATTGGCCGAAAATTTTAAAAAATTTTGATTTTTACATTTTTTTGGGGGAATTTCATATAAAAAAAAATGTGAAAAATATTGTTATTTTTGCAAAATTGACGCTCTCCGGTTTTAAAAATCCCACAGGTGATCAAATACCACCAAAAGAAAGCTCCGTTTGTGGGAAAAAAAAGGACGTCAATTTCGTTTGGGTACAGCGTCACACGGCCGCGCAATTATCCGTTAAAGTAACGCAGTGCCGAATCGCAAAATAGGCCCTGGTCAGGAAGGGGGTAAAATCTTCCGGGGCTTAAGTGGTTAACGACACCCCCAGTTGAGATCGCAGTGCGATCTGCAAGTTCGCACAGAATCGGATCGCACTAGTGTGAACTACCATGCGATGCGATTCTGCTGCGGATTAAAAAAAGGGTCCTGTGCGCGTTTAGAGCGATTGCGGTGCGAATTTAGCCATACAAACTGTATGGCTAAAATTTGCACTGCACAGACATCGCATGTAATTTTAGGAGCAGTGCGCTCGGAATTACATGCGATCTCTGTGATCGCATAAATGTGAACCGGCACTTAAAGGACATAGAGCGACAACCGTACATCCAGTGGAGATCTACATACTGGGCTCCATACATAAAAGTGAAAAGATAAAAACAGCACATGTCCCATAGTAATAAGAGTCCATTGTATAACTCCAGGAGAGGGAAGGCCATGTCAGACCAGCAATCCTCTAAAACTCACCGGTAACAAACCACTTACCGTTCCCTATGGAGTGGCTCCCTCACTGGATGAGTGAAATGTCGCTCCTTGCTTCCAAGTAAAGTGAGTGAATTTCTACAGCATTTAGAGCCAGCAAAGGAGCAATTCTATCAGTGGTTTCTCTTTGTCATCAGTAGCAGAAACACTCATTTGACATGGGCCCTAAGAGGAGCAGGAAAGTCTGACTGGTTCCTATGGCCACTCTGCCCCTTCTCTTCTAGGATGAGAAGCTGTGACCCCCAACACTGGAGGTGTCCCCACTGTGTAGAGGAGATAAGGTGAGCACACAGAGGGCTGGGCTCCTCCTGTCATCCAGCACTGCAGGGAAGGCATCAGGAAACCATGGAGACGAAGGAGGGGCGGGGCTCCTCTATCCACGGCCTGTCACTATCACACGTCTATATATATATATATATTTATATACAGAGTATAATCTGCCCATCTCCTAGCAGCAGAGTCTTACCCAAAATCACGTGGGTAGAGGGATGAGGAGGACAGAGGTCGGGGCCAGTCCCCCCCTTACCTGTGTGTGGATGGGCTCCGTGCAGATGGCAGCAATGCTGATAATAATGGGAATAGAACGGAGGTCAGTACAGCTCCCCTCACACACCAGAGGATCCCTCTCTGCTCCCTCTTTCCGCAGCTTTCTCACAACATAGCTCCACTCAGCCCAGAACACACCGCCCGCCCCCGTATCCACAGCACGTCACTTCCGATACTAAGGGCGGAGTTTATTCTTTAGCAGCCATATTTGGTGAGGGCAATTTGGAGAAGTGTGCGCGCGCTGTGTGTATGTCATTTCTGTTTTTCAGGAAAGAAATGACTTTGTATGGGCCGTTGTTTGGCATTGTAGTTTGTAGTTCGGCTTCATGTGCACGTTCTATATGTGAGAGTGTGACTACAAACCCTGGAAGAGAAGCCTGTGTGCCAACCTGAGGACCAATGTGCTGAGGTAGAAGTGCACTGTGCCAACATTAACTCCAGGTTCACATTGCCTATGTTAACTCTAGGTTAGAGAACAATTGGTCTATCGCCATCATAATGCGGTCAAATAATTCAACCTTGTCTAACAAAGCTGGCTGGATAACCGTAGCCTTGCCCCTCCCCAGCTAGTGATGGATAGAATGTTACCATTTTAACCACTTTACCACCGGAGGATTTTGCTGTCTTACGTCTGGGCCACTTTTTGCGATTCGGCGCTGTGCGACTTTAACTGACAATTGCGCGGTCGTGCGACGGCGTACCCAAACTAAATTTATGTCCTTTTTTTCCCACAAACAGAGCTTTCTTTTGGTGGTATTTGATCACCTGTGCGATTTTTACTTTTTGCGCTATAAACAAAAAAAGTGTTTATCTTGAAAAAATAACAATATTTAACATTTTTTTATATGAAATTCCTCCCAAAAAATATGTAAAAATCAAATTTTTAAAAAATTTTTGGCCAATTTGTTTTCTGCTACCTATGTTTGGTAAAAAAAAAAAATCACAATAAGTGTATTTTGATTGGTTTATTGCGTTTACTAACTAAGGGAAAGATTTTTGTCATTTTTGGTGTTTTTTTTTTTTAACGAGTAATGGCGGCAATCTGCGTTTTTTTTTTTTTTTTTTGCGGGACTGCAACATTGTGGCGGACAGATCCGACCCTTGAATGACATTTTTGACACTTTTGGGGGTACCAGTGACATTACTGCAGTAATCAGTGCTATAAATATGCACTGTTACTGTAAAAATGACACTGGCAGGGAAGGGGTTAATTTTATTGGAGAGGGAGGGGTTAATGTATGCCTGGTGCTTACTGACGTGTGTGGGGAGAGGTGACTGAGTGACACAAGGACAGATCGCAGGTTCAGCTATGCTGAACACTCCGATCTGTCACTCCCTGTCACTTAGGAGATCCACCCGCTCTGTTTACACAGGCGGGCGGATCTCCAAACTAGATTCCCCGACGATCGGGGAAGAGCAGCGGCGATCGCCACCGCTCCTCCCCTGGCCCGACTCCCGCTGTGAATGAAAACAGCGGGAGCGCGCCTCCGGAGGCGCGCGAGCGCCGCCTACAGGTGGAGGAGTCCAGCGACGTAGGTCTACGTCACTGGACGATAACGAGCCACTGTGCCGCAGTAGAGGCACAGTGAGCAGAGGTCAAGTGGTTAAACCCACCAAAAGTTTTAGTGCCGGTGTTCTGCTGAAAACTCCAACTTGCCGAGATCTCCCACCACGTTATTTCTGTTGACTCTACACCTAGAATAACTGAAGATTTCGGCCACTTGGTGTTTTCACAGAACATCGGCAGCTTTTACACTCCGGTACATGCTATAATTAGTGCAGATTATTAGTCAGCCCGCTAGTAACCAAAAACATGGCCGCCTCCAAGGCGGCGACAACTAGCGGGCGGACTAACAATCTGCACTAATTATAGCATGTACCGGTGTTCCGTGAAAAAAAGCTTTTCTCACGTTACACCGGTGCTGTGAGAAAACACCAAGTGGTCGAAATCTCCAATTATTCCTGGTGCACACTCACCGGAAGTAACGTGGTTGGAGAATTCGGCAAGTTGGGGTTTTCGGTAGCACACCGGTGTAACATGAGAAAACCATACCTCGTGAAAATTCAATACCCACGTCACTTCCTGTCAGAAACAGCTGAGCAGCGTAGCAGTGCGCATGCTCACAGCTCCGGTTACGTCATTGAACAGCTGATGAGCTTAGCATTGCGCATGCTCGGAGGGTATGGAATGTTCACAGTAGTGTGTTATAACGTAACACCGCATCAGCTGTTGCGGCGGTTACATTAAAACATCTCTGCTGCAATATGAATCATCTCCGCTCCTATCACTGTCACTTCCCTGATCTCGGCTAGTAAATGTAAAAGCGGCGGCGGGTGTATGAAATCAAAATCACGGAGATGTCGGCTGCGTGATCCGCTTTTACATTTAGTAGCCAAGATCAGGGAAATGACAGGGGTAGGAGCGGAGGTGACTCATGTTGCAGCAGAGATGTTTTAATGTGGTAAGGCGGTGTAACGTTATAACACACTACCATGAACATTCCATACCCTCCGAGCATGCGCACTAGTAAGCTCCTCAGCTGTACAATGACGTAGGTGCACCGGAAGTGACGAGGGTATGGAATTTTTATGGGTATGGTTTTTTCACGGAACACCGGTTCACATTCGTGCGATCACAGAGATAGCATGTAATTCGGAGCGCACTGCTCCTAAATTACACGCGATCTCTGTGCGGTGCAAATTTCAGCCATACAGTTTGTATGGCTGAATTCGCACCGCAATCGCACTAAACATGCACATGACCCTTTTTTTTATCCGCAGCAGAATCGGATCGCATGGTGGTTCACACTAGTGTGATCCGATTCTGTGCGATATGCGATCTCAACTGGGGGTGTCGTTAACTTTTAATTGACACCCCCTGCGTATCGCATATGGCAGTTTGAACTGCCAGGGGTGCGGATGCGATGCAGGAACACGCTGCATATTCGCAGCGTTCCCGCATCGCAGAAGTGTGAACCGGGACTTAAGGCCCGTACACACGATAAGAAAATCTGAAGGGAAAATTCGTCCGACGACCGATCTGCCGATTTTCGGATTGTTAGTATGGTGCTTTCGACAGCCAACTCCGACTTTTCGGCTGACAAAATCCTGATGTGCAGGCTATAAAATTTTTGTCGTCCGTAAATACAACGTCCGATTTTCGTCTCATTAGTACAAATTTCGACAGAAAAAAATCTTAAGAGCAAGACTAGGCATGCTCAGAGATGAAAGAACACATACAAAGCAATCCAACACATGACATCACTTCTGAAGTAGAATTCTGTCGTACGGGAAAATTCGTATGAAAATAACCTCTTCACTTTCCACATCAGACTAGCATGCCACAAAAGACGGACAAGCAGTCGGCGGAAATTCGTAGCGTGTGTATGGGCTTTAGTGATGTTTGACTGGGCTTGGGACTTTTCTTATGTTTTGTATATCGGCGTAGCTAAGTTGACCTTTTGAGCAGATGTCCATTAACCGGTTGCCGACCGCCCCACGACTATATACTGCGGCGGTCAGCCCCGGCCAGGCAGAGTGACGTACCGGTACGTCACTTGCCTGTCACTTCCTTGTGAGCCAATAGCGGGCGAGCGAGCGCCCGCCGCGGCTCGTTCACAGGGAAGTTAGTGCGTGTGACTGGCGGACCCGATGTCCGCCGGTCACTCGCCGATCGTCGGTACAGAGGGAGAAAGTCAGGCGGCTGATGTAAACAAGCCGCCTGTCATTCTCCCCTGTGTAGAAACGGTGATCAGACGGTTCTACTATGTAGGACCGTTGATCACTGTTCCTACACTAGTAGCCACAGCCAATCACAGTAGAAAGCATGCCCCTAGGGACACACTTAACCCCTCCCTCCCCAATAAAGTTAACCCCTTCCCTGCCAGTGTCATTTTGCAGTAACAGTGCATATGTATAGGTAACCCCAAAAGTGTCAAAAATGTCAGTCAAGGGTCCGATCTGTCCGCCGCAATGTCGCAGTACCGCAAAAAAAATTGCAGATCGCTGCCATTACGCGTTAAAAAAAACCCACCAAAAATGACAGAAATCTCAATAACTTTTGCGCAAACCAATCAAAATACGCTTTTTGCGATTTTTTTTTTTTTTTACCAAACATATGTAGCAGAAAACAAATTGGCCAAAAATGTTAAAAAATTTTGATTTTTACATTTTTTTTGGGGGAATTTCATATAAAAAAATGTGAAAAATATTGTTATTTTTGCAAAATTTACGCTCTTTTTTTGTTTATAGCGCAAAAAGTAAAAATCGCACAGGTGATCAAATACCACCAAAAGAAAGCTCTGTTTGTGGGAAAAAAAGGACGTCAAATTCGTTTAGGTACAGCGCCGCACGACCGCGCAATTGTCCGTTAAAGTCACGCAGTAAAAAATCGCAAAAAACCCCCTGGTCAGGAAGGGGGTAAAATCTTCCGGGGCTTAAGTGGTTAACAAGCTCGGGTGGTTTGATTCGTTTTTTCTTTTGTTTTTGCAAAAAAAAAAAAAAACACGTTATATATGGGCTATATAGCAGGTGACCACCTTTTAGTTTTCTGACTATATATGTATTAGTATATGCAATAATTATGTTCTGATTGATCTGTATACCATATTATTGGGCTGTATTGTCACTTGCAATCCTTGTCAATAAAAAAGTTTTGATTAAAAAAAAAAGAAAAACCATAGGTTCACATCTATGCGGTTTTCAGTCACATTTTGCGGTACGTTTGGCATTTTTGAACATCCGTTTTTCATCCGTTTTTTTTTTTCCCACTTTAACAAACTGCATATAGCTGGTTCAAAAGGAAAGGAGTGATCCCTGATGCCGCACATCTAAGGAATCCTATGAAGGTAGATGGAGTGGCAACCTCAACCTGGGCTCTGACTAGGCCATGTCCCCAGCATGTTTCGCTCTGCCCCCTGGAGCTTAGTCATGGGGGATCACCCCTTTCCTTTTGAGCCACTGCAGAAGCCGGGACAGGCTCCATCACCTGCCCGCACTCTCAGCAGCAGATGTGGAGGTACCTACCTGTACACCCCTTATCTACCGAGCCTGAGAGGCACACGAAGAGTAAGAGCCGGTTCACACTGCCGCGACCATAAGTCGCCCCATGTCGGAGTGACTTTTTACCGCGACTTCAGCGCGACTTGTGAATTATTTTGTGCGACTTATATGACAGACGACTTTGTGTTTGGCCAATCAGAAGATGATGTGTTGTGACCTAATTCCCCTTTTCTGTTTTTTTTTTTACTCATTTCCTCATTGCCCACCAGTGCCACGTATCAGTGCCCACCAGTGCCACGTATCAGTGTCCACCAGTGCCACTGCCCACCAGTGCCACGTATCAGTGTCCACCAGTGCCACTGCCCACCAGTGCCATGTATGTGTCCACCAGTGCCACTGCCCACCAGTGCCACGTATCAGTGTCCACCAGTGCCACTGCCCACCAGTGCCACGTATGTGTCCACCAGTGCCACTGCCCACCAGCGCCACAAATCAGTGTCCACCAGTGCCACATATCAGTGCCACGAATCAGTGTCCACCAGTGCCACGTATCAGTGCCACAAATCAGTGTCCATCAGTGCCACGTATCAGTGCCCACCAGTGCCACATATCAGTGTCCACCAGTGCCACGTATCAGTGCCACGTATCAGTGTCCACCAGTGCCACGTATCAGTGCCACGAATCAGTGTCCACCAGTGCCACAAATCAGTGTCCACCAGTGCCACGTATCAGTGCCACGAATCAGTGTCCACCAGTGCCACATATTAGTGCCATGAATCAGTGTCTATCAGTGCCACGAATCAGTGTCCACCAGTGCCACGTATCAGTGCCACAAATCAGTGTCCACCAGTGCCACGTATCAGTGCCACGAATCAGTGTCCACCAGTGCCACGTATCAGTGCCACGTATCAGTGCCACGAATCAGTTTCCACCAGTGCCACTTATCTGTGTCCACCAGTGCCACTCACACAGACCAGGCAGAGATAATGGAATATATATACCATTACACATATATATACATATATCATATAGGCATGGCTGCAATGTGGGGAATGCCTGGCTAATCTCTTTCTTCTTCCTGGAAAGTCTGATAACAAGTAGCTTCAAGTAAGATAAGGAGGCGACTCCCATTGAATTATATGGAACAAATCTGATCACAGGTCGCCTCAAAGTCGTACAGGACCCTTTTCTGAAGTTGGAGCGACTTCAGTAGTGCCAATTAAGACGGCACTGATTAACATTGCTTTTGTTATGTCAAGCGACCTGGGGCGACACAAGTCGCCTCACAAGTCGTTCTAACGTGAATGGGCTCTTAAAAGGTCACTGTGTATAGCTGATTGTTAAGGAGCGAGCCAGGAAGCCAAACGCTGTGTCTTTAACAACTGATGAGTCTTAAGCCGTCAGCGGGCTTCCCTACTGACAGCTAAATGTAAAAACAAGCATTGCCGGGAATAACAAACATTTTAAAAAACGGCGTGGGGTCCTCCCCCACCCCCCTTCCCCCCCCAATTCATACCAGGCCCTTATCCAAGCATGCAGTCCGGCAAGTCAGGAAAGGGAGGATACAAGCAAGCTTTCCCCCCCTCCCCCGACCATACCAGGCCACATGCCCTCACCCCAAAGAACCTTGTTCCATGTTGATGGGGACAAATGCCTCATCCCCACAACCCTGTGCGGTGGTTGTGGGGGCCAGCAGGCAGGGCACTTATACCATATGAAACCATGTGAAATGGACTGTAGTGTGTTTCTGCAAACTGAAAAACACATAGGAGTGAACCTAGGTTAAAGTAAAACTAAAGGCAAGACCTTTTTTTTATTTTGGATAGAGTAAGGTAGGGTTGTAACCCCTGTAAGTTTTTTTTTTTTTGCCATCTGTGTCCCATTGGGGAGATTTCTGTTCACTTCCTGTCCCTTAGCTAATACAGAAAGTGAGAGGAAATCCCTCCAAAGTTACCAGAACTAGTGTCCCCATTGTAGGATTTCCCCTCTATTACTTTTTTTGCAGACAACCCAAAATTTGGGATTTTTTTTTAGTTTTAAGTTTGATTATAATGGTAAACAGGACAGCTAGAGAAGGCGTAGTAGCACCCAACTGCCCGGGTCAGGGGGAAAGGGTTAATGTTTTGCTACCTTTTTCCCCGGTCTGCTCAGGCTTTCACTGGGGTCCAGCCTCCTTCCCATGTTCTATAAAAGAGAAGAGGTCCAGATCATAGAGGCTCCAGGGAATACTTGGGGAAATGCATGGGGAACCTACACTCAAGACTTGGTGCGACCTATGGTCCGCTATGGAACGCCAATTTGCCGGAAGAAACCTGGAACACGAACTTCTCTGTTAGAGTACCGCCAAGTTTGGACTTTTCTCAAAGGGACATTCCCAAGTCATCCTCCAGGACGGTCACATGAGAGATAGGCTCCTCCTCCTACAGGAAACACAAGCACAGTTAAAGCGGAGTTCCACCCAAAAGTGGAACTTCCGCTTTAGGTATTCTAACCCCCTGACATGCCACATTTGGCATGTCATTTTTTTTGGGGGGGGGGAGCGGGTACCTAGTTTTGACAGGTACCCGCTCCCACTTCCGCTCGGAGCGCCGCGGCGCCCTAAATAGAAGTTCTCTTCTCCCCCTCCCTCCCTGCAATCTTCTGGGACATGTCAGAGGTCCCAGAAGATTGCCGGCCAATCAAGACGCGCAGCGCGACTCGCACATGCGCAGTGGGTACCCGGCTGTGAAGCCGCAAACTGTCACAGCCGGGTGCCCACAGCAGTGATGCCGGCGCCGCCGAGACCAGAGGGAGAGGATCGAGGCTTCGGGCGGCCGCATCGCTGGACCGTTGGACAGGTGAGTGAAATGGCTGGAACTCCACTTTAAGTAAACTTAACCACTTAAGCCCCAGCCCTATTTCGGACAGTTTTTGTTCACAAGTTAAAACCAGTATTTTTTCCTAGAAAACTTCTTAGAACCCCCAAACATTATATATATTTTTTTAGCAAAGACTCTGGAGAATAAAATGTCGGTCATTGCAATATTTTTTGTCACCCGGTATTTGCGCAGCGGTCTTTAAAACGCCATTTTTTTGGAAAAATTTTGAAAAATCACATTTCACTGCATTTAAAAAATACTAAACAGTAAAGTTAGCCCATTTTTTTTGTATATTGTGAAAGATGATGTCACGCCGAGTAAATAGATACCCAACATGTTACGGTTCAAAATTGCGCCCCCCGTGGGATGGTGACAACTACGGTCAATAGAGATCTCTAAATTTTTTTTTTTTTCTTATTTATTTTTTTTTTTTTTAACTTTATTACAGGTTTTTTAAAAAAAAAAAAAATCTGATCACTTTTATTGCTGTCACAAGCAATGTAAACATCCCTTGTGACACCAATATGTAGTGACAGGTACTCTTTATGGAGGGATCGAGGGTCTAAAAGACCCTCGACCCCTCCATTACACTTCCATGTCTGCAAAACGCCGAAAATGGCGTTTTTGCATACAGCCGTTTTTTAAATTTGCCACTTTTTGCAGCACAGTAACCCAGAAGTGACGTCATGGACGCCGCCTCCGGGTTACGTCATTGGAGACCCGATCGATGCCGTTTCCGGCATTCATCGGGACTCCATCCAGCTGGCGGACGTGCCGGCTGGGTGCTCGGGGCTCCCGGTGGGACGGGAGCCCCGAGCAAAGTCACGGAAGGCGGCGGGAGGGGGGGGGACATCCCCTCCCGCTCACCCGGGTAACGATCGAGCGGCCGTTGACACTAAACCACGGTACCAGGATGGTGTCTCTAGCTAGAGGCATCATCCCAGTATAACCCCGCAAAGTTTGCCGACATAGATCTACGTCACTTTGCGGTAAGTGGTTAAGGCTGTCCCTCAGTTTTCTTGTGTTTCCTGTCCTGCTTACACGAGCATGATGAACAATCATCCCCTGTTTGTTATTTTCTTCCCTGTCCACGGCAGGCATCTCTGGAACCTCCTCCCTCCACCTGTATTCGGCTGGTGAGATCACCATGCCCTAGGTGCCTCTTGGGGGTGAGGGTGGAGGACTTCTTTATGGGGGCTACCTGGGGGGCTACCTGGACCTCGCAGGACCCCTCTTCCTGGACCTTGCTCCTTGATACCTGCGCTGTATCAGGGGATGCGGGAGGTGGAGCATTTGGCAGATGTATTCTCCCTAAAAGGTATTATCACTTACATCTGCCCAGGGGGGGTTTGAGTCTGCAGAAGCCATGCAGGGCATTCTCAGCCAGTCAGAGGTCTGTGCGGGGCTGTACGCCGCCCCTCTTGTTAAGGCTTTTCACACAGGGCTCCGGGCGTGAGTCTCAGCGTGCTACACGCCAGCCGGTGTAACGTTAAAAAACCATACCCCGTGAAGAAACCATACCCTCGTCACTTCCGGTCTGAAACAGCTGAGCAGCGCAGCAGTGCGCATGCTCAGAGCCCCGGATACGTAATAGAACATGAAAGGATTTGAGAAGTGCGCATGCTCGGTGGGCATGAAAATATCATGGCAATGTGTCTAATGTAATACTTGCGGCGGGTACATTAAAACACTTCGGCTGCAACACAAATCATCTCCTCTGCTATCGCTGTAACTTCCCTCATCTCCGGTAATAAATATAAAAGCGGCGGCGGGTGTATGAGATGTAAATGACGGCGATCGCGGCTCCGTGATCCGCTTTTATATTTATTACCGGAGATGAGGGAAGTGACAGGGGGAAGAGCGGAGATGATTTATGTTGCAGAGGAGCTGTTTTAATGTAAGCGCCGCAAGTTTAACTACCGTGAGAAATCCATACCCTCCGCAGGTGCACCGGAAGTGACGAGGGTATGGTTTTCTCACGGGTATGGTTTTTTCACGGAACACCGGCCGCACCGGTGGCGCAGCGGCAGTGACGTATTCAAGATGGCGTCGCCACTGGAAGTAGCGCAGCAGCCATCTTGGATAAGGGCACTGCCGCACATCGAGCGGCAGATAAGTGAAACAGCTGGTTGAAGGGAAGGGGAGGCCGGTTATCTTCTATATATTTATACTCCCCTCTTTGAAGACGAGCGGTGCAGTGTTTGCCCGGCGGCTGGCGTGTTACCTTCCCACCAGGCGGTCCGAATGGCGGAGGACCTGGCCCTCATTCCAGAGGCTACTGATTCAGGCCCCAGCCTTTCAATGGTAAGTGGAGGGGAGATGTCTTGTGGGGGTGCTTGACCCAGCGAGGGGCGGGGGGGCAGCCCCGGGGGTGAAAAAAAATATTTTACGGGGGGGGGGGGTTTGCTGTGGTACCCTTCCCTTATGCTAACTATACGCCTCTGCTGTATCTTTTTTCTTTCACAAGCCCAAGTCCTTAGAGGTTACAGAACCGGTGGTTAAAGCTTAAAAGAAGTATTGCGGCACCTGCAGGGTTAAGATTCCTCCGGATTCAGACAAGTTGTTATGCCATAAATGCATCAAGAAAATCATTAGTGAAGAATCCAAACCACTGGTGAAAGCTTTTTTAGACTTCAAAAAGGAAGTTACTTCTACACTAAAATCACTTCTGTCTTCCATCTCTGAGATTAAAAATGCAGATCAACCCTCTACTTCAACGAATACCTCCGGTGGTTCCCGAAAGATCACTAGACCAGCAACTCTGCCTCCAGTATGTTTGGCCTCCTGCGATTTAAAGATTCACCGGAGGAAGAAGGGGAGGTCCTGTTTCAGGATAGCTCTGATTCTGAGGACCCAGACAGAGCGGTGCCTCCCAAGATAACCAAACATTTATTTCCAGCAGAGGAAACAGAGGAACTCCTAAAGGCCATTTACATCACCGGGGACCTGCAGGAAGTCGAGATCCCCAATTCAGTGCGAGACCGTTTGTATAGGGGCCTACAAGAACTCAAGACCAGAACCTTTCCGGTCCATCAATCCTTGAAGAGGATAATCAACAAAGAATGGGAGTGCACAGAAAATAACCTTTTTTACCCCAAAGCGTTAAAAAGAAGATTCCCTTTTGAAGAGTCGGAAAGGAGTTGTCGCCCAAATGCCCCAAACTTGACGCATCACTGGCCAAAGTCTCTAAAAAGTCGGATTTGTCCTTCGAAGACATGGGCTTACTTAAAGATCTCATGGATAAAAAGATTGGCTTGATGCTTAGAAAGGCGTACGAAGCAGGGACGGCAGCATTCCAACCTAACATGGCTAATACTTGTGTAACCAGGAACGTGGCCTTCTGGCTGGAGCAACTCAGGGGGCACTTAGAAAAAATCCCAGGTACGGTTGAAGCTCAGAACTCCCTACTTCTTATTGAAAAAGAAGTAGCTTACATGGCTGATGCGGCTGCAGAGGCAGTCAGGATATCAGCCCGCACCAAAGGCCTGATCAATTCAGCCAGAAGAGCCCTCTGGCTCAAGACTTGGTATGGCGACTATGCTTTAAGAAATAAGCTATGCAATATACCTTTTGACGGAAACCTTCTGTTCGGCCTGGAGCTGGACAAGGTTTTAGCAAGATCGGCGAACAAGTCTAAAGGTTTCCCTTCTAAAAGGAAGGAGAAACCAAAGAGATTTTTTTGTCGCCCTAAAGGAGAGACCAAATCCAGAAGTAAGAAGCCGAACCCCCAAAGGAAAGGGTCTTCAAAGGAAAGTCAAATGTTCTTTTTCCCAACCCCGGACCCCCAGTGATGCCAGCCTCCCAGTAAGGGGGAAACTTTGACACTTTTTTCAACAATGGCAGAACTTTTGTTCAAACCCCTTCATCTTGCAAATCATCAAGGGGGGATACAAAATTGAATTCACGGCAAAACCTTACCACATCCCTTCCAGAGTTACCCTATGCAAGGGAAGTCATGGAGACGGCAGTCGAGACTCTGCTAGTCGAGGGTGTGGTCAAGGAAATTCATCTTTCTCACCATTCGTCAGGATTTTACTCTCGAATCTTCCTCAGGCCAAAGCCCTCGGGCAAACACTAATTAATCTCGAATCTCAAAGACCTCAACCGCTTTGTGCGGTACAGGAAATTCAAAATGGAATCCATTTTCTCAGTGAGAACCTTGCTCCCGGAGGGGGCTTTCCTGGTAACATTGGACCTAAAGGACGCTTACCTACATGTCCCAATCCATCCGGACCATCAGGCATTTCTGAGATTCGCCATTCGTTAAGGAAGACAGATTCGCCTGTTGCAGTTCCAGGCACTCCCCTTTGGAATCTCTTTGGCTCCCCAGATTTTTACAAAAATAGTGGCGGAGGTAATGCAGGAACTCAGACTGAAAGTGGTTCTTATAGCCCCCTACATGGACGATTTCCCTCATCTACGGTCAGACAGAGGGAGAGGTACTAGCAAATCTCCATACGACAGAGAATTTCCTCACCTCCTTGGGGTGGGAAATAAACAGTCAGAAATACAACAGAATCCCATCAAAAAGGGTGGTGTTTCTTGGCTACATAATAGATACAGTAGCCCAAAGAATCTTCTTACCAGAAGAAAAGGTGACGAAGCTCACGCAGGCAACAAAACAATTCATCTCGGTACCCAGGGTCACAAGGAGGGACATAATGGTGCTCTTAGGCCTCGTGTCGGCTTCCATCCCAGTGGTCCAGTGGCTCTCCGCATGAGAACGCTTCAATGCCATCTCTTGGGCCACTGGGATGGAAAAACATAGACGGACAGATCGTGATCCCCCCACGTCATCCGGAAATCCCTGGCATTTTGGTTAAGAAAGGACTCCCTCTCAAACGGGAAACTCTGGTTGCCTCCCATCCAAATCAGAGTTACCACAGACGCAAGTGCCTTCAGTTGGGGGGTACACATAGAGTACCAGGTGAGACAAGGTACCTGGTTCCATTCTGGAGCAGAAATTTCTTCAAATGTAAGGGAGCTGGCAGCAGTGCGGAAAGCCCTTCGTGCATTTCAGGAGGAAATGGTCAGTAGACATAAATACTTTCAGGCAATCCCGCGGAGTAGGAACTGATTTATCAGATTTTCAAAGTGTTCACTCAGAAATGGGGAGTTCCAGATGTCGAACTATTTGCCACTGCAGACAACAAGAAGGTAACAAATTTTTTTCTCCCTACACAAGGAAAGGAATGCTCTAGGAATAGACGCCTTGGGGTTTCCATGGGGGTTCAACCTTGCCTACGCCTTTCCCCCTACCCAACTCATTCCCAGAACCATCAGGAAAATCTGGTTGGAGAGAGTAAGGGTGAATTTGATAGCTCCGTACTGGCCGAAGCGAGCATGATTCACACCCTTGAAGAAGATGGCGGAGGAGGACCCCTGGATCCTCCTAATCCAGAGCGACCTCCTAATGCAAGCCGAAGCCCATTAGGCTTCTTTTTCTGCACATTCCCTATAGGAGAAATGCGAAAATTCTTAAATGGGGGGGAACTAAAGGGACCAACATATCTACCTTCTAAAACTTCTTTATTCATTTTATCAAAAACAACATCAAACATACCATATACAGACCTTAAATTTCTAACAATGCTACAACCCAAACTAGTAAAACGAGGGAGTCTAAAGCCATACTAAAAACCTTTAGTTATTAGCTGAGCTTTCCATTTGTCTGGAAATGATTGGAGCCAAGGCAACATTCCTTGCCATTTCACTGGGGTAGGGGCCTTTCTGAACATTTCCTGGCTGTTGCCACCGGCCAATCTTTTAAAACATTTAGAGATTGGGTGAGTGCCAGAACAGAAGGCGCACTCATGTCTGTACTTACAAGTGCCTGGCCATTTAAATTTGGAATCGTTGAAACTGAAACAAATTCCCCTTTTATATCCTGATGACCCAGGTACTTGTTGTTGTGAAAAATTTGGAAGGTCCTGTTTGAGAATTTTGAGGGTAATGGTATATTAATAAGAACACACTTTGGATACAATGGCATGATTTTGATGTAAGCACATTATAAAACACATTTTAAAGACACCAATTGGATTAGACATACTATATGGTATTTTCTTTTTTCAAGATCTTTCTCCCCTTCTTGAATGAAGCACTACAAGGGTGTCACAACCAGAGAGGTTGCTGAAGCGGTTTTGTCTACAATGGACCTGGAAAAGATGGAGTAACCTTTCGAAGGACACTTTATAGATTGGGACTTCATAAACTTTTACCATTGCCAATAGTAGGACTTTTCTACTTGCATGTCAAGAAGGATCACTATTCCTGTATTAACTTTTTTTTTCTTCTTAGAATTCAAGTCACTGAAAGAAAGGAGCAGCAAGTCAAATTAGCAAACATTTTTTTTCAAATACATGTTTAATATACACTATATTGTCAAAAGTGTTGGGGCAGTATATAGCAAGAGTATATCAGCGCAAGCATCAAGATAAAATCCAAGCTGCTGAACACCAAGGTAAAAATACAACACCTCAATAGCAAATAAGAAACAGACAGTACAGCGCTAAAACGATCAATAAGGGTAAGAGATGCATAAAAACATAATAAAATTCTCAGACAAAAGTCCATCTGAAGAAGTCCCGCCCACGGATGTAACGCGTGCGGAGGGGGGAGGAGTTCCGTGACGTCAACTGCAGTCCCTGACGGAAGAGCTTTGGCTTTTGTAACGTTGTGAGTATATGATGCACCATACCGCTGTTCGAGTTCCCATGTTCATGTAAGAGGCTTTCTTTTTCTTTCAATAAATATACACCTATACAGTGTTACACTATGGTATGCCTTTTGCTTTTTTATGGGAATCGTATGAGCTTTTGAGAGAAGGGGATATCCGAAGTAGTTGGTGCATGGAGATCTAATAGGAAGACGCTGCTGTGCTGTATGTTGGCTCTACATGTTTAAAGGCTGTTTTATTACAGCCCTCACGTGAGAGGCTAGTATCACTGGTGGAAGATTGTGCACTGAGGAGTGAGAGCACCTTTGGACTGTTATTCAGCATTGCGCACTTTTTTCTGGATCTTTATTGTACCTATGGATTTTCCCTTTCCCATATTTAAGGATTTTACAGCGTTTTATGGTTCATCATTTTTGTTCCGACTTATGGAATTTTATCTGAGAATTTTATTATGTTTTTATGCATCTCTTACCCTTATTGATCGTTTTAGCGCTGCACTGTCTGTTTCTTAAAAATGTTGGGGCGCCTGCTTTTACACGCACATGAACTTTAATGGCATCCCAGTCTTAGTCATTAGGATTTAATATTGACCTTCTCCCCCTTTGCAGCTATAACCACAACAACTCTTCTGGGAAGGCTGTCCACTAGGCTTAGAAGTGTGTCTATGGGAATGTTTGACCATTCTTCCAGAAGCACATTTGTGAGGTCAGGCACTGAAGTGGACGAGAAGGCTTGGCTCGCAGTCTCCACTCTAATTCACACCAAAGGTGTTCTATCAGGTTGAGATTAGGAATCTTTGCAGGCCAGTCAAGTTCCTCCACCCCAAACTTGCTCATCCATGTCTTATGGACCTTGCTTTGTGCACTGGTCCAAATCATTTGGTGGAGGGGGGATTTTTGTGTGGGGTTTTTTTTTCAGGGGTTGGGTTTGGTCCCTTGTTCCAGTGAAGAGAACTCTTAAGGCGTCAGAAAACCAAGACATTGTGGACAATTTCATGCTCCGAACTTTGTGGGAACAGTTTTGGGATGGCCCCTTCCTGCTCTAACATGACTGCACACCAGTGCACAAAGCAAGGTCCATAAAGACATATATGAGCGAGTTTGGGATGTAGGAACTTGACTGGCCTGCACAGAATCCTAACCTCAACCCGATAGAACATCTTTCGGATGAATTAGAGGGGAGACTGCAAGCCAGGCCTTCTCTCCAACATCAGTGCCTGATCTCACAAATACGCTTCTGAAAGAACGGTCAAACATTCCCATAGACACACTCCTAAACCTTGTGAACAGCCTTCTCAATATAGTTAAAGCTGTTATAGCAGCAAAGGGTGGGCCAACTCAATATTGAACCCTATGGACCAAGACTGGGATGCCATTAAAGTTCATGTGCCTGTAAAAGCAGGTGTTTCAATACTTTTGACAAGATAGTGTATATTCATGTAATGCAATACATGTAATACCTGTGTCACGGGTTTGCATCTCCATAACTTCGGTTTCGGTATGGATTTTTTCAGAGAGATTTTTGTCTTTTGTTTCAGCCTTGTGATGCAATTTTTTTGTGTGCTTCAGTCTTATTGGCGGTTTATTAACAGAAGTACCACTAACTGTAAATGTAAACACATCATCTACGGATTCATCCATTTCGAAATTATTATCCCTTACCAGCCTACCTAAGAAAAGGCAGTGTACCTTCGTTCACTTAGCAGAATGTACAGTATACATAGGCAAGCTAACCTGTAGATCAGAGAAATCTTCTAAACATGAAATATACAAAAATAAAAATACTACCAACTGACAAACCATCTTTAAAATAAACCAGCTAAGTGAACGAAGGTACACTGCCTTTTCATAGGTAGGCTGGTAAGGGACCAATGTATGTGCATCCATCTGCACTGGAGGATCAGTAAATTGTATTGAGTCATCTTGAATTGCATTGTAAATGTACTGTCTCCTTTTAATGTGCTCCACAAACTGTCTTTGCTTTAGACATCTATAATAATAATACTGTACAGTTTGGTAAAAAATTTTGAAAAGTAAGAGGGCTGACTGATGTCTAGGGTGATGTTTTAAAGATGCTTTTCAGTGTGAAGGGGGCAACTTGATTGGCCTCGCCATGAGTCTGGAGATTTTGGGGCTGACCCATAGCTGTTTATGATGTCTCCGGGTAGGGTACCCAGTGGTGGGATTCAGCCGGTTCGAACCTGTTACTAACATTTTACAAGTTTGTGGAATCGGTGCAAGCCAGAGATCCAGGAGGCAATTTGAGAGGGGCGGCAGAGACGGCTCTTTAATTAGGCAGTTGCTTTAAACCCTGTGGCTGCCTAATTAAAGAGCCATCTCTGAGGGTGGACAGCAAAGCTTCCTGCTCCACTGCACTGGCTGCTCCTAGTCTTGAATTATTCGCCCGTGCATTCAGCTGGCTCTGGGTGCGGTGCATCTCCTGCTCCTTTCAGCACAGTCTCCTCCCCAGCCAGAGTCCCGACCCTGCGACCTTCCCCCCCCCCCCCCCAGTCGGCTCCCGCGCAAATGAACTTAAAGCACACAGCTGCACTAGGAGAGTCGGAGGATGCAGCAGGGTTGTCTGCATTGCCAGCCCCCCTCCTCCCCTCTGTCATACACAGGTCGCCCTCACAGTAATATGCTGATCGCCCATCCATGCTGCTGCTGGAGGGAGCCCAGGTGACTATGGATGAGTGTCCTGCAGCTTGGTCAAGGTGAGTGAGATGACCCCATGTCCCCCACACACCATCCCATACCCCACACTATCTCCCCTGGGAACAGGGACCCCCATCTCCCCTTGGGACAGGGACCCCATCTCACCTGAGGACAGGGACCCCTTCTCCCCTGGGGAAAGGGGCTCCTTTCCTGGGGACAGGGACCCCTTCTAACCTGGGGACAGGGACCCCCATCTCGGCTGGGGACAGGGACCCCTTCTCCCCTGGGGACAGGTACTCCTTCTTTCCTGGGGACAGGGACCCCTTCTCACCTGGGGACAGGGACCCCTGCTCCCCTGAGGACAGGGACCCCTTCTCCCCTGAGGACAGAGACCCCCATCTCACCTGAGGACAGGGACCCCCATCTCACCTGAGGACAGGGACCCCATCTCCCCTTGGGACAGGGACCCCCATCTCACCTGAGGACAGGGACCCCCATCTCACCTGAGGACAGGGACCCCTTCTCCCCTGGGGACAGGGACCCCTTCTCCCCTGGGGACAGGGACTCCTTTCCTGGGGACAGGGACCCCTGCTCCCCTGAGGACAGGGACCCCTTCTCCCCTGAGGACAGGGACCCCATCTCACCTGAGGACAGGGACCCCCATCTCACCTGAGGACAGGGACCCCTTCTCCCCTGGGGACAGGGACTCCTTTCCTGGGGACAGGGACCCCTTCTAACCTGGGGACAGGGACCCCCATCTCGGCTGGGGGCAGGGACCCCTTCTCCCCTGGGGACAGGTACTCCTTCTTTCCTGGGGACAGGGACCCCTTCTCACCTGGGGACAGGGACCCCTTCTCCCCTGAGGACAGGGACCCCATCTCACCTGAGGACAGGGACCCCTTCTCCCCTTGGGACAGGGACCCCCATCTCACCTGAGGACAGGGACCCCTTCTCCCCTGGAGACAGGGACTCCTTCTCGGCTGCGGACAGGGACCCCTTCTCGGCTGGGGACAGGGACCCCTTCTCCCCTGGGGACAGGTACTCCTTCTTTCCTGTGGACAGGGACCCCTTCTCACCTGGGGACAGGGACCCCTTCTCACCTGGGGACAGGGACCCCTGCTCCCCTGAGGACAGGGACCCCATCTCCCCTGGGGACAGGGGCCCCATCTCCCTTGGGGACCCCTTCTCCCCTGGGGACAGGGACTCCATCTACCCTGGGGACAGGGACTCCTTCTCCCTTGGAGACAGGGACCCCTTCTCACCTTAAGGCTTCTCCGTGGCTATCTCCCACCAGGAGCTCTTTCCCTACAGGGAGTCCCGGGGGACCTACTGCGGCCCGACGGGGTGATGAGACCCCTGAGGTGAAACTCACACAAATCAATTTTTTATCATTTTAGGTGGAACTGGTTACTAAAATTTTTGAATCCCACCACTGAGGGTACCCCCTTCATTTTTGGGTCTTCATGCTGTTCCGGCTGGAGGGGGGTTGGGGATTGGGCTCCCGCTACTTGAAGGAGAGTCCTTCAAGGAGGAATGTGAACTTAACCCGCTCAAATCTCAGTGTCAGGTTAGTGAAAGAATGAAAGAAACCTGGAGTTTGCATCTGGATGTTGGTTTGCACCTGGAACCCGCCCGGAGTGGAACACAACCAGTTGGGCCAGAATAAGAAATACAAAATTCATCTTGTTTCATATTTAGTTAGAGTGTGAGCTTTTCTAAAGCTGGATGATTGTTCAAATACTTTGTCCTATTCCTTTCCATTCCTGGTAGGGATATATCTCCCATCTCTACATAAACTTACCTGTCTAGGTTTATGTGAAGACAGAAAAGGACACTGCCTTTTAATAGGTAGGCTAGTAAGGGACAAATTTATGTGCATCCATCTGCATAAGAGGATCAGTAGGTAAGAATATGTGTGGAAGATCGGTGGCAATCTAAGTGTCTCTAAAGATCTAATCAGGTAAAAGACACATCTTGGGGGCTCTCCCATCTTGTACACTTCACCTGCGTTATTTCAGGCAACAATAATCACAGGTGAAAATGTGTACGGAAATGACAGATGATCATTGCTGACCACCACATCACCCCCCCATATTGAAACAGTATCAGCCGTTCCAAATCTGATGTCCATTTTGTGTAAGAAAAGGGTTTCTCTTATATAGATCTTGGTAAACAAGTCGATAAAATGAAGAAGGCAGCTTATAGGATGGGGCCTAATTCATACAGCTATCCAACTCTAAAGAAATGATGACTAGCATTGAGTAATGCCCCGTACACACGTACCGATTGTCGGCCGTAAAGATTCGACCGACGACCGATCGGTAGGCTTGTTAGTATGATGCTGCCGACAGCGCATTTTCGGCCGAACAGAATCTGTCGTGCAAGCATTAAAATTTTTGTAGGCCAACACCAGAACGGCCGATTGTTCGCCAGTCAGTACAGAATTCGGCCGACAATCAGCAGATTTGCAAGACTGGGCATGCTCAGAGAAGAAAAAACACAGGGAAAGTTAACCATCACATGACATCACTTCTGCAGTCGGCGGACAAAATTCGTGTGCAGTCTTTTGCACTTTTCAGCGGACACGACAGCCCTGGACAAAAGATGGCCGATCGGTCGGCCGACGATCGGTACGTGTGTACGAGGCATTAGTTGGCATAGTGTAGTTTAGTGTAGATCCTGCTCTAAAAGAGTCTACCTTGTAGTGGTGGGCAGGCTTAGAATCTTTTGGTTAAAAATATCAAAACAGAAAAAAGTATCCATTTTTTTTTACACATTTTTGACCCTTTGATTCAACTAAAAGACTCTTAGATTTATTACAAGCAGACAAAAAATATATATACACCCCTTCCTGCCCAGGCCAATTTTCAAATTTTTATGCTATTGCATTTTGAATGACAATTGCGCGGTCATGCAACCCTGTACCGAACACAAATGTATGACATTATTTTCACACAAATATTGCTTTCTTTTGATGGTATTTGATCACTGCAAGGTTTTTTTTTTTTTTTTTATTGGCAAAAAGAAGACCTAAATGTTTGACCCCTAAAAAAATGTGTTTTTGTTTATGTAATAAAATTTGGTAAATCAATATGTTTTTTGTTGCACTGACGAGCATTGATGAGGCTGCGCTGGCAGGCACTGATGAGACACTAATATGCAGCACTGATGGACACTGATAGGCGGCACTGATATGCAGCATTGATGGGCATTGATAGGTGGCACTGATGGGCAATGATTGGCACTGGTGGGCAGCACTGATAGATGGTAATGATGGGCAGCACTGATGAGGAGGGCACTAACAGGTTCCCTGGGCACTGATTGGCATCAATGGTGGCATGGGTGGGCATCCCTGGTGGCCATGGGTCAGCAATCCCTGGTGGCTCTAGTGGCATCCCCCAAGGGTCTGCACTGGTAATCAATGCTCTGATTACAAGCACAGACCCCCCCCCCCCCACACACACACACACACACTTACTTTGCATATGAATGCCATTTATTCACAGCTGAAAGTGGCCCTCACCATGATTAGCCAGTTGATTGTGACCACTTGCTGGAATGTGTGCAACCCAATTTGGTGTCATTTCTGGTCCAGGGCAAACGCCAATGTGCCATTTGCGAAATATTGTAAAGAGATTTTGCTTTATTTTAAAAATGGTGCACACAGACAACTAAAATGTATTTGATGGCAGTAGCCGCTTTCAGCTAGGTAATGTGCCCTGCCACACTGACAAAATGGTTTAAGAATGTTTTGAAAAACACAATAATGAGTTTGAGGTGTTGACTTGGTCTCCAAATCCTCCAGAACTCAATCCAAATCAAGCATCTGTAACTTACAGGACTTAAAGGATCTGCTACTGACAGCTTGGTGCCAGATACCACAGCATACCTTCAAAAGGCCAAGTGGTGTCCATGCCTCAATGCATCAGGGCTGTTTTGGCAGCAAAACAGAGACCTACTCTGTATTAGATGGGTGATTTTGAAGTTATGGCTAAATGGTATATATTACAATGAAATATATAAAACTCCGCGCAAAAGGACTCTAGTGGGATATGCCCAGAAATTCTGCAAAGAAAATATGTCCCAGTGACAAGTGTGTGGGGTAAATATAATATATAGATAATGTGTATAAGTGTAGGCTGCAGCCTCCCTGAATATTAGTCCGGGGACTAAATATAAAATGGATAAAAGATAGGGTGTTGGCGCTGCCTATTTAAAAAACAGTAGAAATGTACAAACTGTAAATGCAATAAAGTGACAGTGACAAATAATTTAGCGTAAATATTGCATGCTAAAACATAACTCAATACAAATGAGTGCTAATCTAAATAAAAATGCTTAGCAGATAAAGTGCTTATCAAATAAAGTGTTGTAGTGCACGTGCAAAGAAATCCCAACTATATCATATAGTATATGGAAAGTGCTGTAAAGAGCTGGAGAAAGAACTAATATACAAAGGATAAGTATACAAATACCAAAGAAATATAATAAAATGAAAACACAATCAGAATGGTGTTGGTGTACAAATAGAATATACTAAAAGGAAACACAATCCAAATGGTGCTGGTGTGCAACCAATCTGTGAATAGTCCCAACACAATCCAAATAGTGCTGGTGTGCAACCAATATGTGAATAGTCCCAATGATGGAATTTTTGTAGTCCAGTGACTGAGTATATTGTGCAGGAAAAAAAATTTTTATATATGGGTGGTAGGTGACAATCACTGTATTCAAAAGGGTGACCCCGTGCCGTGTGGTAGGGTGCTGCGTGGTCCTTTCTGGTGAACAAAGCTCGCTTACCAGAAGCACCCACCCCACACAGGGGTATAAGGCGGGTGTATAAGGATCAAGGGTCTCGGTGTCTCCCCTCCTCCTGGGTCGATGGGTCCCTGAAGTGGTCCCTGGGGTCCTAGCTGGAGGTATCCCTGGGGTATTAGTGGATCCTACTATTCTCCTATAGGCTGGGGATGGTCCGAGAGGTCCGCCAGATATAGCTCATAGCCGTATACCAAGGGATGATAGATAGACAAGGCACATAGCGTAATACTGTCTGTTCCTCCTGATCCTCATTTCTCATGTCTGCATTAAGGGCTGACATGAGAAATGAGGATCAGGAGGAACAGACAGTATTACGCTATGTGCCTTGTCTATCTATCATCCCTTGGTATACGGCTATGAGCTATATCTGGCGGACCTCTCGGACCATCCCCAGCCTATAGGAGAATAGTAGGATCCACTAATACCCCAGGGATACCTCCAGCTAGGACCCCAGGGACCACTTCAGGGACCCATCGACCCAGGAGGAGGGGAGACACCGAGACCCTTGATCCTTATACACCCGCCTTATACCCCTGTGTGGGGTGGGTGCTTCTGGTAAGCGAGCTTTGTTCACCAGAAAGGACCACGCAGCACCCTACCACACGGCACGGGGTCACCCTTTTGAATACAGTGATTGTCACCTACCACCCATATATAAAATTTTTTTTTCCTGCACAATATACTCAGTCACTGGACTACAAAAATTCCATCATTGGGACTATTCACATATTGGTTGCACACCAGCACTATTTGGATTGTGTTGGGACTATTCACAGATTGGTTGCACACCAGCACCATTTGGATTGTGTTTCCTTTTAGTATATTCTATTTGTACACCAACACCATTCTGATTGTGTTTTCATTTTATTATATTTCTTTGGTATTTGTATACTTATCCTTTGTATATTAGTTCTTTCTCCAGCTCTTTACAGCACTTTCCATATACTATATGATATAGTTGGGATTTCTTTGCACGTGCACTACAACACTTTATTTGATAAGCACTTTATCTGCTAAGCATTTTTATTTAGATTAGCACTCATTTGTATTGAGTTATGTTTTAGCATGCAATATTTACGCTAAATTATTTGTCACTGTCACTTTATTGCATTTACAGTTTGTACATTTCTACTGTTTTTTAAATAGGCAGCGCCAACACCCTATCTTTTATATATTACAATGAAGTCAGCGCATCTGGATTGGTGCAACCTCTGTAAAACTTTGGGAGCCATACCTGGACCCCACGCTATGGGGACAACCTGTAATGTTGCTTCAGGTGCTGAATCCTGCACGGGCACTCATGTTGGCACTTACCGCAACGCATGTAGTCAGCTGCAGGGTGCTATACAGGTCCAGAACTATGGTCTATCTCTATAAAACCTAGACCCTGAAGACTCCTTCTGGGGTAAGGCAACAGTAATGGGCCATGCCTGGACTCTATCCAGCATCGTGGACAGGTAAGACAAGGTCACCCTGTATCTGACTGTTACTGTAAATGCCTGGGCTGTTTGGAATGCAATTACGATACAATGTAAACTTGGCAAACTTGGTGAAAAATATCAACCACAGAGTCTCAGGTGGATGACCAGGTATAAGATCACAACACAGGTCACACACTTTACCGCCTAGAGCTTTTATAGGGTACCCAGGCGCTTCCTCCTGCCCTTTCCCCAGAAGGACTTCACTGCAGGACAGTCTACACCCAGGTTGCTTTGTACTCCTTCCAGACATGCTTACCCAACATTGTGCTACTTTGTGAGTACCCCACAGGAATATACCCTCACCCATAGCTATTGGGTCCCTACAACACTTAGAGGGACAATGCTTGCCTTGCACTAGAGCAGGAACCAATAATAATACTGGTCTCTGCAGCCGACTCTAGTTTTATTTTGAACACACAATAAGTGGCCTACCTGACCAAAGCAGAATTTTTTGAGCCTATGTCATAATTCCTAGGACAATCAATGGCCTTAATATAGCTATCTTTGTCCAGGGCTACGAAGCGCCACGCCCCTTTTCCAGCTTCTCCCTCTTTACCTGAGTTGGATCCCATAATGCTTGGCCTATATGAGGCTACCACAGAAGGTAATGATGAGGGCGTAGGAGGCTGCAGAAGATTTTTTTTCCTGATAAACTCCATGGCAGCATAAGTATCGGGTTTAGTCCCGCCTCCAAACCTACCCTATAGGATGTCCACTCCCATAAATCTTTGCACCTGTTTAGCACATGTGTTCCTTTTTTGTCCTCCTAACGGATTACCTGTATCCTACCTGACGGATGCCAGGAGATGGATGTCTCTGCCAATCAGTTTTGAGTGTTTACCCAATAAGCCCCAGCTGTTGCGGGGTAGGGTGAAGTGGGGTGAAGATTTTCTGGTGTGCACCTTGGCCAAAAACCCAGCTGCTGCGGGCGGCCTGCCCCCCAAATATGAAGTCCGGTGTGTGTCTGAGTTCCCATCCATCCCTGGTGACTATCGGTTTCATTGGTGGTCAGTGAGTACCCCTTCCTTATTTGTTTTTTTTTCTCCATGGCAGCCTAATTTGTATTTATAGCCTTCCTTTCAGGGTGCTTACCTTTTTCTTCATTTTTCCCTGGTGGCAAATGCTCCGGGGCCGGTCATTGCTCACTTCCTGACCGACCGCCGGTTTCTGGCTACTGCGCATGCGCGAGCTCCTCGGGAACGAGGTTTGGTTCTCGCGCATGCGCAGTAGCGGCGCATGCGCAGTAGGTGTTTTTGGCGCCGCTTGATGATGCAAGCGGGTGCCATTTTTAAGAACCCTTCAGGTGTCAGCAGAGTGTGTAGGAAGACATTTCTTCTGTTCCTGATCCATTATAAGCGATTTTTGCCTGCTGCATCTGCCGCTACTCTGCATTGAGCCCACCCAGGTTCCTGGTGAGTACTTTGACCCCAGGATTTTGGGAGTTTTTCTTCCCCCCCCCCCCCTTCTTCCTTCTCTGATCCCGTTGTCCGGCTCACCCTGCAGGTCAGCGCCAGAATGGAAGCCTCTCCGCCCTCCTGTGGTCAGCCCGCCCTTCAACTTCAGGATCAGGGGGCTCCCTGAAAGTGTCAAGGATGTTGAGGCCGTGGTTTCTTCCTTTATCACGGACATGATTCCTGACATACCCCCACATCGCCTGAAACTGGATAGAGCACATAGGGCCCTGCGGCCCCCATTCCCGGATGGCTCCCCACGGGACGTTATAGTCAACCCGCACTTCTATAAAGTTAAGGAGGCCATTATGAAGAAAGACAGATATGCAGAACACCTTTGCATCCAAGGGCACCCAGTCCAGATCTTTGCTGACCTGTCATCCACCACTATACAGAAATGTGGGGCTCTCAAACCATTGCTTCAGATTCTTCAACAAAAGGCTATTAAGTATTTGTGGGCCTTCCTGTTTCGCCTGAGTTTCATCTATCAACAGAGGACCCACTGCTTCTCTTCCCTGCCTGAAGGCGAACATCTTCTACTCCGTCTTGGACTGATCACACAAGACCCGACAACATCTTCGAATCCAAAGACACTAGGTCCAAAGACACTAGGCCTCCTTGATGAACACAAAGCCTTCGACTCGGTCACGTGGCCCTATCTTTTCGAGGTCCTCGAGAAGTGGGACTTTGGCCTTAAATTCCTGAACATCCTCCGAGCACTTTACTCCTCACCACATGCCCAAATTCGCTCCCCATCTCTGTTCCCAAATCTCACCTTCAGTCACTACAATCTCACATTGTTAAATTCATCTGGGGCAAGAAGGGCTACCGCTGCCCCACAAGAACCCTACTCCGCGCTGCCTGACCTCTGGAGGTACTACCAGGCTGCCCAGTTGGCCCAATTCTCCACAATCTACCTCCGAGGCCCCAAACCGGACTGGGTGTCGATGGAAAGCCAGGCGATACCCAAACACACTTTGGACTACATAGCATGGTGCACCCCCAAACTTCAACCTGCCATCCTTGCGCCCCCCCTGTCACACTCTATTACGCTATGTAGGAACCTTCATCGGAACCCCTCCATTGCCTCACCACTACGTCCTTTAACGCACATTTTCCATCACCCCCAATTTACACCCGGACACGACATTGCAGCCTTTAAATGGTGGACAGACAAGGGACTGTATTGCATTGGCCACTTCATATCCTCCACTGGCCCTCTGTTCCTAACTCACTGCATCACCAAACTGAAGATGCCCTCTACTGAAAAGTTTTGCTTTTCCCAACTCACAAATTTTCTGCAAACGATTTGGGCCCAAAACCCTGAGCGCCACTTACTTACCTCTTACGAGCAGTGGTGCTCGGAAGCAGAAGATTTGAGAGGCGGTATCTCACTTATATATGCGGCCCTCACGCAGGCCACAGACAAACCCATCTATGCTCTTAGATGGGAACGAGACCTGGAAGTGGAACTTCCGCTGGAAGACTGACATAGAATTTTTCACAGATCCTTCAAAGGGATGATGAACGTGACTCTCATTGAGACTAACGTCAAAATCCTGACACAATGGTATTTGGTCCCTACCAGATTAGCGACTATGTACCCAGGCTCCTCCTCACTATGCTTCCGGGGATGCCACCACCAGGGCACCTTTTTACACACCTGGTGGTCGTGCCCTAGGATACGTTCCTTCTGGAATAAATTGTTTCACCTCATCAGAATGGTCACTAATCTTCCGATTGCAAACTCCTCAGGTGGCATTTCTACACGTTTTCCCTCTCAAGGTTCCCAAACGTTCACTCTCCTTGATTTTCTTTATCCTATTAGGTGCTAAACTTACCCTGGCGAAAGCCTGGAAAATGCCCTCAGTTCCTATCGGGCAGCTACTAAGAAAATTTCCTGGATCATGATCCAGGAAAAGATGGTCGCGATCCTGAAAGATCGTGTACACAAATTTGAGAGTGTTTATGAGCCTTGGGCTCAACATTTTAAGGTTATGCTGTAGCAAGGTTTTGGTTTTTATCTCTCCCTGCTCACTCATGGACTCCCCCGGTGACTTCCCCTCTCTACTGTCTCATCTCATAACCTATTTCTGTTTCTGCTTCCCCTTCTTTTTTCCCCCTTCCCTTTGTGTCCTTTTCATGTGATGCCTTAGCCACTTGCTGGTGGCTCATAGCTGGGTCTTCCTGCTACTACTACCCCCTCTCAACTGCATGCACAGGGCATATACACAGGTTACTTCTGTAGATTGGTGGGGTTTCCAGGTGTCGGTCGGGGACCCCCCTCAGCTAGACCCAGGAGGGCGTCTCCGAATGTTTCGCAAGTCCCCTTGGGGGTGGGGTGGAGAGGGGTGGGATATCACCCTATGATTGCAAATGTACTGGTTATTGATGCGGGGCATTGGGTCAGGTTTGATCACAGTTGATACCCTCTTGCCAATATTTCAATTTATTTTGCGCACCTTGAACTTTCTCCAATGATGCATGTTATGCCTTCTGATTATGTTTCATCGTTGGCTTATGTGTATGTTACCTGACTAGAATGCTCCTGTTAGCTTTTGCTTGTTCTCTATTTTATCCATGTTATAACATGTTATTGTGTTTCGATACCTGTTTCGATAAAATAAAAACTTTTGAAATTAAAAAATCTCCTCCCTTGGTGGACGCCGCCATCATGAGGCTGGTCATACATGTGACCCTTCCACTAGGAGATACAGCCTCCTTTTAAAAATCCTCTAGATAGAAGAATGGATTCTGATCTTAAGAGAATCTATCTGACTAGGAATGGCATGCAAGCTGGCACTGGCCTTGGCCGCAATGTCCAAAGCGATGGAGTTATGGTCCGACTCAGTGGATGAGTCCTTTCGGAGTGTTTCTGAGGAGGCTGCCAGAATTTCCCCGATTCAGGAATTTGGATGGCTGACCCAGCTTCCAAGCAGGTTTGGTGCTGTATTCCCTTTGGGGGTTCCTCCCTCTTCAGGAATAAGTTGGACGGGGCTATAACCCGGGCTACAGGTGGCAAGTCTGTTTTTTTTTTCCCTCAGGATTGACGTCCTCTCAATCCGAAGAAGGGGCAGCCCAGGAGGTATGTTCCAGATCGTACCAGGGAAGCACGCACCTATAGACCTGGCAGAGAGTTTGGTCGTAATTGGAGATTAAGACAAACCTCCTCTCAGAAGCCCTCAAAGAGTGTCCCTTCTGGCGACCGTGATACGACTGGGTCCTTTTGAGATTAGGCCCGCTCAGGCATGTTGGGTGGGGGCTCGGTTGCTACACTTACGGGATGTCTGGGCGGCCTCAATCCGGGACCCCTGGACTGTCAGGACAGTCACATGCGGGCACAAGTGGGCCTTCAGCGAAGCACCAACACCCAGATTTCTTCCTACCTCCCTGCCACCCTCAGGAGAGAAGCGCCAGCTACTATTTTCCTACATAGAGTCTCTGGTGTCTCAAGAGGCTGTCATCTCCATACCAGAACCAGAGTGTGGCCAAGGAATCTATTCCCCTCTTTTCTTGGTACAAAAGAAAAATGGATCGTGGAGACCAGTCATCGTTCTGACCTTCCTTCAAAAAGGAAAGGTTCAACATGGAAACTCTTCTTTCTATTCAACAGGCGGTCCAACCAGCAGACTGGATGGTGTCCATAGACTTAAGGGACGCATACTTCCATGTCCCTGTTGCACAATATTTCCAGAGATATCTCCGGTTTTCCGTCTGTTGAAAACAAAGGGCATTCGTCTTCATCATTATTTGGACGACCTTCTTCTCTTGTCCCAAGACAGAACTCAGCTGTTGATGCAACTGGACCAAGTCGTGTCCACTCTTCAAACGTTCGGTTGGCTGCTAAATTTGGAGAAGAGCCATCTAATTCCCACCCAGTCCCTCGTCTATCTCAGGGCCTTGTTCAAATACAGCGACAGTGTTTCTTCCGGAGGAGAAAGTCGCAGTGGTCCGGGACAGAATTCTCCATGCCCTCTCATCGCCTCACCTCCAAGCGCGTCAGTGCTTGAGAATCATCTAAACCAGCGGTCACTAAATGGCGGCCCGCGGTCCATTGACGGCCCGCGAGATGCTTCTGCCCGGACCGCTTGAGGCTCCCGGCTCACTAGCAGCCGTTGTTGTGTCGGGCCGCGAGTAGGGGAGTGACATCCCGCGCGAGCCGCGAATAGGGGAGTGACGGCCTGCTCGAGCCGTGAGTAGGGGAGTGACGTCCCGCTCGAGCCGCGAGTAGGGGAGTGACGTCCCGCGCGCGCCCCGCCCCCTGCAACTGACTAATGGACATTGCGGTGTCCTGTCGGGCCGCGAGTAGGGGCGTGACGTCACTCGCGCGCCCCGCCCTCTGCTCCTGACTGCGGCTCCCTCACATCGGACACTATGTGCACGCCCCGCCCCCCTGTTCGCGGCTTTTGACTCAGCTGGCTCCAGGTATGTGGAGCACATTTTTAGAGGAGAATAATGCAATTAAAAAAAAAAAAACCCTGAAGTGTGCAGACTGGCATGTGTTGTTGTGCTCATTAGAGTGCCCCATAAAAGAAACAAAATATGCCCATCAGATTGCTCCCTTGACATAAAATGTGCCCATCAGCGTGCCCCTTATTTTATGCTAAGGGACACGCTGATGGGCATATTTTATGTTAATGGACTCGCTGATGGGCATATTTTATGTTAAGGGGCACTCTGATGGGCACATTTTATGTTAAGGGGCACGCTAATGGGCATATTTTATGTTGAGCGCAACGCTGATTTACACGTTTTGTTTTGCCCATCAGCGTGACCCTTAACATAAAATGTGCCCATCAGCGTGACCCTTAACATAAAATATGCCCATCAGTGTGTACCACAGCAAAAAATATGCACATCAGCATGCCCCTTAACATAAAATATGCCCATCAGCATGACCCTTAACATAAAATATGCCCATCAGCATGACCCTTAACATAAAATAAGGGGCAAGCTGATGGGCGCATTTTATGTTAGGGGCACTCTGATGGGCAGAACAAAATGTGCCCACCAGCGTGACCCTTAACATAAAATATGCCCATCAGCGTGCCCCTTAGCATAACATTTGCCCATCAGCGTGACCCTTAACACAAAATAAGGGGCACGCTGATGGGCATATTTTATGTTAAGGGTCACGCTGATGGGCATATTTTATGTTAAGGGGCATGCTGATGTGCATATTTATCCTGTGGTACACACTGATGGGCATATTTTATGTTAAGAGCAACGCTGATTTACACGTTTTTTTTGCCCATCAGCAATCCCACCATCATAAAATGTGCCCATCAGGGTGCCCCCTAACATAAAATGTGCCCATCGGCATGACCCTTAACATAAAATATGCCCATCAGCGTGCCCCTTATTTTGTGTTAAGGGTCACGCTGACGGGCAAATGTTATGCTAAGGGGCACGCTGATGGGCATATTTTATGTTAAGGGTCAAGCTGGTGGGCACATTTTGTTCAGAGTCAGCACAGACTTGAGATTCGGACCTCAGCCCAATGAAAATTTTAGCGACCGGACCTCCTTGAATTTTAATTCATTACCCCTGATCTAAACCATGGCTCCCATGGTAAAATGGGCTCTATGGAGAATGAGACCCTTCCAGAAAGGCTTTCTTCAACAGTGGGATACCTGGCATCTGGATCAGTCCATCTTCCCGACTCCGGCCATGAGGGTGAGTCTTCCGTGGTGGCTACATAGGGAACGTCTTCTGAGATGCCATTCTCTTGTGCCAACCTCATGGATTGTGGTGACCTCGGATGCCAGCAGCACAGGTTGGGGGGCCCATTGCCTCTCGGAAGTGGCTCAGGGCAAATGGAACTTTTCCTCTCGGGAATAGGTTCCAACATTTTGGAGCTACGAGCGGCTCTTCGAGCTCTGTAAACGTTCCTTCACTTGACGAAGGGGCTTTCAGTGATGCTCAGACTGGACAACACCTCGGCAGTCGCATATATAAGGAAGCAAGGGGGGACATGCGGTTGGTCCTTGCTGCGAGAGATGGAACTGATTATGGCCTGGGCGCAAAAGAACTCCGACCTGTCAGCAGTGTATGTTCCGAAGGGTCCAAGCCGATTTTCTATCTCGTGTGCAGTTGGACAACAACGAGTGGTCTCTCCACGAAGATGTCTTCGAGTGGATCCTGAACCTGGGTTTATCCCCAGAGGTCGACCTCTTTGTCTCCCCTCACAACTGCAAGTTGCAGAAATACTATGCGAGGTTCAGAGATCCTCAAGCTCTCGGGGTAGACGCCCTCACGGATCGGTGGAGGTTCCGCAGGGAATATGCCTTCCCTCCAGTTCCAATAATCCTGCAGTTCCTTCGGAGACTCAGGCCAGAAGCATTGGAAGTAGTGGCAGTGATACCATTTTGGCCCAACAGGCCTTGGTTCCCTCTTCTAACACTCTCAGTGTTCAGGAACCGATCCCGCTGCCCTCAGGCAAGATCTGCTATCACAAGGTGCCATACTGCATCCTTGCCCAGCCCGGCTACACCTGAAGGCTTGGTTATTGAGGGGGGAAGGCTACATGCCTTGGGGTGCCCCGAAAAGGCTATCTCTACACTTCTGAGTGCCAGACGGTGTTCAACCAACAGGGTGTATGAGAGAATCTGGTCAAAATTCTCCTCACGTCTGGCCGCCAGGTCCAACCCTCATTCATCCATCAGGATCCAGGATGTGTTGAGCTTTCTGCAGTCTGGTCTAGATCTTCCACTCTCAGTGAGCTCCCCTAGAGTCCAGGTTTTGGTTTTTTCAGCTTTTACCGGCATCTCTTGAGCTAGCCATACTCTGGTCCGACAATTTTTCAAGGGGGCAGTAAGACTCAGGCCCCAGAAGAAGCCAAGGTTCCCAAAAGTGGGATCTCCCCTTAGTCCTGGATTTTTTATCACAACGTATGCGTGATACAGATGAAACTCTTACCATCAAGGAATTTACATTAGTGACTGTTTTCTTAGTAGCCATTACATCCGCGAAGAGAGTCTCTGAAATTGGAGCCTTAGGGGCGCAGGAGCCCTTCCTAACCTTTTTTCCAGACAGGGTAGTCTTAATCCCTATGTTGGAAGCAAGACCAAAGGTTACCTCTGTCTTTCATGAGAATGTGCAGATAGTCTTGCCTACCTTTAGGCAGGAAGAGGGTTCTTCTGTCCATCCGCTGGATGTTGGATATTGCCTCAAACAGTATCTGAAAGCTACGGTTTACTTCCGGCAGTCAGATCATCTGTTCGTCACCTTCAGTGGAAAGAACAAGGGACTTCGGGCTTCTTCAAGGAATATCTCTTCTTGTATCATCAAGGCTATCCACTAGGCTTACAGGGCTAAGGGCTTGACTCTTCCAGTGGCGGTTACGGCTCACTCGACTCTGAGTGTTTCCACTTCCTGGGCAATCTCCAGACATGTCGCGCCCAAAGTGATTTGTAGAGCAGCATCATGGTCCTTTATAAATACCTTTTTTGTCTCACTATTGTGTTGAGCCGGCGGCTTTTTCTTCTGTTAATTTTGGTTTACAAGTCCAGTCAGTTGACAGAGTAAATTAAACCTTTTGTTCAGCCCCTGCCCACCCTGATTGTGTACGGCGAGTTATTTCCCGATACGTATGCTGCCATGGAGTCTGTCAGGAAAATGGAAAATTTATATCAAATACTTACCGTAATTTTCCTTTCCTAATGGACTCCATGGCAGCAGGAGTTCCCTCCTAGTTTCTATGGAGGATAGTTACAGAACACGTGTGCTGAACAGGTGCAAAGATTTATGGGAGTGGACAACTGGTGGCGTCCAGCTCCGGGCGGGTTCCAGGTGCAAACCAACATCCAGCTGCAAACTCCAGGTTTCTCATTCTTTCACTAACCTGACACTGAGATTTGAGCGGGTTAAGTTCACATTCCTCCTTGAAGGTCCCTCCTTCAAGAAGCGTGAGGCCGATCCCCAACCCCCCTCCAGCCGGAACAGCATAAAGACCCAAAAATGAAGGGGGTACCCTACCCGGAGACATCATAAACAGCTATGGGTCAGCAGCGAAATCTCCAGATTCATGGCAAGGCCAATCAAGTTGCACCCTTCACACTGAAAAGCATCTTTAAAACATCACCCTAGACATCAGTCAGCCCTCTTACTTTTCAAAATGTTTTACCAACCTGTACAGTAGTCTTTGAACAATCATAGTTACATAGTAGGTGAGGTTGAATAAAGACAATAGTCCATCCAGTTCAACCTGTGTAGGTGTGTGCGACTGTAATCATCTAACTGTAACGCTCCTGCGTTTTTATATGGTGTGGATTTTCAGCTGCAGAAATAGTTCCACGTCAGTTGTCATGTAAGAGATATGCTGAGATACCATTCCCAACCTCAATGACTCATCATGTGTGGAAGGTCTTATTTCAGCCAGTAAATACACACAATTAGCAAGCTGGTTCTTAGAGTGACTTTATGCATGTGGTAACACAATGATGAAGGTTGAGGGATAGGTTGAGTGGAGGTGGTAGGTGATAGACACTTGAAGGTGAGACAGTAGCAGATGGATGCAGGAAGGTTTAGCAATGTTGTATGATAGCAGATGATAGAATAGCAGGTGGACATACAAAAGAGATCAACCCAGTGCAGAAAAGTAGCAGTAGTCTCAAGAGCTAGCAATCTAGTTTATGCAGATGTGATAAACAGTCTCTACTATGCAGAGCTAGATAGTGTAAGCTTAGTATAAGTTTATAGAGAATTCCCCTGCGGGGTACTTAGCACTATTAGCGATACAGCCGAAGGGTGGTTCAGGAGAGGCGGATGATCCAGTAGCGGGATACAGGGATCAGCGCAGCGAGGTTCCGTCAGCGAAGTAAGCTTGCAAGCATGGAAGCTTCAAGCAAGGTTAGCATCCAGATAAGGGTGTTTGAACGAACACATGTGAGTGAGAACCGACGCCTTAAATAGCCATCTAGTCCGGCGCTGAGTGATGACAGCTCCAGTCTTAAAGGTGTATGCGCACCTTTCCAAAAGTAAATGGTAGGGCGCATACACTTGTGGAAAGTGTAATTTAGGGTACCAAAGGTACCGGAACATTACAATACCCCCCCCTTAAGGCCTGCTCCTGAAGGCCTCTGGAGCTGGTTTGTCTGGGTATCTCGCATGAAAATTGCGGATTAATCTAGGGGCATGTATGTCAGAGGTGTTTAGCCAGGTGTCGTCTTGGGGCCCATAGTTCTTCCATCTAACCAAGTACTGAAGTCTTCTTCTGTAGATACGAGAATCCAGAATCTCTTTTATCTCGTATTCTTCTCCACCTTCAACTTGTACAGGAGGGGGAGGTGGAATATTAGGCCTTATTCCTTGGTCCGGAACATGGGGTTTTAGTAGCGACACATGGAAAATGGGATGGATTTTTAGGTCCATTGGCAATGTAAGCTGCACTGCAGCTTTTCCAATAAGTTTCTTGATTGGGAAAGGTCCCAAGAACAGAGGTCCAAGCTTTTTGCTAGGGATCTTCAGTCTCAAGTTTTTTGTTGAGAGCCAAACGAGGTCCCCGATAGTATACTGTGGAGAAGGTCTTCTACGAAGATCATAGTACTTCTTTTGTTGACTGTGAGCGTGTGCAATGGTAGTATTTAGTAAACCCAGAGAATCCTTTATTTGGGAAAGATAGTCTGAGGCTACTGGGTTATTTGAAGGAAGGATGCGTGGAGGGAGAATAGAGGGATGGAACCCATAGTTCAAGTAGAACGGACTCTGCTTGGTTGTACTGTGAGTTGCGTTGTTGTAGGCAAATTCTGCCAGGGGGAGAAGATCCAACCAATCATCCTGTTGGTAAGAAGTGTAACAACGTAAATACTGCTCGATGCATTGGTTGACTCTTTCAGTCTGTCCGTTGGTCTGCGGATGGTAAGGAGAAGTGAGCTTCCGCTCAATCCGTAGTATGTGACATAGTTCTTGCCAGAATTTAGAAATAAATTGGGATCCACGGTCAGACAAAAGAGTTTTTGGGATACCATGTAATCTGAAGACATGTTTCATCAGGAGTTCTGCCGTTTGTTTGGACGAAGGTAGTCTGCGAATAGCAATGAAATGTGCCATCTTTGTCAGATGGTCCACTGACACCAAGATGGTATTAAATCCTTTGGAAGGAGGCAATTCTACGATGAAGTCCAATGACAGAACCTCCCATGGAGTTTGGGGTATTGGTAGACTGCATAGTAGACCGGATGGTCTCGTAGTGTCAATTTTGGACCTGGCACAGACATTGCATGAAGAGACGAATTTTTGTATAGATGTTTTCATGTCAGGCCACCAGAATTGCAGAGAAATCAAATTGAAAGTCTTTGTCATACCCATATGTCCTGCCATAGGCACATCATGCGATAATTCCAAGATCTTGGTGCGTAGGGTAGGTGATATGTAAAGTTTGTCGTTGTAGTAGAGGAAGCCTTCTGCATCGGTAGTTAGTTGTGGTGGGGGTGAATCCAACCTTATACCATGCAGAACCTCTTCCTTCAAGGAACGGACAACTCCAATAATGCGTTTGTGAGGTATTATAGGAACGGAAGGAATTTCAAAGTAGTTTTCTTCAGTTAGTCGTGATAGTGCATCCACCTTTTTGTTCTTATCTGCAGGTGTGTAGGTCACTAGGAAGTTAAACCTTAGAAAGAATAGTGACCATCGTACCTGTCGATGCGAGAGAGTTTTGCTAGTCTGAAGATTTTGGAGGTTTTTATGGTCCGTGTATATAATTATTGGTAATTGGGTGCCTTCGAGTAAATGTCGCCAATTCTCCAGAGCCAATTTTATAGCAAGCAGTTCCTTCTCACCCACGGGGTAATTTATCTCGGGACTGCTCAGGGATTTAGAAAAAAAGGCGACTGGATGAAGTGGTGAAGTGGGGGTAGGTCGTTGGGAGAGTATTGCTCCTACTGCCAGGTTTGACGCATCTACCTCCAGAATGTATTGGAGGGATGGGTCTGGATGGCGTAATATGGGAGCGGAAGTAAACCTTGTCTTTAACAAGTGGAAAGCCTTATTTGCTTCTTCTGACCATTTAAATGGTATTTTTATGCTAGTGAGCTGTGTGAGGGGTCTCACAATAGCAGAAAAGTTTTTTATGAACTTCCTGTAGAAATTTGAAAATCCCAGGAATCGCTGTAGCGCCTTGCGTGTAGTTGGTGTAGGCCAATCCTGAATGCAGGATATTTTACTCATGTCCATCTCGATTCCTGTTTTGGATATGATGTAACCTAGAAAGAGTACCTCATCTTTATGGAACAAGCATTTCTTCAGCTTCACATAAAGATTATGTGCAAGCAATCTCGATAATACAAGTCTTACATGTCTTATGTGTTCAGACAGGGTCCGTGAATATATAAGTATATCGTCCAGATATACCACAACACAGACATCTAGTAAGTCTTTAAAAATATCGTTTATAAATCGGAAAACTGCAGGGGCATTGCATAGGCCGAATGGCATCACAAGATATTCGAACAATCCGTATCTAGTTCTGAATGCAGTCTTCCACTCGTGTCCATCACGGATTCGGATGAGATTGTATGCTCCTTTCAGGTCTAATTTTGAAAAATAGGTAGCTCCACGCACCTGCTCAATGAGCTCAGGGATAAGCGGTAGAGGATAGCTATCTTTTATTGTGATAGCATTCAATTTCCTGTAGTCGATGATAGGTCTGAGACTTGAATCTTTATTGCGAACAAAAAAGAGTCCTGCTGCTGTGGAAGAAGTGGAAGGTCTAATAAAACCTTTTTCCAAGTTCTCATCCAAATAGGTTTTGAGATGGGCAAGTTCATCCTGTGAAAGAGGATAAACATGACCGAACGGCAATTTGCTATTTGGGAGTAGATCAATGCTACAATCATAGTCTCGATGAGGAGGTAATGCTTGAGCATTTTTCTCAAGAAAAACCTCAGAAAGATCCTGATAACATAGTGGTGCAATCTCATCTGTCACCACAGACAGAATCTTCCCGGAAAACGAGAGGTTACACGTTTTCTCGCAATAACAAGAAGGGAAGGTCAAGGACCGTTTCTTCCAATCTATGGTTGGTTGGTGTGTGTGCAACCAGGGAAGTCCCAACACAATGGGAAAGTGAGGTGATGGTATTAAATCGAAGGTAGAAGTCTCCCTATGAGACTTGTTAATAGTGACTAGAAGTGCTTGTGTCTGATCGGTGATCGGACCAGAGGATAACGGAACACCGGTAATAAGACTTACTGAGACAGGTTTGAGTTTAGAAATAATAGGAATTTTATTTAAAGCAGCAAAACATATATCCATATAATTTCCACAAGATCCTGTGTCAATCATGGCCTTAGTAGTAATCCTGTTCTGGTCCCACTGTAATGTCAAAAAAACAGAAATGTAGGGGTTAGTGAATGAAGTTGTCAATCCTCCTAGAGAGACATGTGAACACTCACCCTTCTTTTTGTTGACTAGGGGACAGACGTTTATCTTGTGATCCGGGGATGCACAGTACAAGCAGAGATTTTAATTTCGTCTTTTGGCTTTTTCCATAGTTGATAGCGGTGGGCGTATGGTTCCTACCTCCATAGGAACGGCCAGACTCCGAGAGGAAACGGATAATGGCATTCCCATCTTTTCAGCCTTTCTTTCTCGTAGTCTTCTATCTATGGTAATACTGAGTTGTATTAATGCATCCAGGGTTTTTGGCAGATCCGCTTGGGCGAGCTCGTCCTTAACGGCTTCTGATAGGCCAAGCCTAAATTGGGTTTTCAGAGATGCATCATTCCATTCTGAATCAAGGGTCCATCTCTTGAACTCTGCGACAAAGTCTTCTACAGGCCTCCTTCCTTGTTTCAAGGATCTTAACTGAAGATCAGCAGTACTCTGCCTATTGGGGTCATCATATAGGCTAGTGAGCTCTGCCAGGAACAAGGCATAGGAGTTGAGAAGCTGGTCGTTTTTCTCAAAAAGAGAATCTGCCCAGGCTCGAGGATCGCTTGATAAGTAAGAAATAATAGTACAAACCTTAATGTGATCAGTAAGGTAGGTACGAGGTTTTAGCAAAAAAAGTAACTCACATGCGTTTTTAAATTCGCGAAATTTTTTGCGATCGCCTGTAAATACCAAAGGGGGATTTATCTTGGGTTCAGGGGACTGAGCAGAGGTAAGTTGTGTCAGTCTAATTACCTGCTGCGACAGAGCCTGATTGTCTTCTTTTAATTCAGCAAGTGCGTGTATTAACGCAGATACTTGCTGTTTTAATTGTGTCACCTGAGTGGTTATTTCTGCTGAATCCATTTTAGGTTCGTTCAATCTGTAACGCTCCTGCGTTTCTTATATGGTGTGGATTTTCAGCTGCAGAAATAAATCCACGTCAGTAGTCATGTAAGAGATATGCTGAGATACCATTCCCAACCTCAATGACTCATCATGTGTGGAAGGTCTTATTTCAGCCAGTAAATACACACAGTTAGCAAGCTGGTTCCTAGAATGACTTTATGTATGTGGTAACACAATGATGAAGGTTGAGGGATAGGTTGAGTGGAGGTGATAGGTGATAGACACTTGAAGGTGAGACAGTAGCAGATGGATGCAGGAAGGTTTAGCAATGTTGTATGATAGCAGATGATAGAATAGCAGGTGGACATACAAAAGAGATCAACCCAGTGCAGAAAAGTAGCAGTAGTCTCAAGAGCTAGCAATCTAGTTTATGCAGATGTAATAAACAGTCTTTACTATGCAGAGCTAGATAGTGTAAGCTTAGTATAAGTTTATAGAGAATTCCCCTGCGGGGTACTTAGCACTATTAGCGATACAGCCGAAGGGTGGTTCAGGAGAGGCGGATGATCCAGTAGCGGGATAAAGGGATCAGCGCAGCGAGGTTCCGTCAGCGAAGTAAGCTTGCAAGCATGGAAGCTTCAAGCAAGGTTAGCATCCAAGTAAGGGTGTTTGAACGAACACATGTGAGTGAGAACCGACGCCCTAAATAGCCATCTAGTCCGGCGCTGGGTGATGACAGCTCCAGTCTTAAAGGTGTATGCGCACCTTTCCAAAAGTAAATGGTGGGGCGCATACACTTGTGGAAAGTGTAATTTAGGGTACCAAAGGTACCAGAACATTACAATGGGTCAGCAGCGAAATCTCCAGATTCATGGCAAGGCCAATCAAGTTGCACCCTTCACACTGAAAAGCATCTTTAAAACATCACCCTAGACATCAGTCAGCCCTCTTACTTTTCAAAAATTTTTACCAAACTGTACAGTAGTCTTTGAACAATCATTCAGCTTTACAAAATCTCACACTCTAACTAAATATGAAACAAGATGAATTTAGTATTTCTTATTCTGGCCCGACTGGTGGCGTCCCGCTCCGGGCGGGTTCCAGGTGCAAACCAACATCCGGCTGCAAACTCCAGGTTTCTTTCACTAACCTGACACTGAGATTTGAGCGGGTTAAGTTCACATTCCTCCTTGAAGGTCCCTCCTTCAAGAAGCGGGAGGCCGATCCCCAACCCCTCTCCAGTCGGAACAGCATAAAGACCCAAAAATGAAGGGGGTACTCTACCCATAAACATCATAAACAGCTATGGGTCAGCAGCAAAATCTCCAGATTCATGGCAAGGCCAATCAAGTTGCACCCTTCACACTGAAAAGCATCTTTAAAACATCTCCCTAGACATCAGTCAGCCCTCTTACTTTTCAAAATGTTTTACCAACCTGTACAGTAGTCTTTGAACAATCATCCAGCTTTACAAAAGCTCACACTCTAACTAAATATGAAACAAGATGAATTTAGTATTTCTTATTCTGGCCCAACTGGTGGCGTCCAGCTCCGGGCGGGTTCCAGGTGCAAACCAACATCCAGCTGCAAACTCCAGGTTTCTTTCACTAACCTGACACTGAGATTTGAGCGGGTTAAGTTCACATTCCTCCTTGAAGGTCCCTCCTTCAAGAAGCGGGAGGCCGATCCCCAACCCCTCTCCAGTCGGAACAGCATAAAGACCCAAAAATGAAGGGGGTACTCTACCCATAAACATCATAAACAGCTATGGGTCAGCAGCAAAATCTCCAGATTCATGGCAAGGCCAATCAAGTTGCACCCTTCACACTGAAAAGCATCTTTAAAACATCTCCCTAGACATCAGTCAGCCCTCTTACTTTTCAAAATGTTTTACCAACCTGTACAGTAGTCTTTGAACAATCATCCAGCTTTACAAAAGCTCACACTCTAACTAAATATGAAACAAGATGAATTTAGTATTTCTTATTCTGGCCCAACTGGTGGCGTCCAGCTCCGGGCGGGTTCCAGGTGCAAACCAACATCCAGCTGCAAACTCCAGGTTTCTCATTCTTTCACTAGCCTGACACTGAGATTTGAGCGGGTTAAGTTCACATTCCTCCTTGAAGGTCCCTCCTTCAAGAAGCGGGAGGCCGATCCCCAACCCCCCTCCAGCCGGAACAGCATAAAGACCCAAAAATGAAGGGGGTACCCTACCCGGAGACATCATAAACAGCTATGGGTCAGCAGCGAAATCTCCAGACTCATGGCGAGGCCAATCAAGTTGCCCCCTTCACACTGAAAAGCATCTTTAAAATATACATATAACTGTTTGTATCTTTATATATATATATATATATATATATATATATATATATATATATATATTTTGTCTGCTTGTAATAAATCTAAGAGTCTTTTAGTTGAATCAAAGGGTCAAAAATGAAACTAAAAAAATTGATACTTTTTCTGTTTTGATATTTTTAACCAAAAGATTCTAAGCCTGCCCACCACGACAAGGTAGACTCTTTTAGAGCAGGATCTACACTAAACTACACTATGCTAACTTACTGGATGCTAGTCATCATTTCTTTAGAGTTGGATAGCTGTATGAATTAGGCCCCATCCTATAAGCTGCCTTCTTCATTTTATCGACTTGTTTACCAAGATCTATATAGAAACATAGAAACATAGAATGTGTCGGCAGATAAGAACCATTTGGCCCATCTAGTCTGCCCAATATATCTGAATCCTATGAATAGTCCCTGGCCCTATCTTATATGAAGGATAGCCTTATGCCTATCTCATGCATGCTTAAACTCCTTCACTGTATTTGCAGCTACCACTTCTGCAGGAAGGTTATTCCATGCATCCACTACTCTCTCAGTAAAGTAATACTTCCTCATATTACTTTTAAACCTTTGCCCCTCTAATTTAAAACTGTGTCCTCTTGTGGTAGTTTTTCTTCTTTTAAATATGCTCTCCTCCTTTACCGAGTTGATTCCCTTTATGTATTTAAAAGTTTCTATCATATCCCCTCTGTCTCTTCTTTCTTCCAAGCTATACATGTTAAGGTCCTTTAACCTTTCCTGGTAATTTTTTTCCTGCAATCCATGTACTAGTTTAGTAGCTCTTCTCTGAACTCTCTCTAGAGTATCTATATCCTTCTGGAGATATGGCCTCCAGTACTGCGCACAATACTCCAAGTGAGGTCTCACCAGTGTTCTGTACAGCGGCATAAGCACTTCTCTCTTTCTACTGCTTATACCTCTCCCTATACATCCAAGCATTCTGCTGGCATTTCGTGCTGCTCTATTACATTGTCTTCCCACCTTTAAGTCTTCTGAAATAATTACTCCTAAATCCCTTTCCTCAGATACTGAGGTCAGGACTGTGTCAAATATTCTACATTCTGCCCTTGGGTTTTTACGCCCCAGGTGCATTATCTTGCACTTATCCACATTAAATTTCAGTTGCCAGAGTTCTGACCATTCTTCTAGTTTTCCTAAATCCTTTTCCATTTGGCGTTTCCCTCCAGGAACATCAACCCTGTTACATATCTTTGTGTCATCAGCAAAAAGACAAACCTTACCATCGAGGCCTTTTGCAATATCACTTATGAAGATATTAAACAAAATTGGTCCCAGTACAGATCCCTGAGATACCCCACTGGTAACATGACCTTGTTCTGAATGTTCTCCATTGACTACAACCCTCTGTTGTCTGTCACTCAGCCACTGCCTAATCCACTCAACAATATGGGAGTCCATGCTCAATGACTGCAGTTTATTGATAAGTCTTCTATGTGGGACAGTGTCAAAAGCCTTACTAAAATCTAGATATGCAATGTCTACTGCACCTCCACCGTCTATTATTTTAGTCACCCAGTCAAAAAAATCTATAAGATTTGTTTGACATGATCTCCCTGAAGTAAACCCATGTTGTTTTTCATCTTGCAATCCATGGGATTTAAGATGTTCCACAATCCTATCCTTTAATAGGGTTTCCATTAATTTGCCTACTATTGATGTCAGACTCACTGGTCTATAGTTGCTTGATTCCTCCCTACTACCTTTCTTGTGAATGGGCATGACATTTGCCAATTTCCAATCTTCCGGGACGACTCCTGTTACTAATGATTGGTTAAATAAATCTGTTAATGGTTTTGCCAGCTCACCACTAAGCTCTTTTAATAATCTTGGGTGTATCTCATCAGGACCCTATAAGAGATATAAGAGAAACCCTTTTCTTACACAAAATGGACATCAGGTTTGAAACGGTTGATACTGTTACAATTTGGCGGGTGATGTGGTGGTCAGCAATGACCATCTGTCATTTCCGTACACATTGTACTAAATATGAAACAAGATGAATTTAGTATTTCTTATTCTGGCCCAACTGGTGGCGTCCAGCTCCGGGCGGGTTCCAGGTGCAAACCAACATCCAGCTGCAAACTCCAGGTTTCTCATTCTTTCACTAACCTGACACTGAGATTTGAGCAGGTTAAGTTCACATTCTTCCTTGAAGGTCCCTCCTTCAAGAAGCGGGAGGCCGATCCCCAACCCCCCTCCAGCCTGAACAGCATAAAGACCCAAAAATGAAGGGGGTACCCTACCCGGAGACATCATAAACAGCTATGGGTCAGCAGCGAAATCTCCAGACTCGTGGTGAGGCCACTCAAGTTGCCCCCTTCACACTGAAAAGCATCTTTAAAACATCACCCTAGACATCAGTCAGCCCTCTTACTTTTCAAAATGTTTTACCAACCTGTACAGTAGTCTTTGAACAATCATCCAGCTTTACAAAAGCTCACACTCTAACTAAATATGAAACAAGATGAATTTAGTATTTCCTATTCTGGCCCAACTGGTGGCGTCCAGCTCCGGGCGGGTTCCAGGTGCAAACCAACATCCAGCTGCAAACTCCAGGTTTCTCATTCTTTCACTAACCTGACACTGAGATTTGAGCGGGTTAAGTTCACATTCCTCCTTGAAGGTCCCTCCTTCAAGTAGCGGGAGACCAATCCCCAACCCACCTCCAGCCGGAACAGCATAAAGACCCAAAAATGAAGGGGGTACCCTACCCGAAGACATCATAAACAGCTATGGGTCAGCAGCGAAATCTCCAGATTCATGGCAAGGCCAATCAAGTTGCACCCTTCACACTGAAAAGCATCTTTAAAACATCACCCTAGACATCAGTCAGCCCTCTTACTTTTAAAATTTTTTTACCAAACTGTACAGTAGTCTTTGAACAATCATTCAGCTTTACAAAATCTCACACTCTAACTAAATATGAAACAAGATGAATTTAGTATTTCTTATTCTGGCCCAACTGGTGGCGTCCCGCTCCGGGCGGGTTCCAGGTGCAAACCAACATCCGGCTGCAAACTCCAGGTTTCTTTCACTAACCTGACACTGAGATTTGAGCGGGTTAAGTTCACATTCCTCCTTGAAGCTCCCTCCTTCAAGAAGCGGGAGGCCGATCCAGCCGGAACAGCATAAAGACCCAAAAATGAAGGGGGTACCCTACCCGGAGACATCATAAACAGCTATGGGTCAGCAGCGAAATCTCCAGACTCGTGGCGAGGCCAATCAAGTTGCCCCCTTCACCCTGAAAAGTATCTTTAAAACATCACCCTAGACATCAGTCAGCCCATTTCCTTTTCAAAATGTTTTACCAACCTGTACAGTAGTCTTTGAATAATCATCCAGCTTTACAAAAGCTCACACTCTAACTAAATATGAAACAAGATGAATTTAGTATTTCTTATTATGGCCCAACTGGTGGCGTCCCGCTCCGGGCGGGTTCCAGGTACAAACCAACATCCGGCTGCAAACTCCAGGTTTCTTTCACTAACCTGACACTGAGATTTGAGCGGGTTAAGTTCACATTCCTCCTTGAAGCTCCCTCCTTCAAGAAGCGGGAGGCCGATCCAGCCGGAACAGCATAAAGACCCAAAAATGAAGGGGGTACCCTACCCGGAGACATCATAAACAGCTATGGGTCAGCAGCGAAATCTCCAAACTCGTGGCGAGGCCAATCAAGTTGCCCCCTTCACACTGAAAAGCATCTTTAAAATATACATATAACTGTTTGTATCTTTATATATATATATATTTTTTTTTTTGTCTGCTTGTAATAAATCTAAGAGTCTTTTAGTTGTATCAAAGGGTCAAAAATGAAACTGTAAAAAAATTGATACTTTTTCTGTTTTGATATTTTTAACCAAAGGATTCTAAGCCTGCCCACCACGACAAGGTAGACTCTTTTAGAGCAGGATCTACACTAAACTACACTATGCTAACTTACTGGATGCTAGTCATCATTTCTTTAGAGTTGGATAGCTGTGTGAATTAGGCCCCATCCTATACGCTGCCTTCTTCATTTTATCGACTTGTTTACCAAGATCTATATAAGAGAAACCCTTTTCTTACACAAAATGGACATCAGGTTTGAAACGGTTGAAACTGTTACAATTTGGCGGGTGATGTGGTGGTCAGCAATGACCATCTGTCATTTCCGTACACATTGTACTAAATATGAAACAAGATGAATTTAGTATTTCTTATTCTGACCCAACTGGTGGCGTCCAGATCCGGGCGGGTTCCAAGTGCAAACCAACATCCAGCTGCAAACTCCAGGTTTCTCATTCTTTCACTAACCTGACACTGAGATTTGAGCGGGTTAAGTTCACATTCCTCCTTAAAGGTCCCTCCTTCAAGAAGCGGGAGGCCGATCCCCAACCCCCCTCCAGCCGGAACAGCATAAAGACCCAAAAATGAAGGGGGTACCCTACCCGGAGACATCATAAATAGCTATGGGTCAGCAGCGAAATCTCCAGATTCATGGCAAGGCCAATCAAGTTGCACCCTTCACACTCAAAAGCATCTTTAAAACAACACCCTAGACATCAGTCAGCCCTCTTAGTTTTCAAAATGTTTTACCAACCTGTACAGAAGTCTTTGAACAATCATCCAGCTTTACAAAAGCTCACACTCTAACTAAATATGAAACAAGATGAATTTAGTATTTCCTATTCTGGCCCAACTGGTGGCGTCCAGCTCCGGGTGGGTTCCAGGTGCAAACCAACATCCAGCTGCAAACTCCAGGTTTCTCATTCTTTCACTAACCTGACACTGAGATATGAGTGGGTTAAGTTCACATTCCTCCTTGAAGGTCCCTCCTTCAAGAAGCGGGAGGCCGATCCCCAACCCCCCTCCAGTCGGAACAGCATAAAGACCCAAAAATTAAGGGGGTACCCTACCCGGAGACATCATAAACAGCTATGGGTCAGCAGCGAAATCTCCAGACTCGTGGCGAGGCCAATCAAGTTGCCCCCTTCACACTGAAAAGCATCTTTAAAACATCACCCTAGACATCAGTCAGCCCAATTCCTTTTCAAAATGTTTTACCAACCTGTACAGTAGTCTTTGAATAATCATCCAGCTTTACAAAAGCTCACACTCTAACTAAATATGAAACAAGATGAATTTAGTATTTCTTATTCTGGCCCAACTGGTGGCATCCAGCCATGGGCAGGTTCCAGGTGCAAACCAACATCCAGCTGCAAACTCCAGGTTTCTCATTCTTTCACTAACCTGACACTAAGATTTGACCGGGTTAAGTTCACATTCCTCCTTGAAGGTCCCTCCTTCAAGAAGCGGGAGGCCGATCCCCAACCCCCCTCCAGCCGGAACAGCATAAAGACCCAAAAATGAAGGGGGTACCCTACCCGGAGACATCATAAACAGCTATGGGTCAGCAGCGAAATCTCCAGATTCATGGCAAGGCCAATCAAGTTGCACCCTTCACACTGAAAAGCATCTTTAAAACATCACCCTAGACATCAGTCAGCCCTCTTACTTTTCAAAATGTTTTACCAACCTGTACAGTAGTCTTTGAACAATCATTCAGCTTTACAATATCTCACACTCTAACAAAATATGAAACAAGATGAATTTAGTATTTCTTATTCTGGCCCAACTGGTGGCGTCCAGCTCCGGGCGGGTTCCAGGTGCAAACCAACATCCAGCTGCAAACTCCAGGTTTCTCATTCTTTCACTAACCTGACACTGAGATTTGAGCGGGTTAAGTTCACATTCCTCCTTGAAGGTCCCTGCTTCAAGAAGCGGGAGGCCGATCCCCAACCCCCCTCCAGCCGGAACAGCGTAAAGACCCAAAAATGAAGGGGGTACTCTACCCGGAGACATCATAAACAGCTATGGGTCAGCAGCGAAATCTCCAGATTCATGGCAAGGCCAATCAAGTTGCACCCTTCACACTGAAAAGCATCTTTAAAACATCACCCTAGACATCAGTCAGCCCTCTTACTTTTCAAAATGTTTTACCAACCTGTACAGTAGTCTTTGAACAATCATTCAGCTTTACAATATCTCACACTCTAACAAAATATGAAACAAGATGAATTTAGTATTTCTTATTCTGGCCCAACTGGTGGCGTCCAGCTCCGGGCGGGTTCCAGGTGCAAACCAACATCCAGCTGCAAACTCCAGGTTTCTCATTCTTTCACTAACCTGACACTGAGATTTGAGCGGGTTAAGTTCACATTTCTCCTTGAAGGTCCCTCCTTCAAGAAGCGGGAGGCCGATCCCCAACCCCCCTCCAGCCTAAATAGCATAAAGACCCAAAAATGAAGGGGGTACCCTACCCGGAGACATCATAAACAGCTATGGGTCAGCAGCGAAATCTCCAGACTCATGGTGAGGCCAATCAAGTTGCCCCCTTCACACTGAAAAGCATCTTTAAAATATACATATAACTGTTTGTATCTTTATATATATATATTTTTTTTTTTTTGTCTGCTTGTAATAAATCTAAGAGTCTTTTAGTTGAATCAAAGGGTCAAAAATGAAACTGTAAAAAAATTGATACTTTTTCTGTTTTGATATTTTTAACCAAAGGATTCTAAGCCTGCCCACCACGACAAGGTAGACTCTTTTAGAGCAGGATCTACACTAAACTACACTATGCTAACTTACTGGATGCTAGTCATCATTTCTTTAGAGTTGGATAGCTGTATGAATTAGGCCCCATCCTATACGCTGCCTTCTTCATTTTATCGACTTGTTTACCAAGATCTATATAAGAGAAACCCTTTTCTTACACAAAATGGACATCAGGTTTGAAACGGTTGAAACTGTTACAATTTGGCGGGTGATGTGGTGGTCAGCAATGACCATCTGTCATTTCCGTACACATTGTACTAAATATGAAACAAGATGAATTTAGTATTTCTTATTCTGACCCAACTGGTGGCGTCCAGATCCGGGCGGGTTCCAAGTGCAAACCAACATCCAGCTGCAAACTCCAGGTTTCTCATTCTTTCACTAACCTGACACTGAGATTTGAGCGGGTTAAGTTCACATTCCTCCTTAAAGGTCCCTCCTTCAAGAAGCGGGAGGCCGATCCCCAACCCCCCTCCAGCCGGAACAGCATAAAGACCCAAAAATGAAGGGGGTACCCTACCCGGAGACATCATAAATAGCTATGGGTCAGCAGCGAAATCTCCAGATTCATGGCAAGGCCAATCAAGTTGCACCCTTCACACTCAAAAGCATCTTTAAAACAACACCCTAGACATCAGTCAGCCCTCTTAGTTTTCAAAATGTTTTACCAACCTGTACAGAAGTCTTTGAACAATCATCCAGCTTTACAAAAGCTCACACTCTAACTAAATATGAAACAAGATGAATTTAGTATTTCCTATTCTGGCCCAACTGGTGGCGTCCAGCTCCGGGCGGGTTCCAGGTGCAAACCAACATCCAGCTGCAAACTCCAGGTTTCTCATTCTTTCACTAACCTGACACTGAGATATGAGTGGGTTAAGTTCACATTCCTCCTTGAAGGTCCCTCCTTCAAGAAGCGGGAGGCCGATCCCCAACCCCCCTCCAGTCGGAACAGCATAAAGACCCAAAAATGAAGGGGGTACCCTACCCGGAGACATCATAAACAGCTATGGGTCAGCAGCAAAATCTCCAGATTCATGGCAAGGCCAATCAAGTTGCACCCTTCACACTGAGAGCATCTTTAAAACATCACCCTAGACATCAGTCAGCCCTCTTACTTTTCAAATTTTTTTACCAAAACTGTACAGTAGTCTTTGAAAAATCATTCAGCTTTACAAAAATCTCACACTCTAACTAAATATGAAACAAGATGAATTTAGTATTTCTTATTCTGGCCCAACTGGTGGCGTCCCGCTCCGGGCGGGTTCCAGGTGCAAACCAACATCTGGCTGCAAACTCCAGGTTTCTTTCACTAACCTGACACTGAGATTTGAGCGGGTTAAGTTCACATTCCTCCTTGAAGCTCCCTCCTTCAAGAAGCGGGAGGCCGATCCAGCCGGAACAGCATAAAGACCCAAAAATGAAGGGGGTACCCTACCCGGAGACATCATAAAACAGCTATGGGTCAGCAGCGAAATCTCCAGACTCGTGGCGAGGCCAATCAAGTTGCCCCCTTCACACTGAAAAGCATCTTTAAAACATCACCCTAGACATCAGTCAGCCCAATTCCTTTTCAAAATGTTTTACCAACCTGTACAGTAGTCTTTGAATAATCATCCAGCTTTACAAAAGCTCACACTCTAACTAAATTCATCTTGTTTCATATTTAGTATTTCTTATTCTGGCCCAACTGGTGGCATCCAGCCATGGGCAGGTTCCAGGTGCAAACCAACATCCAGCTGCAAACTCCAGGTTTCTCATTCTTTCACTAACCTGACACTAAGATTTGACCGGGTTAAGTTCACATTCCTCCTTGAAGGTCCCTCCTTCAAGAAGCGGGAGGCCGATCCCCAACCCCCCTCCAGCCGGAACAGCATAAAGACCCAAAAATGAAGGGGGTACCCTACCCGGAGACATCATAAACAGCTATGGGTCAGCAGCGAAATCTCCAGATTCATGGCAAGGCCAATCAAGTTGCACCCTTCACACTGAAAAGCATCTTTAAAACATCACCCTAGACATCAGTCAGCCCTCTTACTTTTCAAAATGTTTTACCAACCTGTACAGTAGTCTTTGAACAATCATTCAGCTTTACAATATCTCACACTCTAACAAAATATGAAACAAGATGAATTTAGTATTTCTTATTCTGGCCCAACTGGTGGCGTCCAGCTCCGGGCGGGTTCCAGGTGCAAACCAACATCCAGCTGCAAACTCCAGGTTTCTCATTCTTTCACTAACCTGACACTGAGATTTGAGCGGGTTAAGTTCACATTCCTCCTTGAAGGTCCCTGCTTCAAGAAGCGGGAGGCCGATCCCCAACCCCCCTCCAGCCGGAACAGCATAAAGACCCAAAAATGAAGGGGGTACTCTACCCGGAGACATCATAAACAGCTATGGGTCAGCAGCGAAATCTCCAGATTCATGGCAAGGCCAATCAAGTTGCACCCTTCACACTGAAAAGCATCTTTAAAACATCACCCTAGACATCAGTCAGCCCTCTTACTTTTCAAAATGTTTTACCAACCTGTACAGTAGTCTTTGAACAATCATTCAGCTTTACAATATCTCACACTCTAACAAAATATGAAACAAGATGAATTTAGTATTTCTTATTCTGGCCCAACTGGTGGCGTCCAGCTCCGGGCGGGTTCCAGGTGCAAACCAACATCCAGCTGCAAACTCCAGGTTTCTCATTCTTTCACTAACCTGACACTGAGATTTGAGCGGGTTAAGTTCACATTCCTCCTTGAAGGTCCCTCCTTCAAGAAGCGGGAGGCCGATCCCCAACCCCCCTCCAGTCGGAACAGCATATAGACCCAAAAATGAAGGGGGTACCCTACCCGGAGACATCAAAAACCGCTATGGGTCAGCAGCAAAATCTCCAGACTCGTGGCGAGGCCAATCAAGTTGCCCCCTTCACACTGAAAAGCATCTTTAAAACATCACCCTAGACATCAGTCAGCCCACTCACTTTTCAAAATGTTTTACCAACCTGTACAGTAGTCTTTGAATAATCATCCAGCTTTACAAAAACTCACACTCTAACTAAATATGAAACAAGATGAATTTAGTATTTCTTACTCTGGCCCAACTGGTGGCGTCCAGCTCCGGGCGGGTTCCAGGTGCAAACCAACATCCAGCTGCAAACTCCAGGTTTCTCATTCTTTCACTAACCTGACACTGAGATTTGAGCGGGTTAAGTTCACATTCCTCCTTGAAGGTCCCTCCTTCAAGAAGCGGGAGGCCGATCCCCAACCCCCCTCCAGTCGGAACAGCATAAAGACCCAAAAATGAAGGGGGTACCCTACCCGGAGACATCATAAACAGCTATGGGTCAGCAGCAAAATCTCCAGACTCGTGGCGAGGCCAATCAAGTTGCCCCCTTCACACTGAAAAGCATCTTTAAAACATCACCCTAGACATCAGTCAGCCCACTCACTTTTCAAAATGTTTTACCAACCTGTACAGTAGTCTTTGAATAATCATCCAGCTTTACAAAAACTCACACTCTAACTAAATATGAAACAAGATGAATTTAGTATTTCTTACTCTGACCCAACTGGTGGCGTCCAGCTCCGGGCGGGTTCCAGGTGCAAACCAACATCCAGCTGCAAACTCCAGGTTTCTCATTCTTTCACTAACCTGACACTGAGATTTGAGCGGGTTAAGTTCACATTCCTCCTTGAAGGTCCCTCCTTCAAGAAGCGGGAGACCGATCCCCAACCCCCCTCCAGCCGGAACAGCATAAAGACCCAAATGAAGGGGTTTCTCTACCCGAAGACATCATAAACAGCTATGGGTCAGCAGCGAAATCTCCAGATTCATGGCAAGGCCAATCAAGTTGCACCCTTCACACTGAAAAGCATCTTTAAAACATCACCCTAGACATCAGTCAGCCCTCTTACTTTTCAAAATGTTTTACCAACCTGTACAGTAGTCTTTGAATAATCATCCAGCTTTACAAAAGCTCACACTCTAACTAAATATGAAACAAGATGAATTTAGTATTTCTTATTCTGGCCCAACTGGTGGCGTCCCGCTCCGGGCGGGTTCCAGGTGCAAACCAACATCCGGCTGCAAACTCCAGGTTTCTTTTACTAACCGGACACTGAGATTTGAGCGGGTTAAGTTCACATTCCTCCTTGAAGCTCCCTCCTTCAAGAAGCGGAAGGCCGATCCAGCCGGAACAGCATAAAGACCCAAAAATGAAGGGGGTACCCTACCCGGAGACATCATAAACAGCTATGGGTCAGCAGCGAAATCTCCAGACTCATGGTGAGGCCAATCAAGTTGCCCCCTTCACACTGAAAAGCATCTTTAAAATATACATATAACTGTTTGTATCTTTATATATATATATTTTTTTTTTTTTTGTCTGCTTGTAATAAATCTAAGAGTCTTTTAGTTGAATCAAAGGGTCAAAAATGAAACTGTAAAAAAATTGATACTTTTTCTGTTTTGATATTTTTAACCAAAGGATTCTAAGCCTGCCCACCACGACAAGGTAGACTCTTTTAGAGCAGGATCTACACTAAACTACACTATGCTAACTTACTGGATGCTAGTCATCATTTCTTTAGAGTTGGATAGCTGTATGAATTAGGCCCCATCCTATACGCTGCCTTCTTCATTTTATCGACTTGTTTACCAAGATCTATATAAGAGAAACCCTTTTCTTACACAAAATGGACATCAGGTTTGAAACGGTTGAAACTGTTACAATTTGGCGGGTGATGTGGTGGTCAGCAATGACCATCTGTCATTTCCGTACACATTGTACTAAATATGAAACAAGATGAATTTAGTATTTCTTATTCTGACCCAACTGGTGGCGTCCAGATCCGGGCGGGTTCCAAGTGCAAACCAACATCCAGCTGCAAACTCCAGGTTTCTCATTCTTTCACTAACCTGACACTGAGATTTGAGCGGGTTAAGTTCACATTCCTCCTTAAAGGTCCCTCCTTCAAGAAGCGGGAGGCCGATCCCCAACCCCCCTCCAGCCGGAACAGCATAAAGACCCAAAAATGAAGGGGGTACCCTACCCGGAGACATCATAAATAGCTATGGGTCAGCAGCGAAATCTCCAGATTCATGGCAAGGCCAATCAAGTTGCACCCTTTACACTCAAAAGCATCTTTAAAACAACACCCTAGACATCAGTCAGCCCTCTTAGTTTTCAAAATGTTTTACCAACCTGTACAGAAGTCTTTGAACAATCATCCAGCTTTACAAAAGCTCACACTCTAACTAAATATGAAACAAGATGAATTTAGTATTTCCTATTCTGGCCCAACTGGTGGCGTCCAGCTCCGGGCGGGTTCCAGGTGCAAACCAACATCCAGCTGCAAACTCCAGGTTTCTCATTCTTTCACTAACCTGACACTGAGATATGAGTGGGTTAAGTTCACATTCCTCCTTGAAGGTCCCTCCTTCAAGAAGCGGGAGGCCGATCCCCAACCCCCCTCCAGTCGGAACAGCATAAAGACCCAAAAATGAAGGGGGTACCCTACCCGGAGACATCATAAACAGCTATGGGTCAGCAGCAAAATCTCCAGATTCATGGCAAGGCCAATCAAGTTGCACCCTTCACACTGAGAGCATCTTTAAAACATCACCCTAGACATCAGTCAGCCCTCTTACTTTTCAAATTTTTTTACCAAAACTGTACAATAGTCTTTGAAAAATCATTCAGCTTTACAAAAATCTCACACTCTAACTAAATATGAAACAAGTTGAATTTAGTATTTCTTATTCTGGCCCAACTGGTGGCGTCCCGCTCCGGGCGGGTTCCAGGTGCAAACCAACATCTGGCTGCAAACTCCAGGTTTCTTTCACTAACCTGACACTGAGATTTGAGCGGGTTAAGTTCACATTCCTCCTTGAAGCTCCCTCCTTCAAGAAGCGGGAGGCCGATCCAGCCGGAACAGCATAAAGACCCAAAAATGAAGGGGGTACCCTACCCGGAGACATCATAAACAGCTATGGGTCAGCAGCGAAATCTCCAGACTCGTGGCGAGGCCAATCAAGTTGCCCCCTTCACACTGAAAAGCATCTTTAAAACATCACCCTAGACATCAGTCAGCCCAATTCCTTTTCAAAATGTTTTACCAACCTGTACAGTAGTCTTTGAATAATCATCCAGCTTTACAAAAGCTCACACTCTAACTAAATTCATCTTGTTTCATATTTAGTATTTCTTATTCTGGCCCAACTGGTGGCATCCAGCCATGGGCAGGTTCCAGGTGCAAACCAACATCCAGCTGCAAACTCCAGGTTTCTCATTCTTTCACTAACCTGACACTAAGATTTGACCGGGTTAAGTTCACATTCCTCCTTGAAGGTCCCTCCTTCAAGAAGCGGGAGGCCGATCCCCAACCCCCCTCCAGCCGGAACAGCATAAAGACCCAAAAATGAAGGGGGTACCCTACCCGGAGACATCATAAACAGCTATGGGTCAGCAGCGAAATCTCCAGATTCATGGCAAGGCCAATCAAGTTGCACCCTTCACACTGAAAAGCATCTTTAAAACATCACCCTAGACATCAGTCAGCCCTCTTACTTTTCAAAATGTTTTACCAACCTGTACAGTAGTCTTTGAACAATCATTCAGCTTTACAATATCTCACACTCTAACAAAATATGAAACAAGATGAATTTAGTATTTCTTATTCTGGCCCAACTGGTGGCGTCCAGCTCCGGGCGGGTTTCAGGTGCAAACCAACATCCAGCTGCAAACTCCAGGTTTCTCATTCTTTCACTAACCTGACACTGAGATTTGAGCGGGTTAAGTTCACATTCCTCCTTGAAGGTCCCTGCTTCAAGAAGCGGGAGGCCGATCCCCAACCCCCCTCCAGCCGGAACAGCATAAAGACCCAAAAATGAAGGGGGTACTCTACCCGGAGACATCATAAACAGCTATGGGTCAGCAGCGAAATCTCCAGATTCATGGCAAGGCCAATCAAGTTGCACCCTTCACACTGAAAAGCATCTTTAAAACATCACCCTAGACATCAGTCAGCCCTCTTACTTTTCAAAATGTTTTACCAACCTGTACAGTAGTCTTTGAACAATCATTCAGCTTTAAAATATCTCACTCTCTAACAAAATATGAAACAAGATGAATTTAGTATTTCTTATTCTGGCCCAACTGGTGGCGTCCAGCTCCGGGCGGGTTCCAGGTGCAAACCAACATCCAGCTGCAAACTCCAGGTTTCTCATTCTTTCACTAACCTGACACTGAGATTTGAGCGGGTTAAGTTCACATTCCTCCTTGAAGGTCCCTCCTTCAAGAAGCGGGAGGCCGATCCCCAACCCCCCTCCAGTCGGAACAGCGTAAAGACCCAAAAATGAAGGGGGTACCCTACCCGGAGACATCATAAACAGCTATGGGTCAGCAGCAAAATCTCCAGACTCGTGGCGAGGCCAATCAAGTTGCCCCCTTCACACTGAAAAGCATCTTTAAAACATCACCCTAGACATCAGTCAGCCCACTCACTTTTCAAAATGTTTTACCAACCTGTACAGTAGTCTTTGAATAATCATCCAGCTTTACAAAAACTCACACTCTAACTAAATATGAAACAAGATGAATTTAGTATTTCTTACTCTGGCCCAACTGGTGGCGTCCAGCTCCGGGCGGGTTCCAGGTGCAAACCAACATCCAGCTGCAAACTCCAGGTTTCTCATTCTTTCACTAACCTGACACTGAGATTTGAGCGGGTTAAGTTCACATTCCTCCTTGAAGGTCCCTCCTTCAAGAAGCGGGAGGCCGATCCCCAACCCCCCTCCAGCCGGAACAGCATAAAGACCCAAAAATGAAGGGGGTACCCTACCCGGAGACATCATAAACAGCTATGGGTCAACAGCAAAATCTCCAGATTCATGGCAAGGCCAATCAAGTTGCACCTTTCACACTGAAAAGCATCTTAAACATCACCGTAGACATCAGCCAGCCCTCTTTCTTTTCAAAATGTTTTACCAAAACTGTACAGTAGTCTTTGAACAATCATTCAGCTTTACAAAATCTCACACTCTAACTAAATATGAAACAAGATGAATTTAGTATTTCTTATTCTGGCCCAACTGGTGGCGTCCCGCTCCGGGCGGGTTCCAGGTGCAAACCAACATCCGGCTGCAAACTCCAGGTTTCTTTTACTAACCGGACACTGAGATTTGAGCGGGTTAAGTTCACATTCCTCCTTGAAGCTCCCTCCTTCAAGAAGCGGAAGGCCGATCCAGCCGGAACAGCATAAAGACCCAAAAATGAAGGGGGTACCCTACCCGGAGACATCATAAACAGCTATGGGTCAGCAGCGAAATCTCCAGACTCGTGGCGAGGCCAATCAAGTTGCCCCCTTCACACTGAAAAGTATCTTTAAAACATGACCCTAGACATCAGTCAGCCCAATTCCTTTTCAAAATGTTTTACCAACCTGTACAGTAGTCTTTGAATAATCATCCAGCTTTACAAAAGCTCACACTCTAACTAAATATGAAACAAGATGAATTTAGTATTTCTTATTCTGGCCCAACTGGTGGCATCCAGCCATGGGCAGGTTCCAGGTGCAAACCAACATCCAGCTGCAAACTCCAGGTTTCTCATTCTTTCACTAACCTGACACTAAGATTTGACCGGGTTAAGTTCACATTCCTCCTTGAAGGTCCCTCCTTCAAGAAGCGGAAGGCCGATCCCCAACCCCCCTCCAGCCGGAACAGCATAAAGACCCAAAAATGAAGGGGGTACTCTACCCGGAGACATCATAAACAGCTATGGGTCAGCAGCGAAATCTCCAGATTCATGGCAAGGCCAATCAAGTTGCACCCTTCACACTGAAAAGCATCTTTAAAACATCACCCTAGACATCAGTCAGCCCTCTTACTTTTCAAAATGTTTTACCAACCTGTACAGTAGTCTTTGAACAATCATTCAGCTTTAAAATATCTCACTCTCTAACAAAATATGAAACAAGATGAATTTAGTATTTCTTATTCTGGCCCAACTGGTGGCGTCCAGCTCCGGGCGGGTTCCAGGTGCAAACCAACATCCAGCTGCAAACTCCAGGTTTCTCATTCTTTCACTAACCTGACACTGAGATTTGAGCGGGTTAAGTTCACATTCCTCCTTGAAGGTCCCTCCTTCAAGAAGCGGGAGGCCGATCCCCAACCCCCCTCCAGTCGGAACAGCGTAAAGACCCAAAAATGAAGGGGGTACCCTACCCGGAGACATCATAAACAGCTATGGGTCAGCAGCAAAATCTCCAGACTCGTGGCGAGGCCAATCAAGTTGCCCCCTTCACACTGAAAAGCATCTTTAAAACATCACCCTAGACATCAGTCAGCCCACTCACTTTTCAAAATGTTTTACCAACCTGTACAGTAGTCTTTGAATAATCATCCAGCTTTACAAAAACTCACACTCTAACTAAATATGAAACAAGATGAATTTAGTATTTCTTACTCTGGCCCAACTGGTGGCGTCCAGCTCCGGGCGGGTTCCAGGTGCAAACCAACATCCAGCTGCAAACTCCAGGTTTCTCATTCTTTCACTAACCTGACACTGAGATTTGAGCGGGTTAAGTTCACATTCCTCCTTGAAGGTCCCTCCTTCAAGAAGCGGGAGGCCGATCCCCAACCCCCCTCCAGCCGGAACAGCATAAAGACCCAAAAATGAAGGGGGTACCCTACCCGGAGACATCATAAACAGCTATGGGTCAACAGCAAAATCTCCAGATTCATGGCAAGGCCAATCAAGTTGCACCTTTCACACTGAAAAGCATCTTAAACATCACCGTAGACATCAGCCAGCCCTCTTTCTTTTCAAAATGTTTTACCAAAACTGTACAGTAGTCTTTGAACAATCATTCAGCTTTACAAAATCTCACACTCTAACTAAATATGAAACAAGATGAATTTAGTATTTCTTATTCTGGCCCAACTGGTGGCGTCCCGCTCCGGGCGGGTTCCAGGTGCAAACCAACATCCGGCTGCAAACTCCAGGTTTCTTTTACTAACCGGACACTGAGATTTGAGCGGGTTAAGTTCACATTCCTCCTTGAAGCTCCCTCCTTCAAGAAGCGGAAGGCCGATCCAGCCGGAACAGCATAAAGACCCAAAAATGAAGGGGGTACCCTACCCGGAGACATCATAAACAGCTATGGGTCAGCAGCGAAATCTCCAGACTCGTGGCGAGGCCAATCAAGTTGCCCCCTTCACACTGAAAAGTATCTTTAAAACATGACCCTAGACATCAGTCAGCCCAATTCCTTTTCAAAATGTTTTACCAACCTGTACAGTAGTCTTTGAATAATCATCCAGCTTTACAAAAGCTCACACTCTAACTAAATATGAAACAAGATGAATTTAGTATTTCTTATTCTGGCCCAACTGGTGGCATCCAGCCATGGGCAGGTTCCAGGTGCAAACCAACATCCAGCTGCAAACTCCAGGTTTCTCATTCTTTCACTAACCTGACACTAAGATTTGACCGGGTTAAGTTCACATTCCTCCTTGAAGGTCCCTCCTTCAAGAAGCGGAAGGCCGATCCCCAACCCCCCTCCAGCCGGAACAGCATAAAGACCCAAAAATGAAGGGGGTACCCTACCCGGAGACATCATAAACAGCTATGGGTCAGCAGCGAAATCTCCAGATTCATGGCAAGGCCAATCAAGTTGCACCCTTCACACTGAAAAGCATCTTTAAAACATCACCCTAGACATCAGTCAGCCCTCTTTCTTTTCAAAATGTTTTACCAAAACTGTACAGTAGTCTTTGAACAATCATTCAGCTTTACAAAATCTCACACTCTAACTAAATATGAAACAAGATGAATTTAGTATTTCTTATTCTGGCCCAACTGGTGGCGTCCCGCTCCGGGCGGGTTCCAGGTGCAAACCAACATCCAGCTGCAAACTCCAGGTTTCTTTTACTAACCGGACACTGAGATTTGAGCGGGTTAAGTTCACATTCCTCCTTGAAGCTCCCTCCTTCAAGAAGCGGAAGGCCGATCCAGCCGGAACAGCATAAAGACCCAAAAATGAAGGGGGTACCCTACCCGGAGACATCATAAACAGCTATGGGTCAGCAGCGAAATCTCCAGACTCGTGGCGAGGCCAATCAAGTTGCCCCCTTCACACTGAAAAGTATCTTTAAAACATCACCCTAGACATCAGTCAGCCCAATTCCTTTTCAAAATGTTTTACCAACCTGTACAGTAGTCTTTGAATAATCATCCAGCTTTACAAAAGCTCACACTCTAACTAAATATGAAACAAGATGAATTTAGTATTTCTTATTCTGGCCCAACTGGTGGCATCCAGCCATGGGCAGGTTCCAGGTGCAAACCAACATCCAGCTGCAAACTCCAGGTTTCTCATTCTTTCACTAACCTGACACTAAGATTTGACCGGGTTAAGTTCACATTCCTCCTTGAAGGTCCCTCCTTCAAGAAGCGGAAGGCCGATCCCCAACCCCCCTCCAGCCGGAACAGCATAAAGACCCAAAAATGAAGGGGGTACCCTACCCGGAGACATCATAAACAGCTATGGGTCAGCAGCGAAATCTCCAGATTCATGGCAAGGCCAATCAAGTTGCACCCTTCACACTGAAAAGCATCTTTAAAACATCACCCTAGACATCAGTCAGCCCTCTTACTTTTCAAAATGTTTTACCAACCTGTACAGTAGTCTTTGAACAATCATTCAGCTTTACAATATCTCACATTCTAACAAAATATGAAACAAGATGAATTTAGTATTTCTTATTCTGGCCCAACTGGTGGCGTCCAGCTCCGGGCGGGTTCCAGGTGCAAACCAACATCCAGCTGCAAACTCCAGGTTTCTCATTCTTTCACTAACCTGACACTGAGATTTGAGCGGGTTAAGTTCACATTCCTCCTTGAAGGTCCCTGCTTCAAGAAGCGGGAGGCCGATCCCCAACCCCCCTCCAGCCGGAACAGCGTAAAGACCCAAAAATGAAGGGGGTACTCTACCCGGAGACATCATAAACAGCTATGGGTCAGCAGCGAAATCTCCAGATTCATGGCAAGGCCAATCAAGTTGCACCCTTCACACTGAAAAGCATCTTTAAAACATCACCCTAGACATCAGTCAGCCCTCTTACTTTTCAAAATGTTTTACCAACCTGTACAGTAGTCTTTGAACAATCATTCAGCTTTACAATATCTCACACTCTAACAAAATATGAAACAAGATGAATTTAGTATTTCTTATTCTGGCCCAACTGGTGGCGTCCAGCTCCGGGCGGGTTCCAGGTGCAAACCAACATCCAGCTGCAAACTCCAGGTTTCTCATTCTTTCACTAACCTGACACTGAGATTTGAGCGGGTTAAGTTCACATTCCTCCTTGAAGGTCCCTCCTTCAAGAAGCGGGAGGCCGATCCCCAACCCCCTCCAGCCTGAACAGCATAAAGACCCAAAAATGAAGGGGGTACCCTACCCGGAGACATCATAAACAGCTATGGGTCAGCAGCGAAATCTCCAGACTCATGGTGAGGCCAATCAAGTTGCCCCCTTCACACTGAAAAGCATCTTTAAAATATACATATAACTGTTTGTATCTTTATATATATATATTTTTTTTTTTTTTGTCTGCTTGTAATAAATCTAAGAGTCTTTTAGTTGAATCAAAGGGTCAAAAATGAAACTGTAAAAAAATTGATACTTTTTCTGTTTTGATATTTTTAACCAAAGGATTCTAAGCCTGCCCACCACGACAAGGTAGACTCTTTTAGAGCAGGATCTACACTAAACTACACTATGCTAACTTACTGGATGCTAGTCATCATTTCTTTAGAGTTGGATAGCTGTATGAATTAGGCCCCATCCTATACGCTGCCTTCTTCATTTTATCGACTTGTTTACCAAGATCTATATAAGAGAAACCCTTTTCTTACACAAAATGGACATCAGGTTTGAAACGGTTGAAACTGTTACAATTTGGCGGGTGATGTGGTGGTCAGCAATGACCATCTGTCATTTCCGTACACATTGTACTAAATATGAAACAAGATGAATTTAGTATTTCTTATTCTGACCCAACTGGTAGCGTCCAGATCCGGGCGGGTTCCAAGTGCAAACCAACATCCAGCTGCAAACTCCAGGTTTCTCATTCTTTCACTAACCTGACACTGAGATTTGAGCGGGTTAAGTTCACATTCCTCCTTAAAGGTCCCTCCTTCAAGAAGCGAGAGGCCGATCCCCAACCCCCCTCCAGCCGGAACAGCATAAAGACCCAAAAATGAAGGGGGTACCCTACCCGGAGACATCATAAATAGCTATGGGTCAGCAGCGAAATCTCCAGATTCATGGCAAGGCCAATCAAGTTGCACCCTTCACACTCAAAAGCATCTTTAAAACAACACCCTAGACATCAGTCAGCCCTCTTAGTTTTCAAAATGTTTTACCAACCTGTACAGAAGTCTTTGAACAATCATCCAGCTTTACAAAAGCTCACACTCTAACTAAATATGAAACAAGATGAATTTAGTATTTCCTATTCTGGCCCAACTGGTGGCGTCCAGCTCCGGGCGGGTTCCAGGTGCAAACCAACATCCAGCTGCAAACTCCAGGTTTCTCATTCTTTCACTAACCTGACACTGAGATATGAGTGGGTTAAGTTCACATTCCTCCTTGAAGGTCCCTCCTTCAAGAAGCGGGAGGCCGATCCCCAACCCCCCTCCAGTCGGAACAGCATAAAGACCCAAAAATGAAGGGGGTACCCTACCCGGAGACATCATAAACAGCTATGGGTCAGCAGCAAAATCTCCAGATTCATGGCAAGGCCAATCAAGTTGCACCCTTCACACTGAGAGCATCTTTAAAACATCACCCTAGACATCAGTCAGCCCTCTTACTTTTCAAATTTTTTTACCAAAATTGTACAGTAGTCTTTGAAAAATCATTCAGCTTTACAAAAATCTCACACTCTAACTAAATATGAAACAAGATGAATTTAGTATTTCTTATTCTGGCCCAACTGGTGGCGTCCCGCTCCGGGCGGGTTCCAGGTGCAAACCAACATCTGGCTGCAAACTCCAGGTTTCTTTCACTAACCTGACACTGAGATTTGAGCGGGTTAAGTTCACATTCCTCCTTGAAGCTCCCTCCTTCAAGAAGCGGGAGGCCGATCCAGCCGGAACAGCATAAAGACCCAAAAATGAAGGGGGTACCCTACCCGGAGACATCATAAACAGCTATGGGTCAGCAGCGAAATCTCCAGACTCGTGGCGAGGCCAATCAAGTTGCCCCCTTCACACTGAAAAGCATCTTTAAAACATCACCCTAGACATCAGTCAGCCCAATTCCTTTTCAAAATGTTTTACCAACCTGTACAGTAGTCTTTGAATAATCATCCAGCTTTACAAAAGCTCACACTCTAACTAAATTCATCTTGTTTCATATTTAGTATTTCTTATTCTGGCCCAACTGGTGGCATCCAGCCATGGGCAGGTTCCAGGTGCAAACCAACATCCAGCTGCAAACTCCAGGTTTCTCATTCTTTCACTAACCTGACACTAAGATTTGACCGGGTTAAGTTCACATTCCTCCTTGAAGGTCCCTCCATCAAGAAGCGGGAGGCCGATCCCCAACCCCCCTCCAGCCGGAACAGCATAAAGACCCAAAAATGAAGGGGGTACCCTACCCGGAGACATCATAAACAGCTATGGGTCAGCAGCGAAATCTCCAGATTCATGGCAAGGCCAATCAAGTTGCACCCTTCACACTCAAAAGCATCTTTAAAACAACACCCTAGACATCAGTCAGCCCTCTTAGTTTTCAAAATGTTTTACCAACCTGTACAGTAGTCTTTGAATAATCATCCAGCTTTACAAAAGCTCACACTCTAACTAAATATGAAACAAGATGAATTTAGTATTTCTTATTATGGCCCAACTGGTGGCGTCCCGCTCCGGGCGGGTTCCAGGTACAAACCAACATCCGGCTGCAAACTCCAGGTTTCTTTCACTAACCTGACACTGAGATTTGAGCGGGTTAAGTTCACATTCCTCCTTGAAGCTCCCTCCTTCAAGAAGCGGGAGGCCGATCCAGCCGGAACAGCATAAAGACCCAAAAATGAAGGGGGTACCCTACCCGGAGACATCATAAACAGCTATGGGTCAGCAGCGAAATCTCCAAACTCGTGGCGAGGCCAATCAAGTTGCCCCCTTCACACTGAAAAGCATCTTTAAAATATACATATAACTGTTTGTATCTTTATATATATATATATTTTTTTTTTTGTCTGCTTGTAATAAATCTAAGAGTCTTTTAGTTGTATCAAAGGGTCAAAAATGAAACTGTAAAAAAATTGATACTTTTTCTGTTTTGATATTTTTAACCAAAGGATTCTAAGCCTGCCCACCACGACAAGGTAGACTCTTTTAGAGCAGGATCTACACTAAACTACACTATGCTAACTTACTGGATGCTAGTCATCATTTCTTTAGAGTTGGATAGCTGTGTGAATTAGGCCCCATCCTATACGCTGCCTTCTTCATTTTATCGACTTGTTTACCAAGATCTATATAAGAGAAACCCTTTTCTTACACAAAATGGACATCAGGTTTGAAACGGTTGAAACTGTTACAATTTGGCGGGTGATGTGGTGGTCAGCAATGACCATCTGTCATTTCCGTACACATTGTACTAAATATGAAACAAGATGAATTTAGTATTTCTTATTCTGACCCAACTGGTGGCGTCCAGATCCGGGCGGGTTCCAAGTGCAAACCAACATCCAGCTGCAAACTCCAGGTTTCTCATTCTTTCACTAACCTGACACTGAGATTTGAGCGGGTTAAGTTCACATTCCTCCTTAAAGGTCCCTCCTTCAAGAAGCGGGAGGCCGATCCCCAACCCCCCTCCAGCCGGAACAGCATAAAGACCCAAAAATGAAGGGGGTACCCTACCCGGAGACATCATAAATAGCTATGGGTCAGCAGCGAAATCTCCAGATTCATGGCAAGGCCAATCAAGTTGCACCCTTCACACTCAAAAGCATCTTTAAAACAACACCCTAGACATCAGTCAGCCCTCTTAGTTTTCAAAATGTTTTACCAACCTGTACAGAAGTCTTTGAACAATCATCCAGCTTTACAAAAGCTCACACTCTAACTAAATATGAAACAAGATGAATTTAGTATTTCCTATTCTGGCCCAACTGGTGGCGTCCAGCTCCGGGTGGGTTCCAGGTGCAAACCAACATCCAGCTGCAAACTCCAGGTTTCTCATTCTTTCACTAACCTGACACTGAGATATGAGTGGGTTAAGTTCACATTCCTCCTTGAAGGTCCCTCCTTCAAGAAGCGGGAGGCCGATCCCCAACCCCCCTCCAGTCGGAACAGCATAAAGACCCAAAAATTAAGGGGGTACCCTACCCGGAGACATCATAAACAGCTATGGGTCAGCAGCGAAATCTCCAGACTCGTGGCGAGGCCAATCAAGTTGCCCCCTTCACACTGAAAAGCATCTTTAAAACATCACCCTAGACATCAGTCAGCCCAATTCCTTTTCAAAATGTTTTACCAACCTGTACAGTAGTCTTTGAATAATCATCCAGCTTTACAAAAGCTCACACTCTAACTAAATATGAAACAAGATGAATTTAGTATTTCTTATTCTGGCCCAACTGGTGGCATCCAGCCATGGGCAGGTTCCAGGTGCAAACCAACATCCAGCTGCAAACTCCAGGTTTCTCATTCTTTCACTAACCTGACACTAAGATTTGACCGGGTTAAGTTCACATTCCTCCTTGAAGGTCCCTCCTTCAAGAAGCGGGAGGCCGATCCCCAACCCCCCTCCAGCCGGAACAGCATAAAGACCCAAAAATGAAGGGGGTACCCTACCCGGAGACATCATAAACAGCTATGGGTCAGCAGCGAAATCTCCAGATTCATGGCAAGGCCAATCAAGTTGCACCCTTCACACTGAAAAGCATCTTTAAAACATCACCCTAGACATCAGTCAGCCCTCTTACTTTTCAAAATGTTTTACCAACCTGTACAGTAGTCTTTGAACAATCATTCAGCTTTACAATATCTCACACTCTAACAAAATATGAAACAAGATGAATTTAGTATTTCTTATTCTGGCCCAACTGGTGGCGTCCAGCTCCGGGCGGGTTCCAGGTGCAAACCAACATCCAGCTGCAAACTCCAGGTTTCTCATTCTTTCACTAACCTGACACTGAGATTTGAGCGGGTTAAGTTCACATTCCTCCTTGAAGGTCCCTGCTTCAAGAAGCGGGAGGCCGATCCCCAACCCCCCTCCAGCCGGAACAGCGTAAAGACCCAAAAATGAAGGGGGTACTCTACCCGGAGACATCATAAACAGCTATGGGTCAGCAGCGAAATCTCCAGATTCATGGCAAGGCCAATCAAGTTGCACCCTTCACACTGAAAAGCATCTTTAAAACATCACCCTAGACATCAGTCAGCCCTCTTACTTTTCAAAATGTTTTACCAACCTGTACAGTAGTCTTTGAACAATCATTCAGCTTTACAATATCTCACACTCTAACAAAATATGAAACAAGATGAATTTAGTATTTCTTATTCTGGCCCAACTGGTGGCGTCCAGCTCCGGGCGGGTTCCAGGTGCAAACCAACATCCAGCTGCAAACTCCAGGTTTCTCATTCTTTCACTAACCTGACACTGAGATTTGAGCGGGTTAAGTTCACATTTCTCCTTGAAGGTCCCTCCTTCAAGAAGCGGGAGGCCGATCCCCAACCCCCCTCCAGCCTAAATAGCATAAAGACCCAAAAATGAAGGGGGTACCCTACCCGGAGACATCATAAACAGCTATGGGTCAGCAGCGAAATCTCCAGACTCATGGTGAGGCCAATCAAGTTGCCCCCTTCACACTGAAAAGCATCTTTAAAATATACATATAACTGTTTGTATCTTTATATATATATATTTTTTTTTTTTTGTCTGCTTGTAATAAATCTAAGAGTCTTTTAGTTGAATCAAAGGGTCAAAAATGAAACTGTAAAAAAATTGATACTTTTTCTGTTTTGATATTTTTAACCAAAGGATTCTAAGCCTGCCCACCACGACAAGGTAGACTCTTTTAGAGCAGGATCTACACTAAACTACACTATGCTAACTTACTGGATGCTAGTCATCATTTCTTTAGAGTTGGATAGCTGTATGAATTAGGCCCCATCCTATACGCTGCCTTCTTCATTTTATCGACTTGTTTACCAAGATCTATATAAGAGAAACCCTTTTCTTACACAAAATGGACATCAGGTTTGAAACGGTTGAAACTGTTACAATTTGGCGGGTGATGTGGTGGTCAGCAATGACCATCTGTCATTTCCGTACACATTGTACTAAATATGAAACAAGATGAATTTAGTATTTCTTATTCTGACCCAACTGGTGGCGTCCAGATCCGGGCGGGTTCCAAGTGCAAACCAACATCCAGCTGCAAACTCCAGGTTTCTCATTCTTTCACTAACCTGACACTGAGATTTGAGCGGGTTAAGTTCACATTCCTCCTTAAAGGTCCCTCCTTCAAGAAGCGGGAGGCCGATCCCCAACCCCCCTCCAGCCGGAACAGCATAAAGACCCAAAAATGAAGGGGGTACCCTACCCGGAGACATCATAAATAGCTATGGGTCAGCAGCGAAATCTCCAGATTCATGGCAAGGCCAATCAAGTTGCACCCTTCACACTCAAAAGCATCTTTAAAACAACACCCTAGACATCAGTCAGCCCTCTTAGTTTTCAAAATGTTTTACCAACCTGTACAGAAGTCTTTGAACAATCATCCAGCTTTACAAAAGCTCACACTCTAACTAAATATGAAACAAGATGAATTTAGTATTTCCTATTCTGGCCCAACTGGTGGCGTCCAGCTCCGGGCGGGTTCCAGGTGCAAACCAACATCCAGCTGCAAACTCCAGGTTTCTCATTCTTTCACTAACCTGACACTGAGATATGAGTGGGTTAAGTTCACATTCCTCCTTGAAGGTCCCTCCTTCAAGAAGCGGGAGGCCGATCCCCAACCCCCCTCCAGTCGGAACAGCATAAAGACCCAAAAATGAAGGGGGTACCCTACCCGGAGACATCATAAACAGCTATGGGTCAGCAGCAAAATCTCCAGATTCATGGCAAGGCCAATCAAGTTGCACCCTTCACACTGAGAGCATCTTTAAAACATCACCCTAGACATCAGTCAGCCCTCTTACTTTTCAAATTTTTTTACCAAAACTGTACAGTAGTCTTTGAAAAATCATTCAGCTTTACAAAAATCTCACACTCTAACTAAATATGAAACAAGATGAATTTAGTATTTCTTATTCTGGCCCAACTGGTGGCGTCCCGCTCCGGGCGGGTTCCAGGTGCAAACCAACATCTGGCTGCAAACTCCAGGTTTCTTTCACTAACCTGACACTGAGATTTGAGCGGGTTAAGTTCACATTCCTCCTTGAAGCTCCCTCCTTCAAGAAGCGGGAGGCCGATCCAGCCGGAACAGCATAAAGACCCAAAAATGAAGGGGGTACCCTACCCGGAGACATCATAAAACAGCTATGGGTCAGCAGCAAAATCTCCAGACTCGTGGCGAGGCCAATCAAGTTGCCCCCTTCACACTGAAAAGCATCTTTAAAACATCACCCTAGACATCAGTCAGCCCAATTCCTTTTCAAAATGTTTTACCAACCTGTACAGTAGTCTTTGAATAATCATCCAGCTTTACAAAAGCTCACACTCTAACTAAATTCATCTTGTTTCATATTTAGTATTTCTTATTCTGGCCCAACTGGTGGCATCCAGCCATGGGCAGGTTCCAGGTGCAAACCAACATCCAGCTGCAAACTCCAGGTTTCTCATTCTTTCACTAACCTGACACTAAGATTTGACCGGGTTAAGTTCACATTCCTCCTTGAAGGTCCCTCCTTCAAGAAGCGGGAGGCCGATCCCCAACCCCCCTCCAGCCGGAACAGCATAAAGACCCAAAAATGAAGGGGGTACCCTACCCGGAGACATCATAAACAGCTATGGGTCAGCAGCGAAATCTCCAGATTCATGGCAAGGCCAATCAAGTTGCACCCTTCACACTGAAAAGCATCTTTAAAACATCACCCTAGACATCAGTCAGCCCTCTTACTTTTCAAAATGTTTTACCAACCTGTACAGTAGTCTTTGAACAATCATTCAGCTTTACAATATCTCACACTCTAACAAAATATGAAACAAGATGAATTTAGTATTTCTTATTCTGGCCCAACTGGTGGCGTCCAGCTCCGGGCGGGTTCCAGGTGCAAACCAACATCCAGCTGCAAACTCCAGGTTTCTCATTCTTTCACTAACCTGACACTGAGATTTGAGCGGGTTAAGTTCACATTCCTCCTTGAAGGTCCCTGCTTCAAGAAGCGGGAGGCCGATCCCCAACCCCCCTCCAGCCGGAACAGCATAAAGACCCAAAAATGAAGGGGGTACTCTACCCGGAGACATCATAAACAGCTATGGGTCAGCAGCGAAATCTCCAGATTCATGGCAAGGCCAATCAAGTTGCACCCTTCACACTGAAAAGCATCTTTAAAACATCACCCTAGACATCAGTCAGCCCTCTTACTTTTCAAAATGTTTTACCAACCTGTACAGTAGTCTTTGAACAATCATTCAGCTTTACAATATCTCACACTCTAACAAAATATGAAACAAGATGAATTTAGTATTTCTTATTCTGGCCCAACTGGTGGCGTCCAGCTCCGGGCGGGTTCCAGGTGCAAACCAACATCCAGCTGCAAACTCCAGGTTTCTCATTCTTTCACTAACCTGACACTGAGATTTGAGCGGGTTAAGTTCACATTCCTCCTTGAAGGTCCCTCCTTCAAGAAGCGGGAGGCCGATCCCCAACCCCCCTCCAGTCGGAACAGCATATAGACCCAAAAATGAAGGGGGTACCCTACCCGGAGACATCAAAAACCGCTATGGGTCAGCAGCAAAATCTCCAGACTCGTGGCGAGGCCAATCAAGTTGCCCCCTTCACACTGAAAAGCATCTTTAAAACATCACCCTAGACATCAGTCAGCCCACTCACTTTTCAAAATGTTTTACCAACCTGTACAGTAGTCTTTGAATAATCATCCAGCTTTACAAAAACTCACACTCTAACTAAATATGAAACAAGATGAATTTAGTATTTCTTACTCTGGCCCAACTGGTGGCGTCCAGCTCCGGGCGGGTTCCAGGTGCAAACCAACATCCAGCTGCAAACTCCAGGTTTCTCATTCTTTCACTAACCTGACACTGAGATTTGAGCGGGTTAAGTTCACATTCCTCCTTGAAGGTCCCTCCTTCAAGAAGCGGGAGGCCGATCCCCAACCCCCCTCCAGTCGGAACAGCATAAAGACCCAAAAATGAAGGGGGTACCCTACCCGGAGACATCATAAACAGCTATGGGTCAGCAGCAAAATCTCCAGACTCGTGGCGAGGCCAATCAAGTTGCCCCCTTCACACTGAAAAGCATCTTTAAAACATCACCCTAGACATCAGTCAGCCCACTCACTTTTCAAAATGTTTTACCAACCTGTACAGTAGTCTTTGAATAATCATCCAGCTTTACAAAAACTCACACTCTAACTAAATATGAAACAAGATGAATTTAGTATTTCTTACTCTGGCCCAACTGGTGGCGTCCAGCTCCGGGCGGGTTCCAGGTGCAAACCAACATCCAGCTGCAAACTCCAGGTTTCTCATTCTTTCACTAACCTGACACTGAGATTTGAGCGGGTTAAGTTCACATTCCTCCTTGAAGGTCCCTCCTTCAAGAAGCGGGAGACCGATCCCCAACCCCCCTCCAGCCGGAACAGCATAAAGACCCAAATGAAGGGGTTTCTCTACCCGAAGACATCATAAACAGCTATGGGTCAGCAGCGAAATCTCCAGATTCATGGCAAGGCCAATCAAGTTGCACCCTTCACACTGAAAAGCATCTTTAAAACATCACCCTAGACATCAGTCAGCCCTCTTACTTTTCAAAATGTTTTACCAACCTGTACAGTAGTCTTTGAATAATCATCCAGCTTTACAAAAGCTCACACTCTAACTAAATATGAAACAAGATGAATTTAGTATTTCTTATTCTGGCCCAACTGGTGGCGTCCCGCTCCGGGCGGGTTCCAGGTGCAAACCAACATCCGGCTGCAAACTCCAGGTTTCTTTTACTAACCGGACACTGAGATTTGAGCGGGTTAAGTTCACATTCCTCCTTGAAGCTCCCTCCTTCAAGAAGCGGAAGGCCGATCCAGCCGGAACAGCATAAAGACCCAAAAATGAAGGGGGTACCCTACCCGGAGACATCATAAACAGCTATGGGTCAGCAGCGAAATCTCCAGACTCATGGTGAGGCCAATCAAGTTGCCCCCTTCACACTGAAAAGCATCTTTAAAATATACATATAACTGTTTGTATCTTTATATATATATATATTTTTTTTTTTGTCTGCTTGTAATAAATCTAAGAGTCTTTTAGTTGAATCAAAGGGTCAAAAATGAAACTGTAAAAAAATTGATACTTTTTCTGTTTTGATATTTTTAACCAAAGGATTCTAAGCCTGCCCACCACGACAAGGTAGACTCTTTTAGAGCAGGATCTACACTAAACTACACTATGCTAACTTACTGGATGCTAGTCATCATTTCTTTAGAGTTGGATAGCTGTATGAATTAGGCCCCATCCTATACGCTGCCTTCTTCATTTTATCGACTTGTTTACCAAGATCTATATAAGAGAAACCCTTTTCTTACACAAAATGGACATCAGGTTTGAAACGGTTGAAACTGTTACAATTTGGCGGGTGATGTGGTGGTCAGCAATGACCATCTGTCATTTCCGTACACATTGTACTAAATATGAAACAAGATGAATTTAGTATTTCTTATTCTGACCCAACTGGTGGCGTCCAGATCCGGGCGGGTTCCAAGTGCAAACCAACATCCAGCTGCAAACTCCAGGTTTCTCATTCTTTCACTAACCTGACACTGAGATTTGAGTGGGTTAAGTTCACATTCCTCCTTAAAGGTCCCTCCTTCAAGAAGCGGGAGGCCGATCCCCAACCCCCCTCCAGCCGGAACAGCATAAAGACCCAAAAATGAAGGGGGTACCCTACCCGGAGACATCATAAATAGCTATGGGTCAGCAGCGAAATCTCCAGATTCATGGCAAGGCCAATCAAGTTGCACCCTTTACACTCAAAAGCATCTTTAAAACAACACCCTAGACATCAGTCAGCCCTCTTAGTTTTCAAAATGTTTTACCAACCTGTACAGAAGTCTTTGAACAATCATCCAGCTTTACAAAAGCTCACACTCTAACTAAATATGAAACAAGATGAATTTAGTATTTCCTATTCTGGCCCAACTGGTGGCGTCCAGCTCCGGGCGGGTTCCAGGTGCAAACCAACATCCAGCTGCAAACTCCAGGTTTCTCATTCTTTCACTAACCTGACACTGAGATATGAGTGGGTTAAGTTCACATTCCTCCTTGAAGGTCCCTCCTTCAAGAAGCGGGAGGCCGATCCCCAACCCCCCTCCAGTCGGAACAGCATAAAGACCCAAAAATGAAGGGGGTACCCTACCCGGAGACATCATAAACAGCTATGGGTCAGCAGCAAAATCTCCAGATTCATGGCAAGGCCAATCAAGTTGCACCCTTCACACTGAGAGCATCTTTAAAACATCACCCTAGACATCAGTCAGCCCTCTTACTTTTCAAATTTTTTTACCAAAACTGTACAATAGTCTTTGAAAAATCATTCAGCTTTACAAAAATCTCACACTCTAACTAAATATGAAACAAGTTGAATTTAGTATTTCTTATTCTGGCCCAACTGGTGGCGTCCCGCTCCGGGCGGGTTCCAGGTGCAAACCAACATCTGGCTGCAAACTCCAGGTTTCTTTCACTAACCTGACACTGAGATTTGAGCGGGTTAAGTTCACATTCCTCCTTGAAGCTCCCTCCTTCAAGAAGCGGGAGGCCGATCCAGCCGGAACAGCATAAAGACCCAAAAATGAAGGGGGTACCCTACCCGGAGACATCATAAACAGCTATGGGTCAGCAGCGAAATCTCCAGACTCGTGGCGAGGCCAATCAAGTTGCCCCCTTCACACTGAAAAGCATCTTTAAAACATCACCCTAGACATCAGTCAGCCCAATTCCTTTTCAAAATGTTTTACCAACCTGTACAGTAGTCTTTGAATAATCATCCAGCTTTACAAAAGCTCACACTCTAACTAAATTCATCTTGTTTCATATTTAGTATTTCTTATTCTGGCCCAACTGGTGGCATCCAGCCATGGGCAGGTTCCAGGTGCAAACCAACATCCAGCTGCAAACTCCAGGTTTCTCATTCTTTCACTAACCTGACACTAAGATTTGACCGGGTTAAGTTCACATTCCTCCTTGAAGGTCCCTCCTTCAAGAAGCGGGAGGCCGATCCCCAACCCCCCTCCAGCCGGAACAGCATAAAGACCCAAAAATGAAGGGGGTACCCTACCCGGAGACATCATAAACAGCTATGGGTCAGCAGCGAAATCTCCAGATTCATGGCAAGGCCAATCAAGTTGCACCCTTCACACTGAAAAGCATCTTTAAAACATCACCCTAGACATCAGTCAGCCCTCTTACTTTTCAAAATGTTTTACCAACCTGTACAGTAGTCTTTGAACAATCATTCAGCTTTACAATATCTCACACTCTAACAAAATATGAAACAAGATGAATTTAGTATTTCTTATTCTGGCCCAACTGGTGGCGTCCAGCTCCGGGCGGGTTTCAGGTGCAAACCAACATCCAGCTGCAAACTCCAGGTTTCTCATTCTTTCACTAACCTGACACTGAGATTTGAGCGGGTTAAGTTCACATTCCTCCTTGAAGGTCCCTGCTTCAAGAAGCGGGAGGCCGATCCCCAACCCCCCTCCAGCCGGAACAGCATAAAGACCCAAAAATGAAGGGGGTACTCTACCCGGAGACATCATAAACAGCTATGGGTCAGCAGCGAAATCTCCAGATTCATGGCAAGGCCAATCAAGTTGCACCCTTCACACTGAAAAGCATCTTTAAAACATCACCCTAGACATCAGTCAGCCCTCTTACTTTTCAAAATGTTTTACCAACCTGTACAGTAGTCTTTGAACAATCATTCAGCTTTAAAATATCTCACACTCTAACAAAATATGAAACAAGATGAATTTAGTATTTCTTATTCTGGCCCAACTGGTGGCGTCCAGCTCCAGGCGGGTTCCAGGTGCAAACCAACATCCAGCTGCAAACTCCAGGTTTCTCATTCTTTCACTAACCTGACACTGAGATTTGAGCGGGTTAAGTTCACATTCCTCCTTGAAGGTCCCTCCTTCAAGAAGCGGGAGGCCGATCCCCAACCCCCCTCCAGTCGGAACAGCATAAAGACCCAAAAATGAAGGGGGTACCCTACCCGGAGACATCATAAACAGCTATGGGTCAGCAGCAAAATCTCCAGACTCGTGGCGAGGCCAATCAAGTTGCCCCCTTCACACTGAAAAGCATCTTTAAAACATCACCCTAGACATCAGTCAGCCCACTCACTTTTCAAAATGTTTTACCAACCTGTACAGTAGTCTTTGAATAATCATCCAGCTTTACAAAAACTCACACTCTAACTAAATATGAAACAAGATGAATTTAGTATTTCTTACTCTGGCCCAACTGGTGGCGTCCAGCTCCGGGCGGGTTCCAGGTGCAAACCAACATCCAGCTGCAAACTCCAGGTTTCTCATTCTTTCACTAACCTGACACTGAGATTTGAGCGGGTTAAGTTCACATTCCTCCTTGAAGGTCCCTCCTTCAAGAAGCGGGAGGCCGATCCCCAACCCCCCTCCAGCCGGAACAGCATAAAGACCCAAAAATGAAGGGGGTACCCTACCCGGAGACATCATAAACAGCTATGGGTCAACAGCAAAATCTCCAGATTCATGGCAAGGCCAATCAAGTTGCACCTTTCACACTGAAAAGCATCTTAAACATCACCGTAGACATCAGCCAGCCCTCTTTCTTTTCAAAATGTTTTACCAAAACTGTACAGTAGTCTTTGAACAATCATTCAGCTTTACAAAATCTCACACTCTAACTAAATATGAAACAAGATGAATTTAGTATTTCTTATTCTGGCCCAACTGGTGGCGTCCCGCTCCGGGCGGGTTCCAGGTGCAAACCAACATCCGGCTGCAAACTCCAGGTTTCTTTTACTAACCGGACACTGAGATTTGAGCGGGTTAAGTTCACATTCCTCCTTGAAGCTCCCTCCTTCAAGAAGCGGAAGGCCGATCCAGCCGGAACAGCATAAAGACCCAAAAATGAAGGGGGTACCCTACCCGGAGACATCATAAACAGCTATGGGTCAGCAGCGAAATCTCCAGACTCGTGGCGAGGCCAATCAAGTTGCCCCCTTCACACTGAAAAGTATCTTTAAAACATGACCCTAGACATCAGTCAGCCCAATTCCTTTTCAAAATGTTTTACCAACCTGTACAGTAGTCTTTGAATAATCATCCAGCTTTACAAAAGCTCACACTCTAACTAAATATGAAACAAGATGAATTTAGTATTTCTTATTCTGGCCCAACTGGTGGCATCCAGCCATGGGCAGGTTCCAGGTGCAAACCAACATCCAGCTGCAAACTCCAGGTTTCTCATTCTTTCACTAACCTGACACTAAGATTTGACCGGGTTAAGTTCACATTCCTCCTTGAAGGTCCCTCCTTCAAGAAGCGGAAGGCCGATCCCCAACCCCCCTCCAGCCGGAACAGCATAAAGACCCAAAAATGAAGGGGGTACCCTACCCGGAGACATCATAAACAGCTATGGGTCAGCAGCGAAATCTCCAGATTCATGGCAAGGCCAATCAAGTTGCACCCTTCACACTGAAAAGCATCTTTAAAACATCACCCTAGACATCAGTCAGCCCTCTTTCTTTTCAAAATGTTTTACCAAAACTGTACAGTAGTCTTTGAACAATCATTCAGCTTTACAAAATCTCACACTCTAACTAAATATGAAACAAGATGAATTTAGTATTTCTTATTCTGGCCCAACTGGTGGCGTCCCGCTCCGGGCGGGTTCCAGGTGCAAACCAACATCCAGCTGCAAACTCCAGGTTTCTTTTACTAACCGGACACTGAGATTTGAGCGGGTTAAGTTCACATTCCTCCTTGAAGCTCCCTCCTTCAAGAAGCGGAAGGCCGATCCAGCCGGAACAGCATAAAGACCCAAAAATGAAGGGGGTACCCTACCCGGAGACATCATAAACAGCTATGGGTCAGCAGCGAAATCTCCAGACTCGTGGCGAGGCCAATCAAGTTGCCCCCTTCACACTGAAAAGTATCTTTAAAACATCACCCTAGACATCAGTCAGCCCAATTCCTTTTCAAAATGTTTTACCAACCTGTACAGTAGTCTTTGAATAATCATCCAGCTTTACAAAAGCTCACACTCTAACTAAATATGAAACAAGATGAATTTAGTATTTCTTATTCTGGCCCAACTGGTGGCATCCAGCCATGGGCAGGTTCCAGGTGCAAACCAACATCCAGCTGCAAACTCCAGGTTTCTCATTCTTTCACTAACCTGACACTAAGATTTGACCGGGTTAAGTTCACATTCCTCCTTGAAGGTCCCTCCTTCAAGAAGCGGAAGGCCGATCCCCAACCCCCCTCCAGCCGGAACAGCATAAAGACCCAAAAATGAAGGGGGTACCCTACCCGGAGACATCATAAACAGCTATGGGTCAGCAGCGAAATCTCCAGATTCATGGCAAGGCCAATCAAGTTGCACCCTTCACACTGAAAAGCATCTTTAAAACATCACCCTAGACATCAGTCAGCCCTCTTACTTTTCAAAATGTTTTACCAACCTGTACAGTAGTCTTTGAACAATCATTCAGCTTTACAATATCTCACATTCTAACAAAATATGAAACAAGATGAATTTAGTATTTCTTATTCTGGCCCAACTGGTGGCGTCCAGCTCCGGGCGGGTTCCAGGTGCAAACCAACATCCAGCTGCAAACTCCAGGTTTCTCATTCTTTCACTAACCTGACACTGAGATTTGAGCGGGTTAAGTTCACATTCCTCCTTGAAGGTCCCTGCTTCAAGAAGCGGGAGGCCGATCCCCAACCCCCCTCCAGCCGGAACAGCGTAAAGACCCAAAAATGAAGGGGGTACTCTACCCGGAGACATCATAAACAGCTATGGGTCAGCAGCAAAATCTCCAGATTCATGGCAAGGCCAATCAAGTTGCACCCTTCACACTGAAAAGCATCTTTAAAACATCACCCTAGACATCAGTCAGCCCTCTTACTTTTCAAAATGTTTTACCAACCTGTACAGTAGTCTTTGAACAATCATTCAGCTTTACAATATCTCACACTCTAACAAAATATGAAACAAGATGAATTTAGTATTTCTTATTCTGGCCCAACTGGTGGCGTCCAGCTCCGGGCGGGTTCCAGGTGCAAACCAACATCCAGCTGCAAACTCCAGGTTTCTCATTCTTTCACTAACCTGACACTGAGATTTGAGCGGGTTAAGTTCACATTCCTCCTTGAAGGTCCCTCCTTCAAGAAGCGGGAGGCCGATCCCCAACCCCCTCCAGCCTGAACAGCATAAAGACCCAAAAATGAAGGGGGTACCCTACCCGGAGACATCATAAACAGCTATGGGTCAGCAGCGAAATCTCCAGACTCATGGTGAGGCCAATCAAGTTGCCCCCTTCACACTGAAAAGCATCTTTAAAATATACATATAACTGTTTGTATCTTTATATATATATATTTTTTTTTTTTTTGTCTGCTTGTAATAAATCTAAGAGTCTTTTAGTTGAATCAAAGGGTCAAAAATGAAACTGTAAAAAAATTGATACTTTTTCTGTTTTGATATTTTTAACCAAAGGATTCTAAGCCTGCCCACCACGACAAGGTAGACTCTTTTAGAGCAGGATCTACACTAAACTACACTATGCTAACTTACTGGATGCTAGTCATCATTTCTTTAGAGTTGGATAGCTGTATGAATTAGGCCCCATCCTATACGCTGCCTTCTTCATTTTATCGACTTGTTTACCAAGATCTATATAAGAGAAACCCTTTTCTTACACAAAATGGACATCAGGTTTGAAACGGTTGAAACTGTTACAATTTGGCGGGTGATGTGGTGGTCAGCAATGACCATCTGTCATTTCCGTACACATTGTACTAAATATGAAACAAGATGAATTTAGTATTTCTTATTCTGACCCAACTGGTAGCGTCCAGATCCGGGCGGGTTCCAAGTGCAAACCAACATCCAGCTGCAAACTCCAGGTTTCTCATTCTTTCACTAACCTGACACTGAGATTTGAGCGGGTTAAGTTCACATTCCTCCTTAAAGGTCCCTCCTTCAAGAAGCGAGAGGCCGATCCCCAACCCCCCTCCAGCCGGAACAGCATAAAGACCCAAAAATGAAGGGGGTACCCTACCCGGAGACATCATAAATAGCTATGGGTCAGCAGCGAAATCTCCAGATTCATGGCAAGGCCAATCAAGTTGCACCCTTCACACTCAAAAGCATCTTTAAAACAACACCCTAGACATCAGTCAGCCCTCTTAGTTTTCAAAATGTTTTACCAACCTGTACAGAAGTCTTTGAACAATCATCCAGCTTTACAAAAGCTCACACTCTAACTAAATATGAAACAAGATGAATTTAGTATTTCCTATTCTGGCCCAACTGGTGGCGTCCAGCTCCGGGCGGGTTCCAGGTGCAAACCAACATCCAGCTGCAAACTCCAGGTTTCTCATTCTTTCACTAACCTGACACTGAGATATGAGTGGGTTAAGTTCACATTCCTCCTTGAAGGTCCCTCCTTCAAGAAGCGGGAGGCCGATCCCCAACCCCCCTCCAGTCGGAACAGCATAAAGACCCAAAAATGAAGGGGGTACCCTACCCGGAGACATCATAAACAGCTATGGGTCAGCAGCAAAATCTATAGATTCATGGCAAGGCCAATCAAGTTGCACCCTTCACACTGAGAGCATCTTTAAAACATCACCCTAGACATCAGTCAGCCCTCTTACTTTTCAAATTTTTTTACCAAAATTGTACAGTAGTCTTTGAAAAATCATTCAGCTTTACAAAAATCTCACACTCTAACTAAATATGAAACAAGATGAATTTAGTATTTCTTATTCTGGCCCAACTGGTGGCGTCCCGCTCCGGGCGGGTTCCAGGTGCAAACCAACATCTGGCTGCAAACTCCAGGTTTCTTTCACTAACCTGACACTGAGATTTGAGCGGGTTAAGTTCACATTCCTCCTTGAAGCTCCCTCCTTCAAGAAGCGGGAGGCCGATCCAGCCGGAACAGCATAAAGACCCAAAAATGAAGGGGGTACCCTACCCGGAGACATCATAAACAGCTATGGGTCAGCAGCGAAATCTCCAGACTCGTGGCGAGGCCAATCAAGTTGCCCCCTTCACACTGAAAAGCATCTTTAAAACATCACCCTAGACATCAGTCAGCCCAATTCCTTTTCAAAATGTTTTACCAACCTGTACAGTAGTCTTTGAATAATCATCCAGCTTTACAAAAGCTCACACTCTAACTAAATTCATCTTGTTTCATATTTAGTATTTCTTATTCTGGCCCAACTGGTGGCATCCAGCCATGGGCAGGTTCCAGGTGCAAACCAACATCCAGCTGCAAACTCCAGGTTTCTCATTCTTTCACTAACCTGACACTAAGATTTGACCGGGTTAAGTTCACATTCCTCCTTGAAGGTCCCTCCTTCAAGAAGCGGGAGGCCGATCCCCAACCCCCCTCCAGCCGGAACAGCATAAAGACCCAAAAATGAAGGGGGTACCCTACCCGGAGACATCATAAACAGCTATGGGTCAGCAGCGAAATCTCCAGATTCATGGCAAGGCCAATCAAGTTGCACCCTTCACACTGAAAAGCATCTTTAAAACATCACCCTAGACATCAGTCAGCCCTCTTACTTTTCAAAATGTTTTACCAACCTGTACAGTAGTCTTTGAACAATCATTCAGCTTTACAATATCTCACACTCTAACAAAATATGAAACAAGATGAATTTAGTATTTCTTATTCTGGCCCAACTGGTGGCGTCCAGCTCCGGGCGGGTTCCAGGTGCAAACCAACATCCAGCTGCAAACTCCAGGTTTCTCATTCTTTCACTAACCTGACACTGAGATTTGAGCGGGTTAAGTTCACATTCCTCCTTGAAGGTCCCTCCTTCAAGAAGCGGGAGGCCGATCCCCAACCCCCCTCCAGTCGGAACAGCATAAAGACCCAAAAATGAAGGGGGTACCCTACCCGGAGACATCATAAACAGCTATGGGTCAGCAGCAAAATCTCCAGACTCGTGGCGAGGCCAATCAAGTTGCCCCCTTCACACTGAAAAGCATCTTTAAAACATCACCCTAGACATCAGTCAGCCCACTCACTTTTCAAAATGTTTTACCAACCTGTACAGTAGTCTTTGAATAATCATCCAGCTTTACAAAAACTCACACTCTAACTAAATATGAAACAAGATGAATTTAGTATTTCTTACTCTGGCCCAACTGGTGGCGTCCAGGTCCGGGCGGGTTCCAGGTGCAAACCAACATTCAGCTGCAAACTCCAGGTTTCTCATTCTTTCACTAACCTGACACTGAGATTTGAGCGGGTTAAGTTCACATTCCTCCTTGAAGGTCCCTCCTTCAAGAAGCGGGAGGCCGATCCCCAACCCCCCTCCAGTCGGAACAGCATAAAGACCCAAAAATGAAGGGGGTACCCTACCCGGAGACATCATAAACAGCTATGGGTCAGCAGCAAAATCTCCAGACTCGTGGCGAGGCCAATTAAGTTGCCCCCTTCACACTGAAAAGCATCTTTAAAACATCACCCTAGACATCAGTCAGCCCACTCACTTTTCAAAATGTTTTACCAACCTGTACAGTAGTCTTTGAATAATCATCCAGCTTTACAAAAACTCACACTCTAACTAAATATGAAACAAGATGAATTTAGTATTTCTTACTCTGGCCCAACTGGTGGCGTCCAGCTCCGGGCGGGTTCCAGGTGCAAACCAACATCCAGCTGCAAACTCCAGGTTTCTCATTCTTTCACTAACCTGACACTGAGATTTGAGCGGGTTAAGTTCACATTCCTCCTTGAAGGTCCCTCCTTCAAGAAGCGGGAGACCGATCCCCAACCCCCCTCCAGCCGGAACAGCATAAAGACCCAAAAATGAAGGGGGTACTCTACCCGGAGACATCATAAACAGCTATGGGTCAGCAGCGAAATCTCCAGATTCATGGCAAGGCCAATCAAGTTGCACCCTTCACACTGAAAAGCATCTTTAAAACATCACCCTAGACATCAGTCAGCCCTCTTACTTTTCAAAATGTTTTACCAACCTGTACAGTAGTCTTTGAATAATCATCCAGCTTTACAAATGCTCACACTCTAACTAAATATGAAACAAGATGAATTTAGTATTTCTTATTCTGGCCCAACTGGTGGCGTCCAGCTCCGGGCGGGTTCCAGGTGCAAACCAACATCTGGCTGCAAACTCCAGGTTTCTCATTCTTTCACTAACCTGACACTGAGATTTGAGCGGGTTAAGTTCACATTCCTCCTTGAAGGTCCCTCCTTCAAGAAGCGGGAGGCCGATCCAGCCGGAACAGCATAAAGACCCAAAAATGAAGGGGGTACCCTACCCGGAGACATCATAAACAGCTATGGGTCAGCAGCGAAATCTCCAGACTCGTGGCGAGGCCAATCAAGTTGCCCCCTTCACACTGAAAAGCATCTTTAAAACATCACCCTAGACATCAGTCAGCCCAATTCCTTTTCAAAATGTTTTACCAACCCGTACAGTAGTCTTTGAATAATCATCCAGCTTTACAAAAGCTCACACTCTAACTAAATTCATCTTGTTTCATATTTAGTATTTCTTATTCTGGCCCAACTGGTGGCATCCAGCCATGGGCAGGTTCCAGGTGCAAACCAACATCCAGCTGCAAACTCCAGGTTTCTCATTCTTTCACTAACCTGACACTAAGATTTGACCGGGTTAAGTTCACATTCCTCCTTGAAGGTCCTTCCTTCAAGAAGCGGGAGGCCGATCCCCAACCCCCCTCCAGCCGGAACAGCATAAAGACCCAAAAATGAAGGGGGTACCCTACCCGGAGACATCATAAACAGCTGTGGGTCAGCAGCGAAATCTCCAGATTCATGGCAAGGCCAATCAAGTTGCACCCTTCACACTGAAAAGCATCTTTAAAACATCACCCTAGACATCAGTCAGCCCTCTTACTTTTCAAAATGGTTTACCAACCTGTACAGTAGTCTTTGAACAATCATTCAGCTTTACAATATCTCACACTCTAACAAAATATGAAACAAGATGAATTTAGTATTTCGTATTCTGGCCCAACTGGTGGCGTCCAGCTCCGGGCGGGTTCCAGGTGCAAACCAACATCCAGCTGCAAACTCCAGGTTTCTCATTCTTTCACTAACCTGACACTGAGATTTGAGCGGGTTAAGTTCACATTCCTCCTTGAAGGTCCCTGCTTCAAGAAGCGGGAGGCCGATCCCCAACCCCCCTCCAGCCGGAACAGCATAAAGACCCAAAAATGAAGGGGGTACTCTACCCGGAGACATCATAAACAGCTATGGGTCAGCAGCGAAATCTCCAGATTCATGGCAAGGCCAATCATGTTGCACCCTTCACACTGAAAAGCATCTTTAAAACATCACCCTAGACATCAGTCAGCCCTCTTCCTTTTCAAAATGTTTTACCAACCTGTACAGTAGTCTTTGAACAATCATTCAGCTTTACAATATCTCACACTCTAACAAAATATGAAACAAGATGAATTTAGTATTTCTTATTCTGGCCCAACTGGTGGCGTCCAGCTCCGGGGCGGGTTCCAGGTGCAAACCAACATCCAGCTGCAAACTCCAGGTTTCTCATTCTTTCACTAACCTGACACTGAGATTTGAGCGGGTTAAGTTCACATTCCTCCTTGAAGGTCCCTCCTTCAAGAAGCGGGAGACCGATCCCCAACCCCCCTCCAGCCGGAACAGCATAAAGACCCAAAAATGAAGGGGGTACTCTACCCGGAGACATCATAAACAGCTATGGGTCAGCAGCGAAATCTCCAGATTCATGGCAAGGCCAATCAAGTTGCACCCTTCACACTGAAAAGCATCTTTAAAACATCACCCTAGACATCAGTCAGCCCTCTTACTTTTCAAAATGTTTTACCAACCTGTACAGTAGTCTTTGAATAATCATCCAGCTTTACAAAAGCTCACACTCTAACTAAATATGAAACAAGATGAATTTAGTATTTCTTATTCTGGCCCAACTGGTGGCGTCCAGCTCCGGGCGGGTTCCTGGTGCAAACCAACATCCAGCTGCAAACTCCAGGTTTCTCATTCTTTCACTAACCTGACACTGAGATTTGAGCGGGTTAAGTTCACATTCCTCCTTGAAGGTCCCTCCTTCAAGAAGCGGCAGGCCGATCCCCAACCCCCCTCCAGCCGGAACAGCATAAAGACCCAAAAATGAAGGGGGTACCCTACCCGGAGACATCATAAACAGCTATGGGTCAACAGCAAAATCTCCAGATTCATGGCAAGGCCAATCAAGTTGCACCCTTCACACTGAAAAGCATCTTTAAAACATCACCGTAGACATCAGTCAGCCCTTTTTCTTTTCAAAATTTTTTACCAAAACTGTACAGTAGTCTTTGAACAATCATTCAGCTTTTCAAAATCTCACACTCTAACTAAATATGAAACAAGATGAATTTAGTATTTCTTATTCTGGCCCAACTGGTGGCGTCCCGCTCCGGGCGGGTTCCAGGTGCAAACCAACATCCGGCTGCAAACTCCAGGTTTCTTTTACTAACCGGACACTGAGATTTGAGCGGGTTAAGTTCACATTCTTTCTTGAAGCTCCCTCCTTCAAGAAGCGGAAGGCCGATCCAGCCGGAACAGCATAAAGACCCTAAAATGAAGGGGGTACCCTACCCGGAGACATCATAAACAGCTATGGGTCAGCAGCAAAATCTCCAGATTCATGACAAGGCCAATTAAGTTGCACCCTTCACACTGAAAAGCATCTTTAAAACATCACCCTAGACATCAGTCAGCCCTCTTACTTTTCAAAATCTTTTACCAAACTGTACAGTAGTCTTTGAACAATCATTCAGCTTTACAAAATCTCACATTCTAACTAAATATGAAACAAGATGAAATTAGTATTTCTTATTATGGCCCAACTGGTGGCGTCCCGCTCCGGGCGGGTTCCAGGTACAAACCAACATCCGGCTGCAAACTCCAGGTTTCTTTCACTAACCTGACACTGAGATTTGAGCGGGTTAAGTTCACATTCCTCCTTGAAGCTCCCTCCTTCAAGAAGCGGGAGGCCGATCCAGCCGGAACAGCATAAAGACCCAAAAATGAAGGGGGTACCCTACCCGGAGACATCATAAACAGCTATGGGTCAGCAGCGAAATCTCCAAACTCGTGGCTAGGCCAATCAAGTTGCCCCCTTCACACTGAAAAGCATCTTTAAAACATCACCCTAGACATCAGTCAGCCCTCTTACTTTTCAAAATGTTTTACCAACCTGTACAGTAGTCTTTGAACAATCATCCAGCTTTACAAAAGCTCACACTCTAACTAAATATGAAACAAGATGAATTTAGTATTTCTTACTCTGGCCCAACTGGTGGCGTCCAGCTCCGGGCGGGTTCCAGGTGCAAACCAACATCCAGCTGCAAACTCCAGGTTTCTCATTCTTTCACTAACCTGACACTAAGATTTGACCGGGTTAAGTTCACATTCCTCCTTGAAGGTCCCTCCTTCAAGAAGCGGGAGGCCGATCCCCAACCCCCCTCCAGCCGGAACAGCATAAAGACCCAAAAATGAAGGGGGTACCCTACCCGGAGACATCATAAACAGCTATGGGTCAGCAGCGAAATCTCCAGATTCATGGCAAGGCCAATCAAGTTGCACCCTTCACACTGAAAAGCATCTTTAAAACATCACCCTAGACATCAGTCAGCCCTCTTACTTTTCAAAATGTTTTACCAACCTGTACAGTAGTCTTTGAACAATCATTCAGCTTTACAATATCTCACACTCTAACAAAATATGAAACAAGATGAATTTAGTATTTCTTATTCTGGCCCAACTGGTGGCGTCCAGCTCCGGGCGGGTTTCAGGTGCAAACCAACATCCAGCTGCAAACTCCAGGTTTCTCATTCTTTCACTAACCTGACACTGAGATTTGAGCGGGTTAAGTTCACATTCCTCCTTGAAGGTCCCTGCTTCAAGAAGCGGGAGGCCGATCCCCAACCCCCCTCCAGCCGGAACAGCATAAAAACCCAAAAATGAAGGGGGTACTCTACCCGGAGACATCATAAACAGCTATGGGTCAGCAGCGAAATCTCCAGATTCATGGCAAGGCCAATCAAGTTGCACCCTTCACACTGAAAAGCATCTTTAAAACATCACCCTAGACATCAGTCAGCCCTCTTACTTTTCAAAATGTTTTACCAACCTGTACAGTAGTCTTTGAACAATCATTCAGCTTTACAATATCTCACACTCTAACAAAATATGAAACAAGATGAATTTAGTATTTCTTATTCTGGCCCAACTGGTGGCGTCCAGCTCCGGGCGGGTTCCAGGTGCAAACCAACATCCAGCTGCAAACTCCAGGTTTCTCATTCTTTCACTAACCTGACACTGAGATTTGAGCGGGTTAAGTTCACATTCCTCCTTGAAGGTCCCTCCTTCAAGAAGCGGGAGGCCGATCCCCAACCCCCCTCCAGTCGGAACAGCATAAAGACCCAAAAATGAAGGGGGTACCCTACCCGGAGACATCATAAACAGCTATGGGTCAGCAGCAAAATCTCCAGACTCGTGGCGAGGCCAATCAAGTTGCCCCCTTCACACTGAAAAGCATCTTTAAAACATCACCCTAGACATCAGTCAGCCCACTCACTTTTCAAAATGTTTTACCAACCTGTACAGTAGTCTTTGAATAATCATCCAGCTTTACAAAAACTCACACTCTAACTAAATATGAAACAAGATGAATTTAGTATTTCTTACTCTGGCCCAACTGGTGGCGTCCAGGTCCGGGCGGGTTCCAGGTGCAAACCAACATTCAGCTGCAAACTCCAGGTTTCTCATTCTTTCACTAACCTGACACTGAGATTTGAGCGGGTTAAGTTCACATTCCTCCTTGAAGGTCCCTCCTTCAAGAAGCGGGAGGCCGATCCCCAACCCCCCTCCAGTCGGAACAGCATAAAGACCCAAAAATGAAGGGGGTACCCTACCCGGAGACATCATAAACAGCTATGGGTCAGCAGCAAAATCTCCAGACTCGTGGCGAGGCCAATTAAGTTGCCCCCTTCACACTGAAAAGCATCTTTAAAACATCACCCTAGACATCAGTCAGCCCACTCACTTTTCAAAATGTTTTACCAACCTGTACAGTAGTCTTTGAATAATCATCCAGCTTTACAAAAACTCACACTCTAACTAAATATGAAACAAGATGAATTTAGTATTTCTTACTCTGGCCCAACTGGTGGCGTCCAGCTCCGGGCGGGTTCCAGGTGCAAACCAACATCCAGCTGCAAACTCCAGGTTTCTCATTCTTTCACTAACCTGACACTGAGATTTGAGCGGGTTAAGTTCACATTCCTCCTTGAAGGTCCCTCCTTCAAGAAGCGGGAGACCGATCCCCAACCCCCCTCCAGCCGGAACAGCATAAAGACCCAAAAATGAAGGGGGTACTCTACCCGGAGACATCATAAACAGCTATGGGTCAGCAGCGAAATCTCCAGATTCATGGCAAGGCCAATCAAGTTGCACCCTTCACACTGAAAAGCATCTTTAAAACATCACCCTAGACATCAGTCAGCCCTCTTACTTTTCAAAATGTTTTACCAACCTGTACAGTAGTCTTTGAATAATCATCCAGCTTTACAAATGCTCACACTCTAACTAAATATGAAACAAGATGAATTTAGTATTTCTTATTCTGGCCCAACTGGTGGCGTCCAGCTCCGGGCGGGTTCCAGGTGCAAACCAACATCTGGCTGCAAACTCCAGGTTTCTCATTCTTTCACTAACCTGACACTGAGATTTGAGCGGGTTAAGTTCACATTCCTCCTTGAAGGTCCCTCCTTCAAGAAGCGGGAGGCCGATCCAGCCGGAACAGCATAAAGACCCAAAAATGAAGGGGGTACCCTACCCGGAGACATCATAAACAGCTATGGGTCAGCAGCGAAATCTCCAGACTCGTGGCGAGGCCAATCAAGTTGCCCCCTTCACACTGAAAAGCATCTTTAAAACATCACCCTAGACATCAGTCAGCCCAATTCCTTTTCAAAATGTTTTACCAACCTGTACAGTAGTCTTTGAATAATCATCCAGCTTTACAAAAGCTCACACTCTAACTAAATTCATCTTGTTTCATATTTAGTATTTCTTATTCTGGCCCAACTGGTGGCATCCAGCCATGGGCAGGTTCCAGGTGCAAACCAACATCCAGCTGCAAACTCCAGGTTTCTCATTCTTTCACTAACCTGACACTAAGATTTGACCGGGTTAAGTTCACATTCCTCCTTGAAGGTCCCTCCTTCAAGAAGCGGGAGGCCGATCCCCAACCCCCCTCCAGCCGGAACAGCATAAAGACCCAAAAATGAAGGGGGTACCCTACCCGGAGACATCATAAACAGCTGTGGGTCAGCAGCGAAATCTCCAGATTCATGGCAAGGCCAATCAAGTTGCACCCTTCACACTGAAAAGCATCTTTAAAACATCACCCTAGACATCAGTCAGCCCTCTTACTTTTCAAAATGGTTTACCAACCTGTACAGTAGTCTTTGAACAATCATTCAGCTTTACAATATCTCACACTCTAACAAAATATGAAACAAGATGAATTTAGTATTTCTTATTCTGGCCCAACTGGTGGCGTCCAGCTCCGGGCGGGTTCCAGGTGCAAACCAACATCCAGCTGCAAACTCCAGGTTTCTCATTCTTTCACTAACCTGACACTGAGATTTGAGCGGGTTAAGTTCACATTCCTCCTTGAAGGTCCCTGCTTCAAGAAGCGGGAGGCCGATCCCCAACCCCCCTCCAGCCGGAACAGCATAAAGACCCAAAAATGAAGGGGGTACTCTACCCGGAGACATCATAAACAGCTATGGGTCAGCAGCGAAATCTCCAGATTCATGGCAAGGCCAATCATGTTGCACCCTTCACACTGAAAAGCATCTTTAAAACATCACCCTAGACATCAGTCAGCCCTCTTCCTTTTCAAAATGTTTTACCAACCTGTACAGTAGTCTTTGAACAATCATTCAGCTTTACAATATCTCACACTCTAACAAAATATGAAACAAGATGAATTTAGTATTTCTTATTCTGGCCCAACTGGTGGCGTCCAGCTCCGGGGCGGGTTCCAGGTGCAAACCAACATCCAGCTGCAAACTCCAGGTTTCTCATTCTTTCACTAACCTGACACTGAGATTTGAGCGGGTTAAGTTCACATTCCTCCTTGAAGGTCCCTCCTTCAAGAAGCGGGAGACCGATCCCCAACCCCCCTCCAGCCGGAACAGCATAAAGACCCAAAAATGAAGGGGGTACTCTACCCGGAGACATCATAAACAGCTATGGGTCAGCAGCGAAATCTCCAGATTCATGGCAAGGCCAATCAAGTTGCACCCTTCACACTGAAAAGCATCTTTAAAACATCACCCTAGACATCAGTCAGCCCTCTTACTTTTCAAAATGTTTTACCAACCTGTACAGTAGTCTTTGAATAATCATCCAGCTTTACAAAAGCTCACACTCTAACTAAATATGAAACAAGATGAATTTAGTATTTCTTATTCTGGCCCAACTGGTGGCGTCCAGCTCCGGGCGGGTTCCTGGTGCAAACCAACATCCAGCTGCAAACTCCAGGTTTCTCATTCTTTCACTAACCTGACACTGAGATTTGAGCGGGTTAAGTTCACATTCCTCCTTGAAGGTCCCTCCTTCAAGAAGCGGCAGGCCGATCCCCAACCCCCCTCCAGCCGGAACAGCATAAAGACCCAAAAATGAAGGGGGTACCCTACCCGGAGACATCATAAACAGCTATGGGTCAACAGCAAAATCTCCAGATTCATGGCAAGGCCAATCAAGTTGCACCCTTCACACTGAAAAGCATCTTTAAAACATCACCGTAGACATCAGTCAGCCCTTTTTCTTTTCAAAATTTTTTACCAAAACTGTACAGTAGTCTTTGAACAATCATTCAGCTTTTCAAAATCTCACACTCTAACTAAATATGAAACAAGATGAATTTAGTATTTCTTATTCTGGCCCAACTGGTGGCGTCCCGCTCCGGGCGGGTTCCAGGTGCAAACCAACATCCGGCTGCAAACTCCAGGTTTCTTTTACTAACCGGACACTGAGATTTGAGCGGGTTAAGTTCACATTCTTTCTTGAAGCTCCCTCCTTCAAGAAGCGGAAGGCCGATCCAGCCGGAACAGCATAAAGACCCTAAAATGAAGGGGGTACCCTACCCGGAGACATCATAAACAGCTATGGGTCAGCAGCAAAATCTCCAGATTCATGACAAGGCCAATTAAGTTGCACCCTTCACACTGAAAAGCATCTTTAAAACATCACCCTAGACATCAGTCAGCCCTCTTACTTTTCAAAATCTTTTACCAAACTGTACAGTAGTCTTTGAACAATCATTCAGCTTTACAAAATCTCACATTCTAACTAAATATGAAACAAGATGAAATTAGTATTTCTTATTATGGCCCAACTGGTGGCGTCCCGCTCCGGGCGGGTTCCAGGTACAAACCAACATCCGGCTGCAAACTCCAGGTTTCTTTCACTAACCTGACACTGAGATTTGAGCGGGTTAAGTTCACATTCCTCCTTGAAGCTCCCTCCTTCAAGAAGCGGGAGGCCGATCCAGCCGGAACAGCATAAAGACCCAAAAATGAAGGGGGTACCCTACCCGGAGACATCATAAACAGCTATGGGTCAGCAGCGAAATCTCCAAACTCGTGGCTAGGCCAATCAAGTTGCCCCCTTCACACTGAAAAGCATCTTTAAAACATCACCCTAGACATCAGTCAGCCCTCTTACTTTTCAAAATGTTTTACCAACCTGTACAGTAGTCTTTGAACAATCATCCAGCTTTACAAAAGCTCACACTCTAACTAAATATGAAACAAGATGAATTTAGTATTTCTTATTCTGGCCCAACTGGTGGCGTCCAGCTCCGGGCGGGTTCCAGGTGCAAACCAACATCCAGCTGCAAACTCCAGGTTTCTCATTCTTTCACTAACCTGACACTGAGATTTGAGCGGGTTAAGTTCACATTCCTCCTTGAAGGTCCCTCCTTCAAGAAGCGGGAGGCCGATCCCCAACCCCCCTCCAGTCGGAACAGCATAAAGACCCAAAAATGAAGGGGGTACCCTACCCGGAGACATGATAAACAGCTATGGGTCAGCAGCAAAATCTCCAGATTCATGGCAAGGCCAATCAAGTTGCACCCTTCATACTGAAAAGAATCTTTAAAACATCACCCTAGACATCAGTCAGCCCTCTTACTTTTCAAAATTTTTTACCAATCTGTACAGTAGTCTTTGAACAATCATCCAGCTTTACAAAAGCTCACACTCTAACTAAATATGAAACAAGATGAATTTAGTATTTCTTATTCTGGCCCAACTGGTGGCGTCCAACTCCGGGCGGGTTCCAGGTGCAAACCAACATCCAGCTGCAAACTCCAGGTTTCTCATTCTTTCACTAACCTGACACTGAGATTTGAGCGGGTTAAGTTCACATTCCTCCTTGAAGGTCCCTCCTTCAAGAAGCGGGAGGCCGATCCCCAACCCCTCTCCAGTCGGAACAGCATAAAGACCCAAAAATTAAGGGGGTACTCTACCCGGAGACATCATAAACAGCTATGGGTCAGCAGCAAAATCTCCAGATTCATGGCAAGGCCAATCAAGTTGCACCCTTCACACTGAAAAACATCTTTAAAACATCACCCTAGACATCAGTCAGCCCTCTTACTTTTCAAAATGTTTTACCAACCTGTACAGTAGTCTTTGAACAATCATCCAGCTTTACGAAAGCTCACACTCTAACTAAATATAAAACAAGATGAATTTAGTATTTCTTATTCTGGCCCAACTGGTGGCGTCCAGCTCCGGGCGGGTTCCAGGTGCAAACCAACATCCAGCTGCAAACTCCAGGTTTCTCATTCTTTCACTAACCTGACACTGAGATTTGAGCGGGTTAAGTTCACATTCCTCCTTGAAGGTCCCTCCTTCAAGAAGCGGGAGGCCGATCCCCAACCCCCCTCCAGCCTGAACAGCATAAAGACCCAAAAATGAAGGGGGTACCCTACCCGGAGACATCATAAACAGCTATGGGTCAGCAGCGAAATCTCCAGACTCATGGTGAGGCCAATCAAGTTGCCCCCTTCACACTGAAAAGCATCTTTAAAATATACATATAACTGTTTGTATCTTTATATATATATATATATTTTTTTTTTTGTCTGCTTGTAATAAATCTAAGAGTCTTTTAGTTGAATCAAAGGGTCAAAAATGAAACTGTAAAAAAATTGATACTTTTTCTGTTTTGATATTTTTAACCAAAGGATTCTAAGCCTGCCCACCACGACAAGGTAGACTCTTTTAGAGCAGGATCTACACTAAACTACACTATGCTAACTGACTGGATGCTAGTCATCATTTCTTTAGAGTTGGATAGCTGTATGAATTAGGCCCCATCCTATACGCTGCCTTCTTCATTTTATCGACTTGTTTACCAAGATCTATATAAGAGAAACCCTTTTCTTACACAAAATGGACATCAGGTTTGAAACGGTTGAAACTGTTACAATTTGGCGGGTGATGTGGTGGTCAGCAATGACCATCTGTCATTTCCGTACACATTGTACTAAATATGAAACAAGATGAATTTAGTATTTCTTATTCTGACCCAACTGGTGGCGTCCAGATCCGGGCGGGTTCCAAGTGCAAACCAACATCCAGCTGCAAACTCCAGGTTTCTCATTCTTTCACTAACCTGACACTGAGATTTGAGCGGGTTAAGTTCACATTCCTCCTTAAAGGTCCCTCCTTCAAGAAGCGGGAGGCCGATTCCCAACCCCCCTCCAGCCGGAACAGCATAAAGACCCAAAAATGAAGGGGGTACCCTACCCGGAGACATCATAAATAGCTATGGGTCAGCAGCGAAATCTCCAGATTCATGGCAAGGCCAATCAAGTTGCACCCTTCACACTCAAAAGCATCTTTAAAACAACACCCTAGACATCAGTCAGCCCTCTTAGTTTTCAAAATGTTTTACCAACCTGTACAGAAGTCTTTTTTTTTTTGAAAAATTCTTTTTATTGTTTTATAACAAGAAAAAAATACAGACAGTGACAAACACCAGTCCCTAACATGGCGGGACGGCACAACAACCCTTCCCAACCCACCCCTCCCACCCTCCCAACCCTGGCAGCTTACCTATAGAACCGAGTAAAGCATAGGGGGCCGGGGGCGGCCGGGACAGCATAACCCGTCCAGACCGCCCCCCCCAGGCCCAGGGGTACAGGACAAAAAAAAAAAAACACATACATGACAACTGGATCAGAACACAAAGTTACAGGTCAGAAATAGCAGAGGTTTCCTGACTGAAAGAAAAGAACCAGTGAGAGTGCGGGCCCAAATAAACCATAAGATACAGACACTTCCCATTCACAATTAGCCCGCCGTCTCGGTGGATTCCACCCATGCCTTCCACACCTTTTCGAACTTCCGGAGACAACCACGGGACTCGTAAGTGGCCTTATACAAAGGTAAAACAGCGTTCACCAGCCCCTTCCAGAAGGGTATCGAAGGGGGTGACACTTTTTTCCAGTGTAGTAGGATGGCCTTCTTGGCATAAAACAGTAGTATAATCAACAGCGTCCTATGAGCCACCGAGGGGACCACCTCCTCCACCAGGCCCAGGAGACAGACGCTCTGGGTCAGCGGAACCGGAGTCATAAGCACCCTTCCAAGGCAGGAGACGACCTCCGACCAGTAGCGCTGAACCAGAGCACAGTCCCAAAATACATGTCGGGCATCCGCTGGGGCAGCCGAACATCGCCAACACTCAGCGGACAACGACGGAAAGATCCTGGCCAGGCGGGCAGGCGTATAATACACTCTGTGGAGAAATTTAAATTGGATGAACTTATCTCTAGCCGCCACCAGGTGTTTAAAGGGATCTGTCCACAGGTCATCCCAGTCGTCCCCCTGCAAGTCAGGAATATCCTCCGTCCAGCGCTGCTTGCAGCGCACAATCCCCGGAGGGGTGAGGCGGAACAGTTCCTTGTAGACAGTAGACAGTGTTTTACTAAGGTCAGGGTTAGTCAACATCAATTCCAGGTCCGACGGCACTGGCTCGATCCGGAGATCTGCAAACTGACTCTGGAAAGCGTGCCGCAGCTGTAAGAAACGGAAGAAATAAGTCGTGGGTAAGTCATGTCGGGAACGTAAGGTGTCAAAGGGGACCAGTGCACCCTCGGTGGTAACGTCCCCCAACGTCTTTATACCAACAGCAGCCCATACCCCAGGGTCAGGGAGGTGGTAAAAATGGGGAAGTCTGGGATTCATCCACAAGGGGGCAGAAGGTGAGAAACCAAGGTAACTAGGGCACGCCAGCTTCACCGTCTGGCCCCACGCCTTGATCGTAGCCTTCATGGAGTCGGTCAACGGCAGATCGGTGCTCACCCCTCGAAATAATGCCAGGCGTAAACTCTCATAGGACCCCAGGTGTGCAGCCTCCAGAACCGTAGCCGAATCCTCCGCATCCGCCCTCAACCAACGTCTCGCAAATACCATCTGCCCAGCTAGGTAATATTTATGCCAATCAGGAAGAGCAAGCCCACCACTGGCCTTGGGCTCCTGGAGGGCCCGCAGGCCTATCCTAGGGGGCCCAGGAGACCACAAAAAGGATCCGATGATGCCATCCAACTTGCGAAAAAAGGCTCGAGGGACCCAGGTAGGGGAGTGCCTCAAAAAATACAATACCACGGGAAGAAACTTCATCTTCAATAAGGCAATACGCCCAAGCAACGAGAGCGGGAGCCTCCTCCACACCTGTACCAGCTGTTGTAGCCTAGGCACAAGCGGGAGGAGATTCAGGGAGTAATAATCCCCCGGGCACCGCGTGACTTTAACCCCCAGGTACGTGAAGGAGTCCACCCAACATAGGGGAGGATCAGCAGGGGAGACCGCCACCGGCGCCCCAGTAAGGGATAGGACGGAAGATTTCCCCCAATTCACCCGGAGCCCGGAGTAGGAGCCGAAAGTGTCCAGGATGCGTAAAACCGCCCGTAGGGAGGGACCCGAGTCCCTAAGGAAGAGCAGCATATCGTCAGCATACAGAGCCACGCATTCCCTAATGGATCCCACCTGAATGGCATCAAAGGCATTGGAGGTCCTGAGAGCGGTGGCCACCGGTTCAATCGTGAGGGCAAACAAAAAGGGAGAGAGGGGGCAACCCTGCCGGGTACCCCGCCCCACCCCAAAGTACTCAGATTTGGCCAGACCCAGCCGAATGGCCGTACGAGGAGAGGAGTACAGTAGTTTAACCCACAGCCGGAACGTAGGGCCGAAGCCCATCAGCTCCAGCACTTTATGCATGTACGACCAGTCGACCGAGTCAAAAGCCTTTTCAATATCGATAGAGACCACAATCCGCTGCGGATAGTCAGCAGGGGGTAGCTGAAGATGGGTAAAGAGGCGTCTGATATTGGTATCCACTGACTTCCCTGGCATAAAACCCGTCTGGTCCGGGTCAACCAATGTATGGATGACCCCCGCCAGTCGGGACGCCAGGATTTTGGAAAGGACCTTCAGATCTGCATTTAGAAGGGCTATAGGCCTGTAGGAGGAGCACTCCACGGGGTCCTTACCTGGTTTCAGCAACAACACCATGGTGGCATCGAGCATGGAAGGGGGAAGAGCTTTCTCCTCCAAACAATATTGAAATAGACTACTAAGGCGTGGAGCCAGGTGCTCAGCAAATGACTTATAAAAATCTGCGGGGAACCCATCCGGACCCGGGGCCTTATGCGGAGGAAATGCGGCAATAGCCTTTTCCACCTCCAAAGGGGTAATAGGGGCGTCCAGAAGGGCGCTGTCGTCAGCAGTCAGTGTGGGGAGGTCGAGACCTTGAAGGAGCAATTCCATGGCAGTTTGGTCGTAGTCAGTGGCAGGGGTATACAAGGTCTCAAAGTACCTCCTGAACTCAGCCAGTATGTCCGCGGGGTCCGTCAAGAGGTCACCCCCCGAGCTCCTGAGAAGCGGAACATTAATCGGGGCTTTTTGATCCGCCACCAGCCTCGCCAAAAGCTTGCCGTTCTTGTCCCCCTGCGCAAACACCGAAGCCCGCACATGTGAGGCCTCGGTGTGGGCGAGGTCAGAGAAGTGGAGAGAGAGAGCGCGCCGCGCCTCCATTAAAGAAATGTAAGTGGAATCAGAGGCCGACTCCGCATGTTCTCTCGCCCGCTCTCTCTCCTCCTCCTGTAGGGACACAATCGTACTGTTATGATCCTTCCTAGCAGACTTAATACCGGCTATACATTCACCCCTGGCCACCGCCTTAAATGCCTCCCACACCATCCCAGGTTCCGCAGAACCCTCGTTGCTCTCCCAATATGTCTGAATAACCTTCTCCAGCCGGGAGGTAATCTGCTCATTTTGGAGCCATCCAGAGGACAGCCTCCAGCCCCGCTCTCTAGCCTCCACCTGGAGGTGCACTGTCAAGAGAAGCGGGTTATGATCAGACACCCCCCCGGCCAGATAGTCAGCAGTGGAAAGGAGGGATTGCAGACGAGCGTTCCCAAAAGCTAGGTCAATGCGGGCCGCAGAACGATGCGAGGCGGAAAGATGAGAATAACACCGATCATCAGGATGCTTCCAACGCCAGAGTTCCACCAGGCCCAAAGCAGATGCCCAGGCCAAGAGGTCAAGCGAGGCCGGCCGACTGGAGTTGGAAGTATCCAACCCACCATCCAGAATGGCATTAAAATCCCCCATCAAGAGCACTGGCAATGAAACATGATCAGAAAGTTTGTTCATAAGGTCATACAGTAGTTGCACCCTAAAGGGTGGAGGCACATAGACATTAATCAGAAGCAGTTTGAGAGAATATAAGGTAACGACTAAAGCCACATAGCGTCCCTCCGGGTCGGAGACCACCTGGTGGATGGAGCAAGGAATCGCTTTACTAATCAGGATCGTGACCCCCCGTGCATAGGTGGAATGAGTGGCGTGAAACGCCTTTTGTATCCAGGGTTTTCTAAGTGCCCGGACCAAACTACCATCCAGGTGGGTCTCCTGAAGGAGGAACATGTGTGGTCTGTGTTGCTTAAGATATTGAAATACAGCAGCCCGCTTATACTTGCTATTAAGCCCCCTCACATTCCATGAGAGGAATCTATAAACATCAGCCATGGGGGGCATGTAGAAAAGGAAAAATAAAAATAAAAGGGGGATGAAAAAAACAGTCAGGGATGGCCAGGAAGTCCACAATCCAGTTGTCCGAGTCACATTCAGTGCACCACAGAGACCAACAGGCCCCGAGGATCCATATAGTCAGGAGGAGGTAAAGCTGCCCAGAAAAAAACTGCCCAAATGCCCTTGTACCAGCAACATCAAACAAGCCAGGGAGTCCTGGCAAAACCCAGCTGGCACGGGCCTGAAGCCCCAAACTTCCCAACATGAGAGTCAGTGAACGCTGTGCAGTGCAAACAAAGTTCGACAGGAACCAAATGAGTGTAGTAGAGACTCCAACGGAGCCCCCGGGCAGTCAGGAGCACATGAGACCAAAAAAGGGATACAAAACGGGGGGGAAAAAAGAAAAAAGGAAAACCTTGCACAAAGGGACATCAGCACTCCAGGAAGCAGGGGACAGATCCGTGAAGAAGAGCAGTCCGCAGCCGGGAATCAGCGAATACCGTCCATCCACTCTGAGACCTCTTGAGGGGATTCAAAAAATTTCACGGAGCCGTTAAATTGAACCCGGAGCCTGCTGGGGTACAGCATGCTATATTTAATTTCCTTATCTCGGAGACGTTTACGGACTTCCGTGAACGACCGGCGTTTCCTCTGGGTTTCAGCCGAAAAGTCGGGGAAGAGCATGATCCGGGTATTCTCAAAGTGTAGGTCTTGATGCTTCCGGGCCTCGGCCAGGAGCATGTCCCGATCCCGATAGTTCAGGAATTTGACCAGGAAGGGCCGTGGCGGGGCCCCCGGCGGCCTAGCGCCCAGGGGAACGCGATGGGCTCGCTCCACAACATATGTGGGGGGGAGATCCGTGAGGGCGAGCAGATCCTTAAAGAATTGTTCCGCAAATATGGCCGGTTTAGACCCCTCCACCCCTTCAGGGAGCCCCACCACTCTCACATTATTGCGGCGTTGGCGGTCTTCAGCATCGTCCGCACGGTGCTGCAGGGACTTGACCAGGCCCTGGAGTTCCGCAAGTTGGGCGGCATGAGTGGTCGTGCTGTCCTCCACGTTGGAGATGCGGCCCTCCGCAGTAGCAATGCGGCCCCTCACCTTATCAAGGTCGTGGCGTATCAGGGTGCACTCTGAGGCCAGATGGTCGATCCGCACCATGAGGGAGGCCTTGCAGTCATCGATGGCCGCCAGGATCGGAGCTGTAATGGCCCGCTGGTCTGCCTCCTGCTGTGTGACAGAGGACTGGGACGTAGCCGGCTGCACCTGAGGAGAATCGTCCGCCCGCTGCTCCGGCTCCATGGTCACACTCTCCCTCGAGGCGCGCTGCGGTGTGTGCAATGGCGCCAAGATGGCGGAGGCGGAGCTCTGTGCCTGGCCGCGAGCGGAGCGGGTCTGGCGTTGATCCTTCCGGGTCTTACCGGGAGTGCCGGAGGCCGATGTAGGCATCCCCAGGATGAGCAGATGTTCCCCCACCGAACAGGAGCGGTTACAAGCCCGGGAAAACGGTCAGGAAGGATTAATGGCAGGATAGAACCAGGAGCTCCGCCGAGACACGTCCTGTCTTGCTCACATCCGGACACGCCCACCCTGTACAGAAGTCTTTGAACAATCATCCAGCTTTACAAAAGCTCACACTCTAACTAAATATGAAACAAGATGAATTTAGTATTTCCTATTCTGGCCCAACTGGTGGCGTCCAGCTCCGGGCGGGTTCCAGGTGCAAACCAACATCCAGCTGCAAACTCCAGGTTTCTCATTCTTTCACTAACCTGACACTGAGATATGAGTGGGTTAAGTTCACATTCCTCCTTGAAGGTCCCTCCTTCAAGAAGCGGGAGGCCGATCCCCAACCCCCCTCCAGTCGGAACAGCATAAAGACCCAAAAATGAAGGGGGTACCCTACCCGGAGACATCATAAACAGCTATGGGTCAGCAGCAAAATCTCCAGATTCATGGCAAGGCCAATCAAGTTGCACCCTTCACACTGAGAGCATCTTTAAAACATCACCCTAGACATCAGTCAGCCCTCTTACTTTTCAATTTTTTTTACCAAAACTGTACAGTAGTCTTTGAAAAATCATTCAGCTTTACAAAAATCTCACACTCTAACTAAATATGAAACAAGATGAATTTAGTATTTCTTATTCTGGCCCAACTGGTGGCGTCCCGCTCCGGGCGGGTTCCAGGTGCAAACCAACATCTGGCTGCAAACTCCAGGTTTCTTTCACTAACCTGACACTGAGATTTGAGCGGGTTAAGTTCACATTCCTCCTTGAAGCTCCCTCCTTCAAGAAGCGGGAGGCCGATCCAGCCGGAACAGCATAAAGACCCAAAAATGAAGGGGGTACCCTACCCGGAGACATCATAAACAGCTATGGGTCAGCATCGAAATCTCCAGACTCGTGGCGAGGCCAATCAAGTTGCCCCCTTCACACTGAAAAGCATCTTTAAAACATCACCCTAGACATCAGTCAGCCCAATTCCTTTTCAAAATGTTTTACCAACCTGTACAGTAGTCTTTGAATAATCATCCAGCTTTACAAAAGCTCACACTCTAACTAAATATGAAACAAGATGAATTTAGTATTTTTTATTCTGGCCCAACTGGTGGCATCCAGCCATGGGCAGGTTCCAGGTGCAAACCAACATCCAGCTGCAAACTCCAGGTTTCTCATTCTTTCACTAACCTGACACTAAGATTTGACCGGGTTAAGTTCACATTCCTCCTTGAAGGTCCCTCCTTCAAGAAGCGGGAGGCCGATCCCCAACCCCCCTCCAGCCGGAACAGCATAAAGACCCAAAAATGAAGGGGGTACCCTACCCGGAGACATCATAAACAGCTATGGGTCAGCAGCGAAATCTCCAGATTCATGGCAAGGCCAATCAAGTTGCACCCTTCACACTGAAAAGCATCTTTAAAACATCACCCTAGACATCAGTCAGCCCTCTTACTTTTCAAAATGTTTTACCAACCTGTACAGTAGTCTTTGAACAATCATTCAGCTTTACAATATCTCACACTCTAACAAAATATGAAACAAGATGAATTTAGTATTTCTTATTCTGGCCCAACTGGTGGCGTCCAGCTCCGGGCGGGTTCCAGGTGCAAACCAACATCCAGCTGCAAACTCCAGGTTTCTCATTCTTTCACTAACCTGACACTGAGATTTGAGCGGGTTAAGTTCACATTCCTCCTTGAAGGTCCCTGCTTCAAGAAGCGGGAGGCCGATCCCCAACCCCCCTCCAGCCGGAACAGCATAAAGACCCAAAAATGAAGGGGGTACTCTACCCGGAGACATCATAAACAGCTATGGGTCAGCAGTGAAATCTCCAGATTCATGGCAAGGCCAATCAAGTTGCACCCTTCACACTGAAAAGCATCTTTAAAACATCACCCTAGACATCAGTCAGCCCTCTTACTTTTCAAAATGTTTTACCAACCTGTACAGTAGTCTTTGAACAATCATTCAGCTTTACAATATCTCACACTCTAACAAAATATGAAACAAGATGAATTTAGTATTTCCTTTTCTGGCCCAACTGGTGGCGTCCAGCTCCGGGCGGGTTCCAGGTGCAAACCAACATCCAGCTGCAAACTCCAGGTTTCTCATTCTTTCACTAACCTGACACTGAGATTTGAGCGGGTTAAGTTCACATTCCTCCTTGAAGGTCCCTCCTTCAAGAAGCGGGAGGCCGATCCCCAACCCCCCTCCAGCCTGAACAGCATAAAGACCCAAAAATGAAGGGGGTACCCTACCCGGAGACATCATAAACAGCTATGGGTCAGCAGCGAAATCTCCAGACTCATGGTGAGGCCAATCAAGTTGCCCCCTTCACACTGAAAAGCATCTTTAAAATATACATATAACTGTTTGTATCTTTATATATATATATATTTTTTTTTTTGTCTGCTTGTAATAAATCTAAGAGTCTTTTAGTTGAATCAAAGGGTCAAAAATGAAACTGTAAAAAAATTGATACTTTTTCTGTTTTGATATTTTTAACCAAAGGATTCTAAGCCTGCCCACCACGACAAGGTAGACTCTTTTAGAGCAGGATCTACACTAAACTACACTATGCTAACTGACTGGATGCTAGTCATCATTTCTTTAGAGTTGGATAGCTGTATGAATTAGGCCCCATCCTATACGCTGCCTTCTTCATTTTATCGACTTGTTTACCAAGATCTATATAAGAGAAACCCTTTTCTTACACAAAATGGACATCAGGTTTGAAACGGTTGAAACTGTTACAATTTGGCGGGTGATGTGGTGGTCAGCAATGACCATCTGTCATTTCCGTACACATTGTACTAAATATGAAACAAGATGAATTTAGTATTTCTTATTCTGACCCAACTGGTGGCGTCCAGATCCGGGCGGGTTCCAAGTGCAAACCAACATCCAGCTGCAAACTCCAGGTTTCTCATTCTTTCACTAACCTTACACTGAGATTTGAGCGGGTTAAGTTCACATTCCTCCTTAAAGGTCCCTCCTTCAAGAAGCGGGAGGCCGATCCCCAACCCCCCTCCAGCCGGAACAGCATAAAGACCCAAAAATGAAGGGGGTACCCTACCCGGAGACATCATAAATAGCTATGGGTCAGCAGCGAAATCTCCAGATTCATGGCAAGGCCAATCAAGTTGCACCCTTCACACTCAAAAGCATCTTTAAAACAACACCCTAGACATCAGTCAGCCCTCTTAGTTTTCAAAATGTTTTACCAACCTGTACAGAAGTCTTTGAACAATCATCCAGCTTTACAAAAGCTCACACTCTAACTAAATATGAAACAAGATGAATTTAGTATTTCCTATTCTGGCCCAACTGGTGGCGTCCAGCTCCGGGCGGGTTCCAGGTGCAAACCAACATCCAGCTGCAAACTCCAGGTTTCTCATTCTTTCACTAACCTGACACTGAGATATGAGTGGGTTAAGTTCACATTCCTCCTTGAAGGTCCCTCCTTCAAGAAGCGGGAGGCCGATCCCCAACCCCCCTCCAGTCGGAACAGCATAAAGACCCAAAAATGAAGGGGGTACCCTACCCGGAGACATCATAAACAGCTATGGGTCAGCAGCAAAATCTCCAGATTCATGGCAAGGCCAATCAAGTTGCACCCTTCACACTGAGAGCATCTTTAAAACATCACCCTAGACATCAGTCAGCCCTCTTACTTTTCAAATTTTTTTACCAAAACTGTACAGTAGTCTTTGAAAAATCATTCAGCTTTACAAAAATCTCACACTCTAACTAAATATGAAACAAGATGAATTTAGTATTTCTTATTCTGGCCCAACTGGTGGCGTCCCGCTCCGGGCGGGTTCCAGGTGCAAACCAACATCTGGCTGCAAACTCCAGGTTTCTTTCACTAACCTGACACTGAGATTTGAGCGGGTTAAGTTCACATTCCTCCTTGAAGCTCCCTCCTTCAAGAAGCGGGAGGCCGATCCAGCCGGAACAGCATAAAGACCCAAAAATGAAGGGGGTACCCTACCCGGAGACATCATAAACAGCTATGGGTCAGCATCGAAATCTCCAGACTCGTGGCGAGGCCAATCAAGTTGCCCCCTTCACACTGAAAAGCATCTTTAAAACATCACCCTAGACATCAGTCAGCCCAATTCCTTTTCAAAATGTTTTACCAACCTGTACAGTAGTCTTTGAATAATCATCCAGCTTTACAAAAGCTCACACTCTAACTAAATATGAAACAAGATGAATTTAGTATTTTTTATTCTGGCCCAACTGGTGGCATCCAGCCATGGGCAGGTTCCAGGTGCAAACCAACATCCAGCTGCAAACTCCAGGTTTCTCATTCTTTCACTAACCTGACACTAAGATTTGACCGGGTTAAGTTCACATTCCTCCTTGAAGGTCCCTCCTTCAAGAAGCGGGAGGCCGATCCCCAACCCCCCTCCAGCCGGAACAGCATAAAGACCCAAAAATGAAGGGGGTACCCTACCCGGAGACATCATAAACAGCTATGGGTCAGCAGCGAAATCTCCAGATTCATGGCAAGGCCAATCAAGTTGCACCCTTCACACTGAAAAGCATCTTTAAAACATCACCCTAGACATCAGTCAGCCCTCTTACTTTTCAAAATGTTTTACCAACCTGTACAGTAGTCTTTGAACAATCATTCAGCTTTACAATATCTCACACTCTAACAAAATATGAAACAAGATGAATTTAGTATTTCTTATTCTGGCCCAACTGGTGGCGTCCAGCTCCGGGCGGGTTCCAGGTGCAAACCAACATCCAGCTGCAAACTCCAGGTTTCTCATTCTTTCACTAACCTGACACTGAGATTTGAGCGGGTTAAGTTCACATTCCTCCTTGAAGGTCCCTGCTTCAAGAAGCGGGAGGCCGATCCCCAACCCCCCTCCAGCCGGAACAGCATAAAGACCCAAAAATGAAGGGGGTACTCTACCCGGAGACATCATAAACAGCTATGGGTCAGCAGCGAAATCTCCAGATTCATGGCAAGACCAATCAAGTTGCACCCTTCACACTGAAAAGCATCTTTAAAACATCACCCTAGACATCAGTCAGCCCTCTTACTTTTCAAAATGTTTTACCAACCTGTACAGTAGTCTTTGAACAATCATTCAGCTTTACAATATCTCACACTCTAACAAAATATGAAACAAGATGAATTTAGTATTTCCTTTTCTGGCCCAACTGGTGGCGTCCAGCTCCGGGCGGGTTCCAGGTGCAAACCAACATCCAGCTGCAAACTCCAGGTTTCTCATTCTTTCACTAACCTGACACTGAGATTTGAGCGGGTTAAGTTCACATTCCTCCTTGAAGGTCCCTCCTTCAAGAAGCGGGAGGCCGATCCCCAACCCCCCTCCAGCCTGAACAGCATAAAGACCCAAAAATGAAGGGGGTACCCTACCCGGAGACATCATAAACAGCTATGGGTCAGCAGCGAAATCTCCAGACTCATGGTGAGGCCAATCAAGTTGCCCCCTTCACACTGAAAAGCATCTTTAAAATATACATATAACTGTTTGTATCTTTATATATATATATATATTTTTTTTTGTCTGCTTGTAATAAATCTAAGAGTCTTTTAGTTGAATCAAAGGGTCAAAAATGAAACTGTAAAAAAATTGATACTTTTTCTGTTTTGATATTTTTAACCAAAGGATTCTAAGCCTGCCCACCACGACAAGGTAGACTCTTTTAGAGCAGGATCTACACTAAACTACACTATGCTAACTGACTGGATGCTAGTCATCATTTCTTTAGAGTTGGATAGCTGTATGAATTAGGCCCCATCCTATACGCTGCCTTCTTCATTTTATCGACTTGTTTACCAAGATCTATATAAGAGAAACCCATTTCTTACACAAAATGGACATCAGGTTTGAAACGGTTGAAACTGTTACAATTTGGCGGGTGATGTGGTGGTCAGCAATGACCATCTGTCATTTCCGTACACATTGTACTAAATATGAAACAAGATGAATTTAGTATTTCTTATTCTGACCCAACTGGTGGCGTCCAGATCCGGGCGGGTTCCAAGTGCAAACCAACATCCAGCTGCAAACTCCAGGTTTCTCATTCTTTCACTAACCTTACACTGAGATTTGAGCGGGTTAAGTTCACATTCCTCCTTAAAGGTCCCTCCTTCAAGAAGCGGGAGGCCGATCCCCAACCCCCCTCCAGCCGGAACAGCATAAAGACCCAAAAATGAAGGGGGTACCCTACCCGGAGACATCATAAATAGCTATGGGTCAGCAGCGAAATCTCCAGATTCATGGCAAGGCCAATCAAGTTGCACCCTTCACACTCAAAAGCATCTTTAAAACAACACCCTAGACATCAGTCAGCCCTCTTAGTTTTCAAAATGTTTTACCAACCTGTACAGAAGTCTTTGAACAATCATCCAGCTTTACAAAAGCTCACACTCTAACTAAATATGAAACAAGATGAATTTAGTATTTCCTATTCTGGCCCAACTGGTGGCGTCCAGCTCCGGGCGGGTTCCAGGTGCAAACCAACATCCAGCTGCAAACTCCAGGTTTCTCATTCTTTCACTAACCTGACACTGAGATATGAGTGGGTTAAGTTCACATTCCTCCTTGAAGGTCCCTCCTTCAAGAAGCGGGAGGCCGATCCCCAACCCCCCTCCAGTCGGAACAGCATAAAGACCCAAAAATGAAGGGGGTACCCTACCCGGAGACATCATAAACAGCTATGGGTCAGCAGCAAAATCTCCAGATTCATGGCAAGGCCAATCAAGTTGCACCCTTCACACTGAGAGCATCTTTAAAACATCACCCTAGACATCAGTCAGCCCTCTTACTTTTCAAATTTTTTTACCAAAACTGTACAGTAGTCTTTGAAAAATCATTCAGCTTTACAAAAATCTCACACTCTAACTAAATATGAAACAAGATGAATTTAGTATTTCTTATTCTGGCCCAACTGGTGGCGTCCCGCTCCGGGCGGGTTCCAGGTGCAAACCAACATCTGGCTGCAAACTCCAGGTTTCTTTCACTAACCTGACACTGAGATTTGAGCGGGTTAAGTTCACATTCCTCCTTGAAGCTCCCTCCTTCAAGAAGCGGGAGGCCGATCCAGCCGGAACAGCATAAAGACCCAAAAATGAAGGGGGTACCCTACCCGGAGACATCATAAACAGCTATGGGTCAGCATCGAAATCTCCAGACTCGTGGCGAGGCCAATCAAGTTGCCCCCTTCACACTGAAAAGCATCTTTAAAACATCACCCTAGACATCAGTCAGCCCAATTCCTTTTCAAAATGTTTTACCAACCTGTACAGTAGTCTTTGAATTATCATCCAGCTTTACAAAAGCTCACACTCTAACTAAATATGAAACAAGATGAATTTAGTATTTTTTATTCTGGCCCAACTGGTGGCATCCAGCCATGGGCAGGTTCCAGGTGCAAACCAACATCCAGCTGCAAACTCCAGGTTTCTCATTCTTTCACTAACCTGACACTAAGATTTGACCGGGTTAAGTTCACATTCCTCCTTGAAGGTCCCTCCTTCAAGAAGCGGGAGGCCGATCCCCAACCCCCCTCCAGCCGGAACAGCATAAAGACCCAAAAATGAAGGGGGTACCCTACCCGGAGACATCATAAACAGCTATGGGTCAGCAGCGAAATCTCCAGATTCATGGCAAGGCCAATCAAGTTGCACCCTTCACACTGAAAAGCATCTTTAAAACATCACCCTAGACATCAGTCAGCCCTCTTACTTTTCAAAATGTTTTACCAACCTGTACAGTAGTCTTTGAACAATCATTCAGCTTTACAATATCTCACACTCTAACAAAATATGAAACAAGATGAATTTAGTATTTCTTATTCTGGCCCAACTGGTGGCGTCCAGCTCCGGGCGGGTTCCAGGTGCAAACCAACATCCAGCTGCAAACTCCAGGTTTCTCATTCTTTCACTAACCTGACACTGAGATTTGAGCGGGTTAAGTTCACATTCCTCCTTGAAGGTCCCTGCTTCAAGAAGCGGGAGGCCGATCCCCAACCCCCCTCCAGCCGGAACAGCATAAAGACCCAAAAATGAAGGGGGTACTCTACCCGGAGACATCATAAACAGCTATGGGTCAGCAGCGAAATCTCCAGATTCATGGCAAGACCAATCAAGTTGCACCCTTCACACTGAAAAGCATCTTTAAAACATCACCCTAGACATCAGTCAGCCCTCTTACTTTTCAAAATGTTTTACCAACCTGTACAGTAGTCTTTGAACAATCATTCAGCTTTACAATATCTCACACTCTAACAAAATATGAAACAAGATGAATTTAGTATTTCCTTTTCTGGCCCAACTGGTGGCGTCCAGCTCCGGGCGGGTTCCAGGTGCAAACCAACATCCAGCTGCAAACTCCAGGTTTCTCATTCTTTCACTAACCTGACACTGAGATTTGAGCGGGTTAAGTTCACATTCCTCCTTGAAGGTCCCTCCTTCAAGAAGCGGGAGGCCGATCCCCAACCCCCCTCCAGCCTGAACAGCATAAAGACCCAAAAATGAAGGGGGTACCCTACCCGGAGACATCATAAACAGCTATGGGTCAGCAGCGAAATCTCCAGACTCATGGTGAGGCCAATCAAGTTGCCCCCTTCACACTGAAAAGCATCTTTAAAATATACATATAACTGTTTGTATCTTTATATATATATATTTTTTTTTTTTTTGTCTGCTTGTAATAAATCTAAGAGTCTTTTAGTTGAATCAAAGGGTCAAAAATGAAACTGTAAAAAAATTGATACTTTTTCTGTTTTGATATTTTTAACCAAAGGATTCTAAGCCTGCCCACCACGACAAGGTAGACTCTTTTAGAGCAGGATCTACACTAAACTACACTATGCTAACTGACTGGATGCTAGTCATCATTTCTTTAGAGTTGGATAGCTGTATGAATTAGGCCCCATCCTATACGCTGCCTTCTTCATTTTATCGACTTGTTTACCAAGATCTATATAAGAGAAACCCTTTTCTTACACAAAATGGACATCAGGTTTGAAACGGTTGAAACTGTTACAATTTGGCGGGTGATGTGGTGGTCAGCAATGACCATCTGTCATTTCCGTACACATTGTACTAAATATGAAACAAGATGAATTTAGTATTTCTTATTCTGACCCAACTGGTGGCGTCCAGATCCGGGCGGGTTCCAAGTGCAAACCAACATCCAGCTGCAAACTCCAGGTTTCTCATTCTTTCACTAACCTGACACTGAGATTTGAGCGGGTTAAGTTCACATTCCTCCTTAAAGGTCCCTCCTTCAAGAAGCGGGAGGCCGATCCCCAACCCCCCTCCAGCCGGAACAGCATAAAGACCCAAAAATGAAGGGGGTACTCTACCCGGAGACATCATAAACAGCTATGGGTCAGCAGCGAAATCTCCAGATTCATGGCAAGACCAATCAAGTTGCACCCTTCACACTGAAAAGCATCTTTAAAACATCACCCTAGACATCAGTCAGCCCTCTTACTTTTCAAAATGTTTTACCAACCTGTACAGTAGTCTTTGAACAATCATTCAGCTTTACAATATCTCACACTCTAACAAAATATGAAACAAGATGAATTTAGTATTTCCTTTTCTGGCCCAACTGGTGGCGTCCAGCTCCGGGCGGGTTCCAGGTGCAAACCAACATCCAGCTGCAAACTCCAGGTTTCTCATTCTTTCACTAACCTGACACTGAGATTTGAGCGGGTTAAGTTCACATTCCTCCTTGAAGGTCCCTCCTTCAAGAAGCGGGAGGCCGATCCCCAACCCCCCTCCAGCCTGAACAGCATAAAGACCCAAAAATGAAGGGGGTACCCTACCCGGAGACATCATAAACAGCTATGGGTCAGCAGCGAAATCTCCAGACTCATGGTGAGGCCAATCAAGTTGCCCCCTTCACACTGAAAAGCATCTTTAAAATATACATATAACTGTTTGTATCTTTATATATATATATTTTTTTTTTTTTGTCTGCTTGTAATAAATCTAAGAGTCTTTTAGTTGAATCAAAGGGTCAAAAATGAAACTGTAAAAAAATTGATACTTTTTCTGTTTTGATATTTTTAACCAAAGGATTCTAAGCCTGCCCACCACGACAAGGTAGACTCTTTTAGAGCAGGATCTACACTAAACTACACTATGCTAACTGACTGGATGCTAGTCATCATTTCTTTAGAGTTGGATAGCTGTATGAATTAGGCCCCATCCTATACGCTGCCTTCTTCATTTTATCGACTTGTTTACCAAGATCTATATAAGAGAAACCCTTTTCTTACACAAAATGGACATCAGGTTTGAAACGGTTGAAACTGTTACAATTTGGCGGGTGATGTGGTGGTCAGCAATGACCATCTGTCATTTCCGTACACATTGTACTAAATATGAAACAAGATGAATTTAGTATTTCTTATTCTGACCCAACTGGTGGCGTCCAGATCCGGGCGGGTTCCAAGTGCAAACCAACATCCAGCTGCAAACTCCAGGTTTCTCATTCTTTCACTAACCTGACACTGAGATTTGAGCGGGTTAAGTTCACATTCCTCCTTAAAGGTCCCTCCTTCAAGAAGCGGGAGGCCGATCCCCAACCCCCCTCCAGCCGGAACAGCATAAAGACCCAAAAATGAAGGGGGTACCCTACCCGGAGACATCATAAACAGCTATGGGTCAGCAGCAAAATCTCCAGATTCATGGCAAGGCCAATCAAGTTGCACCCTTCACACTCAAAAGCATCTTTAAAACAACACCCTAGACATCAGTCAGCCCTCTTAGTTTTCAAAATGTTTTACCAACCTGTACAGAAGTCTTTGAACAATCATCCAGCTTTACAAAAGCTCACACTCTAACTAAATATGAAACAAGATGAATTTAGTATTTCCTATTCTGGCCCAACTGGTGGCGTCCAGCTCCGGGCGGGTTCCAGGTGCAAACCAACATCCAGCTGCAAACTCCAGGTTTCTCATTCTTTCACTAACCTGACACTGAGATATGAGTGGGTTAAGTTCACATTCCTCCTTGAAGGTCCCTCCTCCAAGAAGCGGGAGGCCGATCCCCAACCCCCCTCCAGTCGGAACAGCATAAAGACCCAAAAATGAAGGGGGTACCCTACCCGGAGACATCATAAACAGCTATGGGTCAGCAGCAAAATCTCCAGATTCATGGCAAGGCCAATCAAGTTGCACCCTTCACACTGAGAGCATCTTTAAAACATCACCCTAGACATAAGTCAGCCCTCTTACTTTTCAAATTTTTTTACCAAAACTGTACAGTAGTCTTTGAAAAATCATTCAGCTTTAAAAAAATCTCACACTCTAACTAAATATGAAACAAGATGAATTTAGTATTTCTTATTCTGGCCCAACTGGTGGCGTCCAGCTCCGGGCGGGTTCCAGGTGCAAACCAACATCTGGCTGCAAACTCCAGGTTTCTTTCACTAACCTGACACTGAGATTTGAGCGGGTTAAGTTCACATTCCTCCTTGAAGCTCCCTCCTTCAAGAAGCGGGAGGCCGATCCAGCCGGAACAGCATAAAGACCCAAAAATGAAGGGGGTACCCTACCCGGAGACATCATAAACAGCTATGGGTCAGCAGCGAAATCTCCAGACTCGTGGCGAGGCCAATCAAGTTGCCCCCTTCACACTGAAAAGCATCTTTAAAACATCACCCTAGACATCAGTCAGCCCAATTCCTTTTCAAAATGTTTTACCAACCTGTACAGTAGTCTTTGAATAATCATCCAGCTTTACAAAAGCTCACACTCTAACTAAATATGAAACAAGATGAATTTAGTATTTCTTATTCTGGCCCAACTGGTGGCGTCCAGCTCCGGGCGGGTTCCAGGTGCAAACCAACATCCAGCTGCAAACTCCAGGTTTCTCATTCTTTCACTAACCTGACACTGAGATTTGAGCGGGTTAAGTTCACATTCCTCCTTGAAGGTCCCTCCTTCAAGAAGCGGGAGGCCGATCCCCAACCCCCCTCCAGCCGGAACAGCATAAAGACCCAAAAATGAAGGGGGTACTCTACCCGGAGACATCATAAACAGCTATGGGTCAGCAGCGAAATCTCCAGATTCATGGCAAGGCCAATCAAGTTGCACCCTTCACACTGAAAAGCATCTTTAAAACATCACCCTAGACATCAGTCAGCCCTCTTACTTTTCAAAATGTTTTACCAACCTGTACAGTAGTCTTTGAACAATCATTCAGCTTTACAATATCTCACACTCTAACAAAATATGAAACAAGATGAATTTAGTATTTCTTATTCTGGCCCAACTGGTGGCGTCCAGCTCCGGGCGGGTTCCAGGTGCAAACCAACATCCAGCTGCAAACTCCAGGTTTCTCATTCTTTCACTAACCTGACACTGAGATTTGAGCGGGTTAAGTTCACATTCCTCCTTGAAGGTCCCTCCTTCAAGAAGCGGGAGGCCGATCCCCAACCCCCCTCCAGCCTGAACAGCATAAAGACCCAAAAATGAAGGGGGTACCCTACCCGGAGACATCATAAACAGCTATGGGTCAGCAGCGAAATCTCCAGACTCATGGTGAGGCCAATCAAGTTGCCCCCTTCACACTGAAAAGCATCTTTAAAATATACATATAACTGTTTGTATCTTTATATATATATATATATTTTTTTTTTGTCTGCTTGTAATAAATCTAAGAGTCTTTTAGTTGAATCAAAGGGTCAAAAATGAAACTGTAAAAAAATTGATACTTTTTCTGTTTTGATATTTTTAACCAAAGGATTCTAAGCCTGCCCACCACGACAAGGTAGACTCTTTTAGAGCAGGATCTACACTAAACTACACTATGCTAACTTACTGGATGCTAGTCATCGTTTCTTTAGAGTTGGATAGCTGTATGAATTAGGCCCCATCCTATACGCTGCCTTCTTCATTTTATTGACTTGTTTACCAAGATCTATATAAGAGAAACCCTTTTCTTACACAAAATGGACATCAGGTTTGAAACGGTTGAAACTGTTACAATTTGGCGGGTGATGTGGTGGTCAGCAATGACCATCTGTCATTTCCGTACACATTGTACTAAATATGAAACAAGATGAATTTAGTATTTCTTATTCTGACCCAACTGGTGGCGTCCAGATCCGGGCGGGTTCCAAGTGCAAACCAACATCCAGCTGCAAACTCCAGGTTTCTCATTCTTTCACTAACCTGACACTGAGATTTGAGCGGGTTAAGTTCACATTCCTCCTTAAAGGTCCCTCCTTCAAGAAGCGGGAGGCCGATCCCCAACCCCCCTCCAGCCGGAACAGCATAAAGACCCAAAAATGAAGGGGGTACCCTACCCGGAGACATCATAAATAGCTATGGGTCAGCAGCGAAATCTCCAGATTCATGGCAAGGCCAATCAAGTTGCACCCTTCACACTCAAAAGCATCTTTAAAACAACACCCTAGACATCAGTCAGCCCTCTTAGTTTTCAAAATGTTTTACCAACCTGTACAGAAGTCTTTGAACAATCATCCAGCTTTACAAAAGCTCACACTCTAACTAAATATGAAACAAGATGAATTTAGTATTTCCTATTCTGGCCCAACTGGTGGCGTCCAGCTCCGGGCGGGTTCCAGGTGCAAACGAACATCCAGCTGCAAACTCCAGGTTTCTCATTCTTTCACTAACCTGACACTGAGATATGAGTGGGTTAAGTTCACATTCCTCCTTGAAGGTCCCTCCTTCAAGAAGCGGGAGGCCGATCCCCAACCCCCCTCCAGTCGGAACAGCATTAAGACCCAAAAATGAAGGGGGTACCCTACCCGGAGACATCATAAACAGCTATGGGTCAGCAGCAAAATCTCCAGATTCATGGCAAGGCCAATCAAGTTGCACCCTTCACACTGAGAGCATCTTTAAAACATCACCCTAGACATCAGTCAGCCCTCTTACTTTTCAAATTTTTTTACCAAAACTGTACAGTAGTCTTTGAAAAATCATTCAGCTTTACAAAAATCTCACACTCTAACTAAATATGAAACAAGATGAATTTAGTATTTCTTATTCTGGCCCAACTGGTGGCGTCCCGCTCCGGGCGGGTTCCAGGTGCAAACCAACATCTGGCTACAAACTCCAGGTTTCTTTCACTAACCTGACACTGAGATTTGAGCGGGTTAAGTTCACATTCCTCCTTGAAGCTCCCTCCTTCAAGAAGCGGGAGGCCGATCCAGCCGGAACAGCATAAAGACCCAAAAATGAAGGGGGTACCCTACCCGGAGACATCATAAACAGCTATGGGTCAGCATCGAAAACTCCAGACTCGTGGCGAGGCCAATCAAGTTGCCCCCTTCACACTGAAAAGCATCTTTAAAACATCACCCTAGACATCAGTCAGCCCAATTCCTTTTCAAAATGTTTTACCAACCTGTACAGTAGTCTTTGAATAATCATCCAGCTTTACAAAAGCTCACACTCTAACTAAATATGAAACAAGATGAATTTAGTATTTTTTATTCTGGCCCAACTGGTGGCATCCAGCCATGGGCAGGTTCCAGGTGCAAACCAACATCCAGCTGCAAACTCCAGGTTTCTCATTCTTTCACTAACCTGACACTAAGATTTGACCGGGTTAAGTTCACATTCCTCCTTGAAGGTCCCTCCTTCAAGAAGCGGGAGGCCGATCCCCAACCCCCCTCCAGCCGGAACAGCATAAAGACCCAAAAATGAAGGGGGTACCCTACCCGGAGACATCATAAACAGCTATGGGTCAGCAGCGAAATCTCCAGATTCATGGCAAGGCCAATCAAGTTGCACCCTTCACACTGAAAAGCATCTTTAAAACATCACCCTAGACATCAGTCAGCCCTCTTACTTTTCAAAATGTTTTACCAACCTGTACAGTAGTCTTTGAACAATCATTCAGCTTTACAATATCTCACACTCTAACAAAATATGAAACAAGATGAATTTAGTATTTCCTATTCTGGCCCAACTGGTGGCGTCCAGCTCCGGGCGGGTTCCAGGTGCAAACCAACATCCAGCTGCAAACTCCAGGTTTCTCATTCTTTCACTAACCTGACACTGAGATATGAGTGGGTTAAGTTCACATTCCTCCTTGAAGGTCCCTCCTTCAAGAAGCGGGAGGCCGATCCCCAACCCCCCTCCAGTCGGAACAGCATAAAGACCCAAAAATGAAGGGGGTACCCTACCCGGAGACATCATAAACAGCTATGGGTCAGCAGCAAAATCTCCAGATTCATGGCAAGGCCAATCAAGTTGCACCCTTCAAACTGAGAGCATCTTTAAAACATCACCCTAGACATCAGTCAGCCCTCTTACTTTTCAAATTTTTTTACCAAAGCTGTACAGTAGTCTTTGAAAAATCATTCAGCTTTACAAAAATCTTACACTCTAACTAAATATGAAACAAGATGAATTTAGTATCTTATTCTGGCCCAACTGGTGGCGTCCCGCTCCGGGCGGGTTCCAGGTGCAAACCAACATCTGGCTGCAAACTCCAGGTTTCTTTCACTAACCTGACACTGAGATTTGAGCGGGTTAAGTTCACATTCCTCCTTGAAGCTCCCTCCTTCAAGAAGCGGGAGGCCGATCCAGCCGGAACAGCATAAAGACCCAAAAATGAAGGGGGTACCCTACCCGGAGACATCATAAACAGCTATGGGTCAGCAGCGAAATCTCCAGACTCGTGGCGAGGCCAATCAAGTTGCCCCCTTCACACTGAAAAGCATCTTTAAAACATCACCCTAGACATCAGTCAGCCCAATTCCTTTTCAAAATGTTTTACCAACCTGTGCAGTAGTCTTTGAATAATCATCCAGCTTTACAAAAGCTCACACTCTAACTAAATATGAAACAAGATGAAATTAGTATTTCTTATTCTGGCCCAACTGGTGGCGTCCAGCTCCGGGCGGGTTCCAGGTGCAAACCAACATCCAGCTGCAAACTCCAGGTTTCTCATTCTTTCACTAACCTGACACTGAGATTTGAGCGGGTTAAGTTCACATTCCTCCTTGAAGGTCCCTCCTTCAAGAAGCGGGAGGCCGATCCCCAACCCCCCTCCAGCCTGAACAGCATAAAGACCCAAAAATGAAGGGGGTACCCTACCCGGAGACATCATAAACAGCTATGGGTCAGCAGCGAAATCTCCAGACTCATGGTGAGGCCAATCAAGTTGCACCCTTCACACTGAAAAGCATCTTTAAAACATCACCCTAGACATCAGTCAGCCCTCTTACTTTTCAAAATGTTTTACCAACCTGTACAGTAGTCTTTGAACAATCATTCAGCTTTACAATATCTCACACTCTAAAAAAATATGAAACAAGATGAATTTAGTATTTCTTATTCTGGCCCAACTGGTGGCGTCCAGCTACGGGCGGGTTCCAGGTGCAAACCAACATCCAGCTGCAAACTCCAGGTTTCTCATTCTTTCAGTAGCCTGACACTGAGATTTGAGCGGGTTAAGTTCACATTCCTCCTTGAAGGTCCCTCCTTCAAGAAGCGGGAGGCCGATCCCCAACCCCCCTCCAGCCTGAACAGCATAAAGACCCAAAAATGAAGGGGGTACCCTACCCGGAGACATCATAAACAGCTATGGGTCAGCAGCGAAATCTCCAGACTCATGGTGAGGCCAATCAAGTTGCCCCCTTCACACTGAAAAGCATCTTTAAAATATACATATAACTGTTTGTATCTTTATATATATATATATTTTTTTTTTTTTTGTCTGCTTGTAATAAATCTAAGAGTCTTTTCGTTGAATCAAAGGGTCAAAAATGAAACTGTAAAAAAATTGATACTTTTTCTGTTTTGATATTTTTAACCAAAGGATTCTAAGCCTGCCCACCACGACAAGGTAGACTCTTTTAGAGCAGGATCTACACTAAACTACACTATGCTAACTTACTGGATGCTAGTCATCATTTCTTTAGAGTTGGATAGCTGTATGAATTAGGCCCCATCCTATACGCTGCCTTCTTCATTTTATCGACTTGTTTACCAAGATCTATATAAGAGAAACCCTTTTCTTACACAAAATGGACATCAGGTTTGAAACGGTTGAAACTGTTACAATTTGGCGGGTGATGTGGTGGTCAGCAATGACCATCTGTCATTTCGGTACACATTGTACTAAATATGAAACAAGATGAATTTAGTATTTCTTATTCTGACCCAACTGGTGGCGTCCAGATCCGGACGGGTTCCAAGTGCAAACCAACAACCGCCTGCAAACTCCAGGTTTCTCATTCTTTCACTAACCTGACACTGAGATTTGAGCGGGTTAAGTTCACATTCCTCCTTAAAGGTCCCTCCTTCAAGAAGCGGGAGGCCGATCCCCAACCCCCTTCCAGCCGGAACAGCATAAAGACCCAAAAATGAAGGGGGTACCCTACCCGGAGACATCATAAATAGCTATGGGTCAGCAGCGAAATCTCCAGATTCATGGCAAGGCCAATCAAGTTGCACCCTTCACACTCAAAAGCATCTTTAAAACAACACCCTAGACATCAGTCAGCCCTCTTAGTTTTCAAAATGTTTTACCAACCTGTACAGAAGTCTTTGAACAATCATCCAGCTTTACAATAGCTCACACTCTAACTAAATATGAAACAAGATGAATTTAGTATTTCCTATTCTGGCCCAACTGGTGGCGTCCAGCTCCGGGCGGGTTCCAGGTGCAATCCAACATCCAGCTGCAAACTCCAGGTTTCTCATTCTTTCACTAACCTGACACTGAGATATGAGTGGGTTAAGTTCACATTCCTCCTTGAAGGTCCCTCCTTCAAGAAGCGGGAGGCCGATCCCCAACCCCCCTCCAGTCGGAACAGCATAAAGACCCAAAAATGAAGGGCGTACCCTACCCGGAGACATCATAAACAGCTATGGGTCAGCAGCAAAATCTCCAGATTCATGGCAAGGCCAATCAAGTTGCACCCTTCACATTGAAAAGCATCTTTAAAACATCACCCTAGACATCAGTCAGCCCTCTTACTTTTCAAATTTTTTTACCAAAACTGTACAGTAGTCTTTGAAAAATCATTCAGCTTTACAAAAATCTCACACTCTAACTAAATATGAAACAAGATGAATTTAGTATTTCTTATTCTGGCCCAACTGGTGGCGTCCAGCTCCGGGCGGGTTCCAGGTGCAAACCAACATCCAGCTGCAAACTCCAGGTTTCTCATTCTTTCACTAACCTGACACTGAGATTTGAGCGGGTTAAGTTCACATTCCTCCTTGAAGCTCCCTCCTTCAAGAAGCGGGAGGCCGATCTAGCCAACTTGATTGGCGAGGCCAATCAAGTTGCCCCCTTCACACTGAAAAGCATCTTTAAAACATCACCCTAGACATCAGTCAGCCCAATTCCTTTTCAAAATGTTTTACCAACCTGTACAGTAGTCTTTGAATAATCATCCAGCTTTACAAAAGCTCACACTCTAACTAAATATGAAACAAGATGAATTTAGTATTTCTTATTCTGGCCCAACTGGTGACATCCAGCTCCGGGCAGGTTCCAGGTGCAAACCAACATCCAGCTGCAAACTCCAGGTTTCTCATTCTTTCACTAACCTGACACTAAGATTTGAGAGGGGTTAAGTTCACATTCCTCCTTGAAGGTCCCTCCTTCAAGAAGCGGGAGGCCGATCCCCAACCCCCCTCCAGCCGGAACAGCATAAAGACCCAAAAATGAAGGGGGTACCCTACCCGGAGACATCATAAACAGCTATGGGTCAGCAGCAAAATCTCCAGATTCATGGCAAGGCCAATCAAGTTGCACCCTTCACACTGAAAAGCATCTTTAAAACATCACCCTAGACATCAGTCAGCCCTCTTACTTTTCAAAATGTTTTACCAGCCTGTACAGTAGTCTTTGAACAATCATTCAGCTTTACAAAAATCTCACACTCTAACTAAATATGAAACAAGATGAATTTAGTATTTCTTATTCTGGCCCAACTGGTGGCGTCCCGCTCCGGGCGGGTTCCAGGTGCAAACCAACATCCGGCTGCAAACTCCAGGTTTCTTTCACTAACCTGACACTGAGATTTGAGCGGGTTAAGTTCACATTCCTCCTTGAAGCTCCCTCCTTCAAGAAGCGGGAGGCCGATCCAGCCAAAACAGCATAAAGACCCAAAAATGAAGGGGGTACCCTACCCGGAGACATCATAAACAGCTATGGGTCAGCAGCAAAATCTCCAGACTCGTGGCGAGGCCAATCAAGTTGCCCCCTTCACACTGAAAAGCATCTTTAAAACATCACCCTAGACATCAGTCAGCCCACTTACTTTTCAAAATGTTTTACCAACCTGTACAGTAGTCTTTGAACAATCATTCAGCTTTACAATATCTCACACTCTAACTGAATATGAAACAAGATGAATTTAGTATTTCTTATTCTGGCCCAACTGGTGGCGTCCAGCTACGGGCGGGTTCCAGGTGCAAACCAACATCCAGCTGCAAACTCCAGGTTTCTCATTCTTTCAGTAGCCTGACACTGAGATTTGAGCGGGTTAAGTTCACATTCCTCCTTGAAGGTCCCTCCTTCAAGAAGCGGGAGGCCGATCCCCAACCCCCCTCCAGCCTGAACAGCATAAAGACCCAAAAATGAAGGGGGTACCCTACCCGGAGACATCATAAACAGCTATGGGTCAGCAGCGAAATCTCCAGACTCATGGTGAGGCCAATCAAGTTGCCCCCTTCACACTGAAAAGCATCTTTAAAATATACATATAACTGTTTGTATCTTTATATATATATATATTTTTTTTTTTTTTGTCTGCTTGTAATAAATCTAAGAGTCTTTTCGTTGAATCAAAGGGTCAAAAATGAAACTGTAAAAAAATTGATACTTTTTCTGTTTTGATATTTTTAACCAAAGGATTCTAAGCCTGCCCACCACGACAAGGTAGACTCTTTTAGAGCAGGATCTACACTAAACTACACTATGCTAACTTACTGGATGCTAGTCATCATTTCTTTAGAGTTGGATAGCTGTATGAATTAGGCCCCATCCTATACGCTGCCTTCTTCATTTTATCGACTTGTTTACCAAGATCTATATAAGAGAAACCCTTTTCTTACACAAAATGGACATCAGGTTTGAAACGGTTGAAACTGTTACAATTTGGCGGGTGATGTGGTGGTCAGCAATGACCATCTGTCATTTCGGTACACATTGTACTAAATATGAAACAAGATGAATTTAGTATTTCTTATTCTGACCCAACTGGTGGCGTCCAGATCCGGACGGGTTCCAAGTGCAAACCAACAACCGCCTGCAAACTCCAGGTTTCTCATTCTTTCACTAACCTGACACTGAGATTTGAGCGGGTTAAGTTCACATTCCTCCTTAAAGGTCCCTCCTTCAAGAAGCGGGAGGCCGATCCCCAACCCCCTTCCAGCCGGAACAGCATAAAGACCCAAAAATGAAGGGGGTACCCTACCCGGAGACATCATAAATAGCTATGGGTCAGCAGCGAAATCTCCAGATTCATGGCAAGGCCAATCAAGTTGCACCCTTCACACTCAAAAGCATCTTTAAAACAACACCCTAGACATCAGTCAGCCCTCTTAGTTTTCAAAATGTTTTACCAACCTGTACAGAAGTCTTTGAACAATCATCCAGCTTTACAATAGCTCACACTCTAACTAAATATGAAACAAGATGAATTTAGTATTTCCTATTCTGGCCCAACTGGTGGCGTCCAGCTCCGGGCGGGTTCCAGGTGCAATCCAACATCCAGCTGCAAACTCCAGGTTTCTCATTCTTTCACTAACCTGACACTGAGATATGAGTGGGTTAAGTTCACATTCCTCCTTGAAGGTCCCTCCTTCAAGAAGCGGGAGGCCGATCCCCAACCCCCCTCCAGTCGGAACAGCATAAAGACCCAAAAATGAAGGGCGTACCCTACCCGGAGACATCATAAACAGCTATGGGTCAGCAGCAAAATCTCCAGATTCATGGCAAGGCCAATCAAGTTGCACCCTTCACATTGAAAAGCATCTTTAAAACATCACCCTAGACATCAGTCAGCCCTCTTACTTTTCAAATTTTTTTACCAAAACTGTACAGTAGTCTTTGAAAAATCATTCAGCTTTACAAAAATCTCACACTCTAACTAAATATGAAACAAGATGAATTTAGTATTTCTTATTCTGGCCCAACTGGTGGCGTCCAGCTCCGGGCGGGTTCCAGGTGCAAACCAACATCCAGCTGCAAACTCCAGGTTTCTCATTCTTTCACTAACCTGACACTGAGATTTGAGCGGGTTAAGTTCACATTCCTCCTTGAAGCTCCCTCCTTCAAGAAGCGGGAGGCCGATCTAGCCAACTTGATTGGCGAGGCCAATCAAGTTGCCCCCTTCACACTGAAAAGCATCTTTAAAACATCACCCTAGACATCAGTCAGCCCAATTCCTTTTCAAAATGTTTTACCAACCTGTACAGTAGTCTTTGAATAATCATCCAGCTTTACAAAAGCTCACACTCTAACTAAATATGAAACAAGATGAATTTAGTATTTCTTATTCTGGCCCAACTGGTGACATCCAGCTCCGGGCAGGTTCCAGGTGCAAACCAACATCCAGCTGCAAACTCCAGGTTTCTCATTCTTTCACTAACCTGACACTAAGATTTGAGAGGGGTTAAGTTCACATTCCTCCTTGAAGGTCCCTCCTTCAAGAAGCGGGAGGCCGATCCCCAACCCCCCTCCAGCCGGAACAGCATAAAGACCCAAAAATGAAGGGGGTACCCTACCCGGAGACATCATAAACAGCTATGGGTCAGCAGCAAAATCTCCAGATTCATGGCAAGGCCAATCAAGTTGCACCCTTCACACTGAAAAGCATCTTTAAAACATCACCCTAGACATCAGTCAGCCCTCTTACTTTTCAAAATGTTTTACCAGCCTGTACAGTAGTCTTTGAACAATCATTCAGCTTTACAAAAATCTCACACTCTAACTAAATATGAAACAAGATGAATTTAGTATTTCTTATTCTGGCCCAACTGGTGGCGTCCCGCTCCGGGCGGGTTCCAGGTGCAAACCAACATCCGGCTGCAAACTCCAGGTTTCTTTCACTAACCTGACACTGAGATTTGAGCGGGTTAAGTTCACATTCCTCCTTGAAGCTCCCTCCTTCAAGAAGCGGGAGGCCGATCCAGCCAAAACAGCATAAAGACCCAAAAATGAAGGGGGTACCCTACCCGGAGACATCATAAACAGCTATGGGTCAGCAGCAAAATCTCCAGACTCGTGGCGAGGCCAATCAAGTTGCCCCCTTCACACTGAAAAGCATCTTTAAAACATCACCCTAGACATCAGTCAGCCCACTTACTTTTCAAAATGTTTTACCAACCTGTACAGTAGTCTTTGAACAATCATTCAGCTTTACAATATCTCACACTCTAACTGAATATGAAACAAGATGAATTTAGTATTTCTTATTCTGGCCCAACTGGTGGCGTCCAGCTCCGGGCGGGTTCCAGGTGCAAACCAACATCCAGCTGCAAACTCCAGGTTTCTCATTCTTTCACTAACCTGACACTGAGATTTGAGCGGGTTAAGTTCACTTACTCCTTGAAGGTCCCTCCTTCAAGAAGCGGGAGGCCGATCCCCAACCCCCATCCAGCCGGAACAGCATAAAGACCCAAAAATGAAGGGGGTACCCTACCCGGAGACATCATAAACAGCTATGGGTCAGCAGCAAAATCTCCAGACTCGTGGCGAGGCCAATCAAGTTGCCCCCTTCAAACTGAAAAGCATCTTTAAAACATCACCCTAGACATCAGTCAGCCCTCTTACTTTTCAAAATGTTTTACCAACCTGTACAGTAGTCTTTGAATAATCATCCAGCTTTACAAAAGCTCACACTCTAACTAAATATGAAACAAGATGAATTTAGTATTTCTTATTTTGGCCCAACTGGTGGCATCCAGCTCCGGGCGGGTTCCAGGTGCAAACCAACATCCAGCTGCAAACTCCAGGTTTCTCATTCTTTCACTAACCTGACACTGAGATTTGAGCGGGTTAAGTTCACATTGCTCCTTGAAGGTCCCTCCTTCAAGAAGCGGGAGGCCGATCCCCAACCCCCCTCCAGCCGGAACAGCATAAAGACCCAAAAATGAAGGGGGTACCCTACCCGGAGACATCATAAACAGCTATGGGTCAGCAGTGAAATCTCCAGATTCATGGCAAGGCCAATCAAGTTGCACCCTTCACACTGAAAAGCATCTTTAAAACATCACCCTAGACATCAGTCAGCCCACTTACTTTTCAAAATGTTTTACCAACCTGTACAATAGTCTTTGAATAATCATCCAGCTTTACAAAAGCTCACACTCTAACTAAATATGAAACAAGATGAATTTAGTATTTCTTATTCTGGCCCAACTGGTGGCGTCCCGCTCCGGGCGGGTTCCAGGTGCAAACCAACATCCGGCTGCAAACTCCAGTTTTCTTTCACTAACCTGACACTGAGATTTGAGCGGGTTAAGTTCACATTCCTCCTTGAAGCTCCCTCCTTCAAGAAGCGGGAGGCCGATCCAGCCGAAACAGCATAAAGACCCAAAAATGAAGGGGGTACCCTACCTGGAGACATCATAAACAGCTATGGGTCAGCAGCGAAATCTCCAGACTCGTGGCGAGGCCAATCAAGTTGCCCCCTTCAAACTGAAAAGCATCTTTAAAACATTACCCTAGACATCAGTCAGCCCTCTTACTTTTCAAAATGTTTTACCAACCTGTACAGTAGTCTTTGAATAATCATCCAGCTTTACAAAAGCTCACACTCTAACTAAATATGAAACAAGATGAATTTAGTATTTCTTATTCTGGCCCAACTGGTGGCATCCAGCTCCGGGCGGGTTCAAGGTGCAAACCAACATCCAGCTGCAAACTCCAGGTTTCTCATTCTTTCACTAACCTGAAACTGAGATTTGAGCGGGTGAAGTTCATATTCCTCCTTGAAGGTCCCTCCTTCAAGAAGCGGGAGGCCGATCCCCAACCCCCCTCCAGCCGGAACAGCATAAAGACCCAAAAATGAAGGGGGTATCCTACCCGGAGACATCATAAACAGCTATGGTTCAGCAGCGAAATCTCCAGATTCATGGCAAGGCCAATCAAGTTGCACCCTTCACACTGAAAAGCATCTTTAAAACATCACCCTAGACATCAGTCAGCCCTCTTACTTTTCAAAATGTTTTACCAACCTGTACAGTAGTCTTTGAATAATCATCCAGCTTTACAAAAGCTCACACTCTAACTAAATATGAAACAAGATGAATTTAGTATTTCTTATTCTGGCCCAACTGGTGGCGTCCAGCTCCGGGCGGGTTCCAGGTGCAAACCAACATCCAGCTGCAAACTCCAGGTTTCTCATTCTTTTACTAACCTGACACTGAGATTTGAGCGGGTTAAGTTCACATTCCTCCTTGAAGGTCCCTCCTTCAAGAAGCGGGAGGTCGATCCCCAACCCCCCTCCAGCCGGAACAGCATAAAGACCCAAAAATGAAGGGGGTACTCTATCCGGAGACATCATAAACAGCTATGGGTCAGCAGCGAAATCTCCAGATTCATGGAAAGGCCAATCAAGTTGCAACCTTCACACTGAAAAGCATCTTTAAAACATCACCCTAGACATCAGTCAGCCCTCTTACTTTTAAAAATGTTTTACCAACCTGTACAGTAGTCTTTGAATAATCATCGAGCTTTACAAAAGCTCACACTCTAACTAAATATGAAACAAGATGAATTTAGTATTTCTTATTCTGGCCCAACTGGTGGCATCCAGCTCCGGGCGGGTTCAAGGTGCAAACCAACATCCAGCTGCAAACTCCAGGTTTCTCATTCTTTCACTAACCTGAAACTGAGATTTGAGCGGGTGAAGTTCATATTCCTCCTTGAAGGTCCCTCCTTCAAGAAGCGGGAGGCCGATCCCCAACCCCCCTCCAGCCGGAACAGCATAAAGACCCAAAAATGAAGGGGGTATCCTACCCGGAGACATCATAAACAGCTATGGTTCAGCAGCGAAATCTCCAGATTCATGGCAAGGCCAATCAAGTTGCACCCTTCACACTGAAAAGCATCTTTAAAACATCACCCTAGACATCAGTCAGCCCTCTTACTTTTCAAAATGTTTTACCAACCTGTACAGTAGTCTTTGAATAACCATCCAGCTTTACAAAAGCTCACACTCTAACTAAATATGAAACAAGATGAATTTAGTATTTCTTATTCTGGCCCAACTGGTGGCGTCCCGCTCCGGGCAGGTTCCAGGTGCAAACCAACATCCGGCTGCAAACTCCAGGTTTCTTTCACTAACCTGACACTGAGATTTGAGCGCGTTAAGTTCACATTCCTCCTTGAAGCTCCCTCCTCAAGAAGTGGGAGGCCGATCCAGCCGGAACAGCATAAAGACCCAAAAATTAAGGGGGTACCCTACCCGGAGACATCATAAACAGCTATGGGTCAGCAGCGAAATCTCCAGACTCGTGGCGAGGCCAATCAAGTTGCCCCCTTCAAACTGAAAAGCATCTTTAAAACATCACCCTAGACATCAGTCAGCCCTCTTACTTTTCAAAATGTTTTACCAATCTGTACAGTAGTCTTTGAATAATCGTCCAGCTTTACAAAAGCTCACACTCTAACTAAATATGAAACAAGATGAATTTAGTATTTCTTATTTTGGCCCAACTGGTGGCATCCAGCTCCGGGCGGGTTCCAGGTGCAAACCAACATCCAGCTGCAAACTCCAGGTTTCTCATCCTTTCACTAACCTGACACTGAGATTTGAGCGGGTTAAGTTCACATTCCTCCTTGAAGGTCCCTCCTTCAAGAAGCGGGAGGTAGGCGGTAGGGGGTAGCCTACCCGGAGACATCATAAACAGCTATGGGTCAGCAGCGAAATCTCCAGATTCTTGGCGAGGCCAATCAAGTTGCCCCCTTCACACTGAAAAGCATCTTTAAAATATACATATAACTGTTTATATCTTTATATATATATATGTATATATTTTTTTTTGTCTGCTTGTTATAAATCTAATAGTTTTTTAGTTGAATCAAAGGGTCAAAAATGAAACTGTAAATAACTTGATACTTTTTTCTGTTTTGATATTTTTAACCAAAAGATTCTAAGCCTGCCCACCACGACAAGGTAGACTCTTTTAGAGCAGGATCTACACTAAACTACACTATGCTAACTTACTGGATGCTAGTCATCATTTCTTTAGTGTTGGATAGCTGTATGAATTAGGCCCCATCCTATAAGCTACCTTCTTCATTTTATCGACTTGTTTACCAAGATCTTCCGTAGTTTTCGCCTTATAAGACATACTTTTTCTTCCCCAAAACTGGGGGGGAAAAGTTGGTGCGTCTTATACGGCAAATACACATTTTGCCTGCTGAGTCCTGACGTCGCAATGGGGGCGGCGCCGGTTCGTGCGTCAGTCACGCACCGTCACCGCCCAATCTCCTTCCCGCCGGACCGAGAGAGCCGCCGTCAAAGAAGACAGAAGAGGACGAGAGGAGCAGCGCCTTGGACGGTTCCAGGAATCCGCCGCCGTCAGAAGAAGAGGACGAGAGGAGCAGCGCCGTGGACGTCTTGCAGGCAGCCCAGGAGAACAGGTAAGTGAGCCGACCTGTGCCATGCCTAAAGCACCACCTGTGCCATGCCTAAAGCACCACCTGTGCCATGCCTAAAGCACCACCTGTGCCATGCCTACAGCACCACCTGTGCCATGCCTAAAACATCACCTGTGCCATGCCTGTACCTTCACCTGTGCCATGCCTAAAGCAGCACCTGTGCCATGCCTTAAGCACCACCTGTGCCATGCCTAAAGCACCACATGTGCCATGCCTGTACCCTCACCTGTGCCATGCCTGTACACTCACCTGTGCCATTGCCATGCCTATACCCTCACCTGTGCCATGCCTGTACCCTCACCTGTGCCATGCCTGTACCATCACCTGTGCCATGCCTGTACCATCACCTGTGCCATGCCTATACCCTCACCTGTGCCATGCCTGTACCATGCCTATACCATCACCTGTGCCATGCCTATACCCTCACCTGTTGATATAAAATATTTTACTGCAGTTTTTGGTTCAGAATCTTTTTTTCTAGATTTTCCTCCTTTAAAATTGGGTGCGTCTTATATGCCGGTGCATCTTATACGGCGAAAAATACGGTATATAAGAGAAACCCTTTTCTTACACAAAATGGACATCAGATTTGGAACGGCTGATACTGTTACAATATGGCGGGTGATGTGGTGGTCAGCAATGATCATCTGTCATTTCCGTACACATTGTACTAAATATGAAAGAAGATGAATTTAGTATTTCTTATTCTGGCCCAACTGGTGGCGTCCAGCTCCGGGCGGGTTCCAGGTGCAAACCAACATCCAGCTGCAAACTCCAGGTTTCTCATTCTTTCACTAACCTGACACTGAGATTTGAGCGGGTTAAGTTCACATTGCTCCTTGAAGGTCCCTCCTTCAAGAAGCGGGAGGCCGATCCCCAACCCCCCTCCAGCCGGAACAGCATAAAGACCCAAAAATGAAGGGGGTACCCTACCCGGAGACATCATAAACAGCTATGGGTCAGCAGCGAAATCTCCAGACTCGTGGCGATGCCAATCAAGTTGCCCCCTTCACACTGAAAAGCATCTTTAAAATATACATATAACTGTTTGTATCTTTATATATATATGTGTATATATTTTTTTTTTGTCTGCTTGTAATAAATCTAAGAGTCTTTTAGTTGAATCAAAGGGTCAAAAATGAAACTGTAAATAAATTGATACTTTTTTCTGTTTTGATATTTTTAACCAAAAGATTCTAAGCCTGCCCACCACGACAAGGTAGACTCTTTTAGAGCAGGATCTACACTAAACTACACTATGCTAACTTACTGGATGCTAGTCATTATTTCTTTAGTGTTGGATAGCTGTATGAATTAGGTCCCATCCTATAAGCTGCCTTCTTCATTTTATGGACTTGTTTACCAAGATCTACCGTATTTTTCGCTGTATAAGACATACTTTTTCTTCCCCAAAACTGGGGGGGAAAAGTTGGTGCGTCTTATACGGCAAATACACATTTTGCCTGCTGCCTGCTGAGTCCTGACGTCGCAATGGGGGCGGCACCGGTGCGTGCGTCAGTCACGCACAGTCACCGACCGATCTCCTTCCCGCCGGACCGAGAGAGCCACCGTCAAAGAAGACAGAAGAGGACGAGAGGAGCAGCGCCGTGGACGGCTCCAGGAATCCCGCCGCCGCCAGAAGAAGAGGACGAGAGGAGCAGTGCCGTGGACGTCTCGCAGGCAGCCCAGGAGAGCAGGTAAGTGAGCCGACCTGTGCCAAGCCTAAAGCACAACCTGTGCCATGCCTAAAGCACCACCTGTGCCATGCCTAAAGCACCACCTGTGCCATGCCTAAAACATCACCTGTGCCATGCCTGTACCTTCACCTGTGCCATGCCTGTACCCTCACCTGTGCCATGCCTGTACCCTCACCTGTGCCATTGCCATGCCTATACCCTCACCTGTGCCATGCCTGTACCCTCACCTGTGCCATGCCTGTACCATCACCTGTGCCATGCCTATACTCTCACCTGTGCCATGCCTGTACCATGCCTATACCATCACCTGTGCCATGCTTATACCCTCACCTGTTGATATAAAATATTTTACTGCAGTTTTTGGTTCAGAATCTTTTTTTTCTAGATTTTCCTCCTTTAAAATTGGGTGCGTCTTATATGCCGGTGCATCTTATACGGCGAAAAATACGGTATATAAGAGAAACCCTTTTCTTACACAAAATGGACATCAGATTTGGAACGGCTGATACTGTTACAATATGGCGGGTGATGTGGTGGTCAGCAATGATAATCTGTCATTTCCGTACACATTGTACTAAATATGAAAGAAGATGAATTTAGTATTTCTTATTCTGACCCAACTGGTGGCGTCCAGCTCCGGGCGGGTTCCAGGTGCAAACCAGCATCCAGCTGCAAACTCCAGGTTTCTCATTCTTTCACTAACCTGACACTGAGATTTGAGCGGGTTAAGTTCACATTCCTCCTTGAAGGTCCCTCCTTCAAGAAGCGGGAGGCCGATCCCCAACCCCCCTCCAGCCTGAACAGCATAAAGACCCAAAAATGAAGGGGGTACCCTACCCGGAGACATCATAAACAGCTATGGGTCAGCAGCGAAATCTCCAGATTCATGGTGAGGCCAATCAAGTTGCCCCCTTCACACTGAAAAGAATCTTTAAAATATACATATAACTGTTTGTATCTTTATATATATATATATATATATATATATATATATATATATATATATATATATATATATATATATATATATATATATTTATTTATTTATTTTTTTTTGTCTGCTTGTAATAAATCTAAGAGTCTTTTAGTTGAATCAAAGGGTCAAAAATGAAACTAAATAAATTGATACTTTTTCTGTTTTGATATTTTTAACCAAAAGATTCTAAGCCTGCCCACCACGACAAGGTAGACTCTTTTAGAGCAGGATCTACACTAAACTACACTATGCTAACTTACTGGATGCTAGTCATCATTTCTTTAGTGTTGGATAGCTGTATGAATTAGGTCCCATCCTATACGCTGCCTTCTTTATTTTATCGACTTGTTTACCAAGATCTACCGTATTTTTCGCCGTATAAGACATACTTTTTCTTCCCCAAAACTGGGGGGGGAAAGTTGGTGCGTCTTATACAGCAAATACACATTTTGCCTGCTGCCTCCTGAGTCCTGACGTCGCAATGGGGGCGGCGCCGGTGCGTGCGTCAGTCACGCACCGTCACCGCCCGATCTCCTTCCCGCCGGACCGAGAGAGCCGCCGTCAAAGAAGACAGAAGAGGACGAGAGGAGCAGCGCCGTGGACGGTTCCAGGAATCCCGCCGCCGTCAGAAGAAGAGGACGAGAGGAGCAGCGCCGTGGACGTCTCACAGGCAGCCCAGGAGAGCAGGTAAGTGAGCCGACCTGTGCCATGCCTAAAGCACCACCTGTGCCATGCCTGTAGCACCACCTGTGCCATGCCTAAAGCACCACCTGTGCCATGCCTGTACCCTCACCTGTGCCATGCCTGTACCCTCACCTGTGCCATTGCCATGCCTATACCCTCACCTGTGCCATGCCTATACCCTCACCTGTGCCATGCCTGTACCACCACCTGTGCCATGCCTGTACCATCACCTGTGCCATGCCTGTACCATGCCTATACCCTCACCTGTTGATATAAAATATTTTACTGCAGTTTTTGGTTCAGAATCTTTTTTTCTAGATTTTCCTCCTTTAAAATTGGGTGCGTCTTATATGCCGGTGCATCTTATACGGCGAAAAATGCGGTATATAAGAGAAACCCTTTTCTTACACAAAATGGACATCAGATTTGGAACGGCTGATACTGTTACAATATGGCGGGTGATGTGGTGGTCAGCAATGATCATCTGTCATTTCCGTACACATTGTACTAAATATGAAAGAAGGGTGTAGGGCGGTATACAGATGAGGAATGAAAGCATACAGAGGGTGTAGGGAAGTATATAGATGAAGAATGAACGCATACAGAGGGTGTAGGGAAGTATACAGATGAGGAAAGAAAGCATACAGAGGGTGTAGGGAAGTATATAGATGAGGAATGAAAGCATGCAGAGGGTGTAGGGAGGTATATAGATGAGGAATGAAAGCATACGGAGGGTGTAGGGAAGTATATAGATGAAGAATGAACGCATACAGAGGGTGTAGGGAAGTATACAGATGAGGAAAGAAAGCATACAGAGGGTGTAGGGAAGTATATAGATGAGGAATGAAAGCATGCAGAGGGTGTAGGGAGGTATATAGATGAGGAATGAAAGCATACAGAGGGTGTAGGGAGGTATATAGATGAGGAATGAAAGCATACAGAGGGTGTAGGGAGGTATATAGAGGAGTAATGAAAGCATACAGAGGGTGTAGGGTGGTGTACAGATGAGGAATGAAAGCATACAGAGGGTGTAGGGAGGTATATAGATGAGGACTGAGAGCATACAGAGGGTGTAGGGAGGTGTACAGATGAGGAATGAAAGCATACAGAGGGGGTAGGGAGAAATAAAGATGAGGAATAAAAGCATACAGAGGGTGTAGGGCGGTACATAGATGAGGAATGAAAGCATGCAGAGGGTGTAGGGAGGAATAAAGATGAGGAATAAAAGCATACAGAGGGTATAGGGCGGTATATAGATGAGGAATGAAAGCATACAGAGGGTGTAGGGAAGTATATAGATGAGGAATGAAAGCATACAGAGGGTGTAGGGAGGAATACAGATGAGGAATGAAAGCATACAGAGGGTGTAGGGAAGTATATAGATGAGGAATGAAAGCATACAGAGGGTAAAGGGAAGTATATAGATGATGAATGAAAGCATACAGAGGGTGTAGGGAGATATACAGATGAGGAATAAAAGCATACAGAGGGTGTAGGGAGATATACAGGTGAGGAATGAAAGCATACAGAGGGTGTAGGGAGGTATATAGATGAGGAATGAAAGCATACAGAGAGTGTAGGGCGGTGTATAGATGAGGAATGAAAGCATACAGAGGGTGTAGGGAGGTATAGAGATGAGGAATGAAAGCATACAGAGGATGTAGGGGGGTATATAGATGAGGAATGAAAGCATTTAGAGGGTGTAGGGAGGAATATAGATGAGGAATGAAAGCATACAGAGGGTGTAGGGAGATATACAGATGAGGAATGAAAGCATACAGAGGGTGTAGGGAGGAATATAGATGAGGAATAAAAGCATACAGAGGGTGTAGGGTGGTATATAGAGATGAGGATTGAAAGCATACAGAGGGTGTAGGGAGGTATATAGAGATGAGGAATAAAAGCATACAGAGGGTGTAGGGAGGTATACAGATGAGGGATGAAAGCATACAGGGGGTGTAGGGAGGTATATAGAGATGAGGAATAAAAGCATACAGAGGGTGTAGGGAAGTATACAGATGAGGAATGAAGCATACAGAGGGTGTAGGGAAGTATACAGATGAGGAATGAAGCATACAGAGGGTGTAGGGAATATATAGATGAGGAATGAAAGCATACAGAGGGTGTAGGGAATATATAGATGAGGAATGAAAGCATACAGAGGGTGTAGGGAGGAATATAGATGAGGAATGAAAGCATACAGAGGGTGTAGGGAGGAATATAGATGAGGAATGAAAGCATACAAAGGGTGTAGGTCTGTATATAGATGAGTAATGAAAGCATACAGAGGGTGTAGGGAATATATATATTAGGAATGAAAGCATACAGAGGGTGTAGGGAGGAATATAGATGAGGAATGAAAGCATACAGAGGGTGTAGGGAGGAATATAGATGAGGAATGAAAGCATACAGAGGGTGTAGGGAATATATAGATGAGGAATGAAAGCATACAGAGGGTGTAGGGAATATATAGATGAGGAATGAAAGCATACAGAGGGTGTAGGGAGGTATATAGATGAGGAATGAAAGCATACAGAGGGTGTAGGGGGGTATATAGATGAGGAATGAGAGTATACAGAGGGTGTAGGGAGGTATACAAATCAAAGCATACAGAGGGTGTAGGGAGGTATACAGATGAGGAATGAAAGCATACAGAGGGTGAAGGGAGGTATACGAATGAAAGCATACAGAGGGTGTAGGGAGGTATCCAGAACATGCAGCCCACTGCCCCCGTATACTGCTAACTGCTCTCCCCCTGTATACTGCTCACTGCTCTTCCCCTGTATACTGCTCACTGCTCTCCCCCTGTATACTGCTAACTGCTCTCCCCCTGTATACTGCTCACTGCTCTCCCCCTGTATACTGCTCACTGCTCTCCCCCTGTATACTGCTAACTGCTCTCCCCCTGTATACTGCACACTGCTCTCCCCCTGTATACTGCACACTGCTCTCCCCCTGTATACTGCACACTGCTCTCCCCCTGTATACTGCTCACTGCTCTCCCCTTGTATACTGCTAACTGCTCTCCCCCTGTATACCGCTCACTGCTCTCCCCCTGTATACTGCTAACTGCTCTCCCCCTGTATACTGCTCACTGCTCTCCCCCTGTATACTGCACACTGCTCTCCCCCTGTATACTGCACACTGCTCTCCCCCTGTATACTGCTCACTGCTCTCCCCCTGTATACTGCTCACTGCTCTCCCCCTGTATACTGCTCACTGCTCTCCCCCTGTATACTGCTCTCCCCCTGTATACTGCTCACTGCTCTCCCCCTGTATACTGCTCACTGCTCTCCCCTTTATACTGCACACTGCTCTCCCCCTGTATACTGCACACTGCTCTCCCCCTGTATACTGCACACTGCTCTCCCCTGTATACTGCACACTGCTCTCCCCCTGTATACTGCTCACTGCTCTCCCCTTTATACTGCACACTGCTCTCCCCCTGTATACTGCACACTGCTCTCCCCCTGTATACTGCACACTGCTCTCCCCCTGTATACTGCTCACTGCTCTCCCCCTGTATACTGCTCACTGCTCTCCCCTGTATACTGCACACTGCTCTCCCCTGTATACTGCACACTGCTCTCCCCCTGTATACTGCTCACTGCTCTCCCCCTGTATACTGCTCACTGCTCTCCCCTGTATACTGCTCTCCCCCTGTATACTGCTCACTGCTCTCCCCCTGTATACTGCTCACTGCTCTCCCCCTGTATACTGCTCACTGCTCTCCCCCTGTATACTGCACACTGCTCTCCCCCTGTATACTGCACACTGCTCTCCCCCTGTATACTGCACACTGCTCTCCCCCTGTATACTGCACACTGCTCTCCCCCCTGTATACTGCACACTGCTCTCCCCCCTGTATACTGCACACTGCTCTCCCCCCTGTATACTGCACACTGCTCTCCCCCTGTATACTGCACACTGCTCTCCCCCTTGTATACTGCACACTGCTCTCCCCCTGTATACTGCACACTGCTCTCCCCTTGTATACTGCACACTGCTCTCCCCCCTGTATACTGCACACTGCTCTCCCCCTGTATACTGCACACTGCTCTCCCCCCTGTATACTGCACACTGCTCTCCCCCTGTATACTGCACACTGCTTTCCCCCTGTATACTGCTCACTGCTCTCCCCCTGTATACTGCTCACTGCTCTCCCCCTGTATACTGCTCACTGCTCTCCCCTGTATACTGCTCACTGCTCTCCCCCTGTATACTGCTCACTGCTCTCCCCCTGTATACTGCACACTGCTCTCCCCCTGTATACTGCACACTGCTCTCCCCCCTGTATACTGCACACTGCTCTCCCCCCTGTATACTGCACACTGCTCTCCCCCCTGTATACTGGACACTGCTCTCCCCCTGTATACTGCACACTGCTCTCCCCCCTGTATACTGCACACTGCTCTCCCCCCTGTATACTGCACACTGCTCTCCCCCTGTATACTGCACACTGCTCTCCCCCTGTATACTGCACACTGCTCTCCCCCCTGTATACTGCACACTGCTCTCCCCCCTGTATACTGCACACTGCTCCCCCCCTGTATACTGCTTACTGCTCACTGCTCTCCCCCTGTATACTGCACACTGCTCTCCCCCCTGTATACTGCTCACTGTTCTCCCCCTGTATACTGCACACTGCTCTCCCCCTGTATACTGCACACTGCTCTCCCCCTGTATACTGCTCACTGCTCTCCCCCTGTATACTGCTCACTGCTCTCCCCCTGTATACTGCACACTGCTCTCCCCCCCTGTATACTGCACACTGCTCTCCCCTGTATACTGCTCACTGTTCTCCCCCTGTATACTGCACACTGCTCTCCCCCTGTATACTGCACACTGCTCTCCCCCTGTATACTGCTCTTCCCCCCTGTATATTGCTTCCTGCCCTCCCCCCACTGTATACTGCCCCCGTATATTGCCCATTGTCCCCCCCCCACTGTATACTGCCCACTGCTCCCCCTCCGTATAGTGCTGACTGCCCCCCTCCCCATTGTATAATGCTTCACCGGTGGAGCTTTAGGGGTCTCAGTAGCGACCCTGCCCATGCTGCAGGGAGACAGTGCGGCCTCCCTGTCACTAGGAGCAGCGCCAGGGGGGTGCTACAGAGCCTCAAAAAAAAAAAAAAGTCGCACTTGCAACTGGGCCCTGGAATTCCGCCCCTGTGGGGGGCCCCGCAGCTGAACATGTGAAAGGGTTCTGCCTCGGGACCTTAATGAAGGGCCCCGCAATGGGAGTAAAGGGTCCCAGGATCAGTGAAAAGGACACCAGGATTAGAGGTCAGGGGCGACCTTCATGGTTTCTTGCACCAGACCATGAAGGTTCTGATTATGCCTCTGCTCCTATCCATCTTATTTCTGCTGGCCCTGGGCCCCTGTCCTCTCTCCTGTTCCCTCTGTGCTCTCTCACTGCCCCCCCCCCCCTCTCCCGCAGCGCTTCTGGGTGCCCCTACCCCACTCCCGCCAAGTGCTGCGGGTGACCTGTCAGGTTGAAGAGCGGGGAAGGGGCTAATAAATATGTGATTTACCGGCCCCTTCCTTGTCTATATAGACAGTTAGTGATTGGTACTGATCACTGGCTTTGTCCATTCATAACTGAGGCATAGTAAACTCTTTATTATACTTCAGTTTATGAATGATGGGGAAGCCTCTGTACAGAGCTATTCCTTTTCATTCATTCTGTGCAGCGGAGGCTGCAGATTAAATAGGTTGTACACCGAGAAAAAAAAAATTTCTCTTCTTTACATCCTGAAAGAGAAACCCATAATGAGCTAGTATGCATCGCATACTAGCTCATTATGAAATACTTACCTTAGAACGAGCTCCCGCCGTGCCGTCCGCTTACCTGTATGACGGGCGACATGTATAGTCGCCCGTCTTCCGGGATCGCGGCATCCGGCCATCTGATTGGCCGGAGCCGCGGTGACGTCACTCCCGCGCACGCGCGCGGGAGCCGACGGTCACGGCACAGGGCTCTGAAGGAACGGCACGATCTGCCGTTCCTTCAGAGCGCATGCGCCAGTGACGTCACTGGCTGCATTAAAGGTAAATATCTCCTAAACGGTGCATGTTTAGGAGATATTTACAGTACCTATAGGTAAGCCTTAATATAGGCTTACCTATAGGTACAACTTCCTGAGGAGGGTTTACTTCCTCTTTAAGGGCTGTGTCCTCAATCTCATTTCTCTGTCGCAAAGGTGAAATATCAGAGGTCTGTTTGGACTTCTGATATCTCACCAAAGCCCCCCCCCCCCCCTCCCCAACGGGACTCCTAAAAAAAAAAACAATTGTAAAAAATAATAAAAAATAAAATTGAGAAAAAAAAAATAATCAAAATAAAATAAATAAACTACTGACACCAGTGGCAGGACTACTGGGGTCGCAAATGTCGCACTTGTGACTGGGCCCTGGCATTCTCCCCCCAGGCTCCAAGGGAAGGGCACCCGGGCTCAGGGCTGCTCAGTCTAAAATGCCCGTGCCTATTTTTTGTCCCAGTCCAGGCCTGCTGCAGGTGACGGGGATGAATTTATGTATCCCCCTCCATAGGCGTGCACATAATCACCTCCTGCACATTACATACTTCCCGACACTGACTGTCCCGCTGCTGTGAGGACAGACGCGCGGCTTCAGAATACATGCATAACCTCCGAATCTCCATCCCACTTCCCTGGCTGTATCGCTCTATTCCTGCACTATCACTCTATTCCCTCATTCGCTCCGGTCCCCCCTCCTCCTATTTCCTCATTCGCTCCAGTCCCCCCTCCTCCTATTTCCTCATTCGCTCCGGTCCCCCCTCCTCCTATTTCCTCATTCGCTCCAGTCCCCCCTCCTCCTATTTCCTCATTCGCTCCAGTCCCCCCTTCTCCTATTTCCTCATTCGCTCCGGTCCCCCCTCCTCCTATTTCCTCATTCGCTCCGCTCCCCCCTCCCCCTCCTCCTATCTCTATTGCCGTGCTGAGAGAACCCGGAGGGGGGGCACCGTGGGTGGACTAGGCCGGGGGGGGGGGGGGGCAAGGAGAAACTACCCTCTGGGCCTCTCTGAATGCACTGAAAAACGGGAGCTTCCAGGGCCCACACACTATTCAGCCTGTGGAGTGGATCCCTGTACCACATGCACTCGCGCTCCGACAGCGACCTACCCTAGGCCATGGGGTGTAAGAGATGCCAACCGGCTAGATTTACCGAACGCACTCTCGATCCTGCCGCGACCTACCCTGGCCCATGGGGCGTAAGAGATGCCACCAGGCTAGGATTACCGCAAGCACTCGTGTTCCTGCAACGGCCAACCCTGGGTCATGGGGTGTAAGAGATGCCACCCGGCTAGGATTACCTCATGCATTCCCCCTGCTCTTGCAATGGACTACCCTTGCCATGGGACATGAGAGATACCACCCGGCTAGGATCTCGCATTGCTGCAGTGACCTACCTTGGGCAATGGGGCATAAGAGATGCCTCCTGGCTAGGATTACCGCATGCACACTCGCGCTCCTGCAGCAGCCTACCCTGGGTCATGGGGCGTAAGAGCATTACCATATGCACTCCTCGCGCTCCTGCAGCGGTCTGCCATTGGGCGTAAGAGTTACCACTGGGCTAGGATTACTGCACGCGCTCGCGCTTCTGTAGCGATCTATCTTGGGGCGTAAGAAATACCATCAAGCTAGGATTACCACACGCATTTGCGCTTCTGCAGAACCTTCCCCGGGCCCTGGGGCGTAAGAGATGCCACCCAGCTAGGATTACCACACATACTCGAGCTTCTGCAGTGGCCTAACCTGGGCCATGGGGCATAAGAGATGCCACTCGGCTAGGATTACCGCACGCACTCGTGCTCCTGGAGTGACCTACACTGGGCCATGGTTCGTAAGATGCCACCCAGGTAAGATTACCGCATGCACTACTTGCGCTCCTGCAGAGGCCTACCCTCCTGCAGCGATCTACCCTTTCTTGTGGGGCGTAAGAGATGCCACCCACCTAGGATTACTGCATGCACTTGCTCTTCTGCAGTGGCTGACCCTGGGCAATGGGGCGTAAGAGATGCCACCTGGCTAGGATTAATACTCACCCTCCTGCAGTGACCTACCCTGGGCCATGGGGCGTAAGAGCTGCCACCCGGCTAGGATTACCTAGCGCTCCTGCAGTGACCTACCCTGGGCCATGGGGCATAAGAGGTGCCATCTGGCTAGGATTGCCGCATGCACTCGTGCACCTGCAGCGGCATACCCTGGGCCATGGGGCATTGTTAAGGTCTTACCTTTAAAAAGCGCAAAATAAAGTGGGATTTAGAAGGTAGCCACTGATAACCCCATGGAAGAACTCACGTTTTGATACAATAAAAATTGATTACATTTGAACAACGTTAAAATGTACTAAAATCAATTCATGCAAAAAATTGTATGAAAATACACAAAGGTACAAAACAATATCTCCCCATTGTGAAACAAGATCTCTCCCATTGAGGGTGAGGGAGGGGGATGACAGACAGGGAGGGGGGGTGACAACGTCCACTGCCCTACTGACACCGTCCTCTGCCCTACTGACACTGCCCTACTGACACTGTCCTCTGCCCTACTGATAACCATCCTCTTGTTTACTGACACCGTCCTCTGCCCCGCTGACACCGTCCGCTGACGCCATCCACTGCCCCGCTGACACCGTCCACTGCCCCGCTGACACTGTCCACGGCCCCGCTGACACCATCCACGGCTCTACTGACACCCTACTTATGTCCTACTGACACCATACACTGCCCTACTGACACCATACACTCAGTGGTGGGATTCAGCCGGTTCGCACCGGTTCCATAGAACCGGTTGCTAAATTTCTGCAAGTTCGCAGAACCAGCTGTTCCCTCTAAGCTGCCACAGACGTGGCGGCCGGGGAACAGAGCAGTGCGCCACAAGCCCGCCCATTCTGTGACAATAGCGAATAAAAATTCGCTATTGTCACACGGATTCTCCTCCTGGCCAATCAGGGAGCAGGTCCTCCCGCTTCTTGATTGGCCGAAAGGCAAACCCCGTGCCATTGGCCAAGGAGGCGGGAGGACTGAGGAGAAGTGGGGAGCCGGGGACTGAAGAGAAGCTGCCGTGGTGACCGTCCATGAAGTAAGTGCACGGGTCTCGCGGGGGGAACGCTGGCACTCTGCAATGATTGGGGGCAATGCTGTGGCACTCTGCAATTATTAGGGGCAATGCAATGATTGGGGGCAATGCTGTGGGCACTCTGCAATGATTGGGGGCATTGCTGTGGACACTCTGCAATCATTGGGGGCAATGCTGTGGGCACTCTGCAATCATTGGGGGCAATGCTGTGAGCACTCTGCAATCATTGGGGGCAATGCTGTGAGCATTCAGCAATGATTGGGGTCAATGCTGTGAGCACTCTGCAATGATTGGGGGCAATGCTGTGGTCACTGTGCATTGAAAGGGGGCACGCTGGTCACTGTGCATTGAAAAGGGGGCACGCTGGTCACTGTGCATTGAAAGGGGGGCACGCTTGTCACTGTGCATTGAAAGGGGGGCACGCTGGTCACTGTACATTGAAAGGGGGGGCATGCTGGTCACTGTGCATTGAAAGGGGGGCATGCTGGTCACTGTGCATTGAAAGGGGGGCACGCTGGTCACTGTGCATTGAAAGGGGGGCACGCTGGTCACTGTGCATTGAAAGGGGGCACGCTGGTCACTGTGCATTGAAAGGGGCATGCTGGTCACTGTGCATTGAAAGGGGGGCACGCTGGTCACTGTGCATTGAAAGAGGGCACGCTGGTCACTGTGCATTGAAAGGGGCATGCTGGTCACTGTGCATTGAAAGGGGGGCACGCTGGTCATTCTGCTGGGAAAGTCGGAACTGGTTACTAAAATTTTTGAATCCTACCACTGCATACAGTGCCCTACTGACACCCTCCTTATGTCCTACTGACACCATACACTGCCCTACTAACACCGTCCACTGCCCTACATTACCTGAGGCAGTGTTGGGGTAGTTACTAGTTACTTCTGTAAATTGTAATGAGATTACTTTACTAGTTACTGCATTTGAAAAGTAACTTCACTACTTATTACTTTACTTTCCTCTTTCTTAATTGACCGTGTAGAAGAAGATACATGACACTCTTTCTGCATAGAGTTTATTGTATAAACACAGGCTTTGGGAAACATGAGAACAAAACCTGAAAAAACAGAATAAAACATAAAGTGCAACAAAAAGTCATAAACTTCATCCCTCTCTATTCTTCGAAATAACGATTGTATCGCACAGCTTGGGTAACGCAGGAAAGCGCGTTCCTATAGTCTAGTAAAGTAGTGTAGTTACCAATATTAGTATTGTAACTAGTTACTTTACTTAGTTACCAAAAAAGTAATGTAGTTACTGTAATCATTTACTTTGTAACTAGTTACCCCCAACACTGACCTGAGGAAAAAAAAAATATATATATACATACATACAAACATACATACAATGTACATATTACCTAAATATATTTACATATTGTACATATTACCTGAATATATATATATATATATATATATATATATATATATATATATATATATACTGTGCATTTGACCTGAATATATATATACGGTACATATTACCTGTAAAAAAAAAATATATATATATATATAGATATATGTATCCACACACTGTACATATTGCTTGAATATATATATATAGTACATATTGCCTGAATATATATAATATATTGATAAGGAATGTAGATAATGACAGAGTCTCTTTCATGGTAAATATATACAGTACATGGAAATGATCAGATTGGGGGGAATTTCCTCCCTTCAGTAATCACTGACCAATGGCGGTTTCTTCTTAAACTGATGAAATCGGTGGGTGGCGCAGCCGGGTCGGATCCGCCCACAGTTTCCTCCTATCCCCTAGTAAAAATGTCCGACTCGGCTTCAGTAAATGCCCGCCCCTCTCTGAAGACATTAGGGTGGGCGTGACGGAGAACAGCCGATTCGCGTCCTGCTCCTCCAGCCGTCAATCACAGACTGATCCCCGCCCCCGCCGTGTAACGTACTTAAGTAACACCCTCTCGCACTTGATTGGCTGTCTCGCTGGCAAGCTCCGCCCCCCTCAATGCTGCCCTGCTAGTGGGCGTGGCCTATCGAATCGCGCTTCCTCTGCTGCAGGCTCCCGTGAACCGGAAGTGACGAGGTGGGTTTTTCTCACGGGTAGTTAATTTTCACGGAACACCGGGCTGTTATTGGTGAAGGACCCACAACATGTTCCAGGGACGGCTGTTTGCACGGTTGCTAAGTCCCAGCATGCTGTGTGTGTTTCCATACAAAGACTGGGCTTTAGATCAATTATAGATTTTTCTTTAAAACACACTTGTACCAGCGCCCACTTTCTTGTCTTTACATTTTGCAAAAGTGGTCACACCCATTTCTTTGTGGGCAGCAGGTCACTTGAAAAAGTGTTATTTCACCCCCCCCCCCTTTTTTTGTAGTAAGAGAAGTTTTTTGTATGTAGATGGGCTTTTAGGTGAGAGTATTCCTGGCATGTGGGTGAGGGGCCTTCCATTGCTTTGGAACTCTGGACTTACTGTGTTGCATTTTTTTTTTTTGGTGGAGAGAATTTGAAGAAGATGCTTTCATGTAAGAAACTTAAATTAACCTCTTCAAGACCAGGCCTATTTCTGACATTTTGTGTTTACAAGTTTAAAATCAGTATTTCTCTATCGTTCATTGACCACTTTACCACGGGAGGATTTTGCTGTCTTACGTCTGGGCCACTTTTTGCGATTCAGCGCTGTGCGAATTTAACTGACAATTGCGCGGTCGTGCGACGCCTTACCCAAACGAAATTTACGTCCTTTTTTTCCCACAAACAGAGCTTTTTTTTGGTGGTATTTGATCACCTGTGCGATTTTTACTTTTTGCGCTATAAACAAAAAAAGAGTGTTTATTTTAAAAAAATAATATTTTTAACATTTTTTTTATATGAAATCCCCCCCCCCCAAAAAAAAAAATGTAAAAATCAAAATTTTTTTACATTTTTTGGCCAATTTGTTTTCTGCTACATATGTTTGGTAAAAAAAAAAATCACAATAAGCGTATTTTGATTGGTTTGTGCAAAAGTTATCGTGTTTACTAACTAAGGGAAAGATTTCTGTCATTTTTGGTGTTTTTTTTTTTTTTTAATACGTAATGGCGGCGATCTGCGATTTTTTTTTTTTTTTTTTTTTTTTGCGGGACTGCGACATTGCGGCGGACAGATTGGACCCTTGACTGACATTTTTTACACTTTTGGGGTACCAGTGACATTACTACAGTAATCAGTGCTAAAAATATGCACTGTTACTGTAAAAATGATACTGGCAGGGAAGGGGTTAATTTTTATTGGAGAGGGAGGGGGTAATGTATGCCTGGTGCGGGGGGAGGTGACTGAGTGACACAGGGACAGATCGCATGTTCAGCTATGCTGAACCCTGCAATCTGTCACTATTTGTCACTCAGGAGATCCGCCCGCTCTGTTTACACAAGCGGGCGGATCTCCAAACTCGATTCCCCGGCGAATGGGGGGGCCGCGGCTCCTCCCTTGGCCCGACTCCCACTGTGACTGAAAACAGCAGGAGCGTGGCTCCGGCGGCACGCGAGCGCCGACTACAAGGGGAGGAGTCCAGCGACGTAGGTCTACGTTGCTGGACGGAATCTAGCCACTTTGCCGCAGTACAGTCCCAGTGACTGGTCGGCAAGTGGTTAACGGACGCAGTTCTCTCTGATTCATATCAGTAGCAGTGGCGGCCGGTGTATTGAGGGCGCCCCCCCATCCATGCATCCAACCCCCCTAATCTACATGCAGGGGCACTGCCCCCCCATCCATGCGTCCGGCCCCCTAATCTACATGCAGGGGCGCCGGACGCATGGAGCTTAATGAGGTTTTTTTTAAATCACGTGACCAGAGGCTCTAATAGGATGATGCAAAGGGTGGAGCCGGGGCGCAGAGCAGTGCGCCCCGAGCCCACCCATTGTATGACAATAGCGAATGAAAATTCGCTATTGTCATACTGATCCTCCTTCTGGCCAATCAGGAATCGCGTCTGATACGCGCTTCCTGATTGGCTGCAAGGCAAACCCCATGCCATTGGCTGAGGAGGAGGCGGGAGGACTGGAGGAGACGCGCCACCGGGACTGAGGAGGAGCCGTCCGCTGCTGCTCCAGGTAAGTAAGGGGGCACGCACGCTGATCTCTGCATTGGGGGAATGTATGCTGGTCACTGCACTGAAGGGAGCATGCACGCTGATCTCTGCATTGGGGGAATGTACGCTGGTCACTGCATTGAAAGGGGGCATGTACGCTGGTCACTGCATTGAAAGGGGGCATGTACGCTGGTCACTGCATTGAAAGGGGGCACACTGGTCACTGTGCATTGAAAGGGGGCACACTGGTCACTGTGCATTGAAAGGGGGAACACTGGTCACTGTGCATTGAAAGGGGGCACACTGGTCACCGTGCATTGAAAGGGGGGTCACGATTCATTGGAAGGGGGCACGCTGGTCTCTCTGCATTGAAAGGGGGCACTCTGGTCTCTCTGCATTGAAAGGGGGCACACTATACCTTAATTACTGAAGGCCCCTTTCACACTTTTGCGACCTCAAAGTCACGCAATTTTTTACAGCGTTTTTTGCCGCAAAGCAATGCCCATTACATTTTTCTGTTTGTGCCCCCCCCCCCCCAAAAATGTTGAGCACCAGCCGCCACTGATCAGTAGGGTAATACTGCCCCCTACAGGAGTAGGACACTAGGCAGAAAAAAGCTCTGGCTACGCCTATGGGCAGTCCCGGAGGGTACACCCTCTCTCTTCCTACATAGGATGTCAGTTTTTATCTGCCTAGTAAGGAGTAAGGACCTAGTTTCTTGCTGGGATCTTTTGGTCCACGCTGGGACGGCCACGACATAGTCCCACTGGACGGGGACTGGCCCCGCAAGTTAAACAACTCGCCAGGAGGCACACGACAGGGTTTAGACTGATGTCACAGCGTTCCTATTTGGCCGTCAGCCCCTCTACTCTGGTAGCGCGGGGTCCTGTCAAGAGATGGCGCCCGCCTGGGTTCCCGGTATGGTGAGTAAATGTTGTCCCCCCCCCTGGCGGATTTTGGGACGGCCACGGGCCCTTTCAGCAACCGTAAAAAAGGATGGAAGAATGGCCCCTGACAGTAGGTCCTCCCTGAGAGAAAGTCCCCAGAGAGTGTCTGCGACTAGCCTGCCCAGTTTATGAATGATGGGGAAGCCTCTGTACAGAACTATTCCTTTTCATTCATTCTGTGCAGCGGAGGCTGCAGATTAAGGGCTGTGTCCTCAATCTCATTTCTCTGTCGCAAAGGTGAAATATCAGAGGTCTGTTTGGACTTCTGATATCTCACCAAAGCCCCCCCAACGGGACTCCTAAAAAAAAAATTGAGAAAAAAAAAAATAATCAAAATAAAATAAAAAAAACTACTGACACCAGTGGCAGGACTACCGGGGTCACAAATGTCCCACTTGCGACTGGGCCCTGGCATTCTCCCTCCAGGCTCCAAGGGAAGGGCACCTGGGCTCAGGGCTGCTCAGTCTAAAATGCCTGTGCCTATTTTTTGTCCCAGTCCAGGCCTGCTGCAGGTGACAGGGATAAATGTATGTATCCCCCTCCATAGGCGTGCACATAATCACCTCCTGCACATTACATACTTCCCGACACTGACTGTCCCGCTGCTGTGAGGACAGACGCATGGCTTCATAATACATGCATAACCTCCGAATCTCCATCCCACTTCCCTGGCTGTATCACTCTATTCCTGCACTATCGCTCTATTCCCTCATTCGCTCCAGTCCCCCCTTCTCCTATTTCCTCATTCGCACCGGTCCCCCCTTCCTTCTCCTATTTCCTCATTCGCTCCGGTCCCCCCTCCTCCTATCTCTATTGCCGTGCTGAGAGAACCCGGAGGGGGGGGGGCCCGGCGGTGGACCGGGGGGGTTGGGGGCAGGGAGAAACTTCCCTCTGGGCCTCTCTGAATGCACTGAAAAACGGCTGCTTCCAGGGCCCACACACTATTCAGCCTGTGGAGTGGATCACTGTTCCACACGCACTCGCGCTCCTACAGCGACCTACCCTAGGCCATGGGGTGTAAGAGATGCCACCCGGCTAAATTTACAGAATGCACTCGCGATCCTGCCGCGACCTATCCTGGCCCATTGGGCGTAAGAGATGCCACCCGGCTAGGATTACTGCAAGCACTCGTGTTCCTGCAACGGCCTAACCTGGGCCATGGGGCGTAAGAGATGCTACCCGCCTAGGGTTATCGCACGCACTCCCGCTACTGCAGCAGCCTACCAGGCTAGGAATACCGCAAGCATACCTTGTGCTCCTGCGGATGCCGAATCTCCTGCAACAGCCTACCCTGGGTCATAGGGTGTAAGAGATGCCCACCCGGCTAGGATTACCTCATGCACTCCCCCTGCTCTTGCAATGGCCTACCCTTGCCATGGGACATGAGAGATGCCACCCGCACTCGCATTGCTGCAGTGACCTACCTTTGACATAAGAGATGCCTCCTGGCTAGGATTACCGCACGCACACTCGCGCTCTTGCAGCAGCCTACCCTGGGTCATGGGGCGCAAGAGCATTACCATATGCACTCCTCGCGCTCCTGCAGCGGTCGGCCATTGGGCATAAGAGCTACCACTGGGCTAGGATTACTGCACGCACTCGCGCTTCTGTAGTGATCTATCTTGGGGCGTAAGAAATACCATCAAGCTAGGATTACCACACGCATTCGCGCTTCTGCAGAACCTTCCCTGGTCCCTGGGGCGTAATAGATGCCACCCAGCTAGGATTACCACACATACTCGAGCTTCTGCAGTGGCCTGCCATGGGGCATAAGAGATGCCACTCGGCTATGATTACTGCACGCACTCATGCTCCTGCAGCGATTTACCCTGGCCTATGTGGCATAAGAGATGCCACCTGGGTAGGATAACTGCATGCACTCGTGCTCCTGCAGTGACCTACACTGGGCCATGGTTCGTAAGATGCCACCCAGGTAGGATTACCGCATGCACTCCTTGCGCTCCTGCAGAGGCCTACCCTCCTGCAGCGATCTACCCTTTCTCGTGGGGCGTAAGAGATGCCACCCACCTAGGATTACTGCATGCACTTGCTCTCTTGCAGTGGCTGACCCTGGGCAATGGGGCGTAAGAGATGCCACCTGGCTAGGATTAATACTCACCCTCCTGCAGTGACCTACCCTGGGCCATGGGGCGTAAGAGCTGCCACCCGGCTAGGATTACCGCACGCACTAGCGCTCCTGCAGTGACCTATCCTGGGCCATGGGGCATAAGAGGTGCCATCTGGCTAGGATTGCCGCATGCACTCATGCACCTGCAGCAGCCTGCCATGGGGCATTGTTAAGGTCTTACCTTTAAAAAGCGCAAAAGAAAGTGGGATTTTGAAGGTAGCCACTGATAACTCCATGGATGAACTCACGTTTTGATACAATAAAAATTCATTACGTTTGAACAACGTTAAAATGTACTAAAATCAATTCATGCAAAAAATTGTATGAAAATACACAAAGGTACAAAACAATTTCTTCCCATTGTGAAACAAGATCTCTCCCATTGAGGGTGAGGGAGGGGATGACAGACAGGGAGGGGGGGTGACAACGTCCACTGCCCTACTCACACCGTCCTCTGCCCTACTCACACCGTCCTCTGCCCTACTCACACTGTCCTCTGCCCTACTCACACCGTACACTGCTCTACTGACACCATACACTCAGTGGTGGGATTCAGACGGTTTGCACCGGTTCCATAGAACCGGTTGCTAAATTTCTGCAAGTTCGCAGAACCGGCTGTTCCCTCTAAGCTGCTACAGACGTGGCGGCCGGGGAGCAGAGCAGTACACCCCGAGCCCGCCCAATTTTTGACAATAGCGAATGAAAATTTGCTATTGTCACACGGATCCTCCTCCTGGCCAATCAGGGAGCGGGTCCTCCCGCTTCCTGATTGGCCGAAAGGCAAACCCCGTGCCATTGGCCAAGGAGGCGGGAGGACTGAGGAGAAGTGGGGAGCCGGGGACTGAAGAGAAGCTGCCGTGGTGACCGTCCGTGAGGTAAGTGCACGAGTCTTGCGGGGGGAACGCTGGCACTCTGCAATGATTGGGGGGCAATGCTGTGGCACTCTGCATTGATTGGGGGCAATGCTGTGGGTACTCTGCAATGATTGGGGGCAATGCTGTGGGCACTCTGCAATGATTGGGGGCAATGCTGTGGGCACTCTGCAATGATTGGGGGCAATGCTGTGGCACCCTGCAATGATTGGGGGCAATGCTGTGGCACCCTGCAATGATTGGGGGCAATGCTGTGGCACTCTGCAATGATTGGGGCAATGCTGTGAGCACTCTGCAATGATTGGGGGCAATGCTGTGGTCACTGTGCATTGAAAGGGGGGCACGCTGGTCATTGTGCATTGAAAGGGGAGCACGTAGCGCTGGTCACTGTGCATTGAAAGGGGGGCATGCTGGTCACTGCATTGAAAGGGGGGCACGCTGGTCACTGTGAAATGAAAGGGGGCATGCTGGTCTCTCTGCATTGAAAGGGGGCACGCTGGTCACTGTGCATTAAAAGGGGCACGCTGGTCACTGTGCATTGAAAGGGGGGCACGCTGGTCACTGTGCATTGAAAGGGGGGCACGCTGGTCACTGTGCATTGAAAGGGGGGCACGCTGGTCACTGTGCATTGAAAGGGGGGCACGCAGCGATGGTCACTGTGCATTGAAAGGGGGGCACGCAGCGATGGTCACTGTGCATTGAAAGGGGGGCACGCAGCGATGGTCACTGTGCATTGAAAGGGGGGCACGCTGGTCACTGTGCATTGAAAGGGGGGCACGCTGGTCACTGTGCATTGAAAGGGGGGCACGCTGGTCACTGTGCATTGAAAGGGGGGCACGCTGGTCACTGTGCATTGAAAGGGGGGCACGCTGGTCATTCTGCATTAAAAGGGGGCACGCTGGTTACTGTGCATTGAAAGGGGGCATGCTGGTCATTCTGCTGGGAAACTCATAACTGGTTACTAAAATCAACACACATAAGAAATGCTTTCAATAATCTCATGAGCACAAAGTGGCTTTTTCATTTTGACAAACACTTTCATTCATTAGTGAACTGGTGATTTTGCTTTAGGAACCAACAGACCCAATTAATTACTTTGCTGGGCGTTTCCTATACTGGGTGGGTGTAGTTTAACCAATGTTATATTAAGGCATGTTTAAGAGCAGATAATTTGGCCTCTGGCAGGGACACGTCTTTATGTCCGAATTTGCTTTTGGGGGTGGGGGTTTGCTGGCATGCCTAAGGACACATATTGTAGTAAGTGTATTTTGTTAGAGGAATACTTTTCAGGCTCTAAATGTTTGGTATAGTTTTTGCAAAGTATGTTTTTCTGCACTCTATACATGTGTTTTTTTATTTTCATGCCTCTGTGTAGCTGTATGTTCTACTGATTTGATGGTATTTAAAATGGAAAGGCAGGCTCATGCAAACAATAACCATAAAAGTATGTTGGGTATGTTTTATGCTTAATACTAAGGTGTCTACAACTTATTTTGCTTGACTGTTGGATATTGTAAGCTCTATCTATTCATCATATGTTGTATCTTTGCACTGTAATTTGAATAAAGATTACTGGATTTGGGGGGGGGGGGGCATTTTACCTGCCTGCTTGAGTGATTACTGATGTTTTATACATGTTCAATAAAGCTTATTTGTACACAGCTCCTGTTTTTTTTTTTTTTCTTTTCTTTTCTTAATTTTTGTCTGGATGTAATTCAGATATCTTTTGAATGTAATCCATTGTTTGTGTGTGTGCAATGCCAGTACAGTATGAACATGGTTATGGCTCCGTCCCTGGAAAGCGGCAGGGGTATGGTTTCTCCCTTTACTCCAGCGAAGTGTGTGGGGGGGGGGGGGGGGTGGCATGTGTGTGTGTGTGTGTGGGGGGGGGGGGGGGATGGTGTGTGTGGGGCTAAATTGTAAGAAATAATTAAAGTGTGTATGTATAGATTTAGCAAAAAATATATAAAAATTAAGGAATAAAACAAAATTTCTGTTCAGCCTCTGTGGATGAATGTAACCACAGAAATTTAATAAAAAATCACTAACAATGATTACTAAATAAAAGATTACTACAGCACTGTATTCATGCATGACTGACTCACGTTTTTAGTTGGCCTAGGTCAGTGATAATGAACCTTGGCAACACAGGTGTTTTAACATTTCCCATTATGCTCCCCTATACTGCAGAGTACATGAGCATTATGGGAAATGTAGGGCAAAAAGATCTAGGGGGGTTAGGGATTACCATCACTGACCTAGGCAAAACATTTCCAAGACATTTTAGTTGTCTGTGTGCACCATTTTTAAAATAAAGCAAAATCCCTTTAAAATAAATTGCAAATGGCACATAGGCGTTTGCCCTGGACCAGAATGACACCAAATTGGGTTGCACACATTCCAGGAAGTGGTCACAATCAATATGAAGAAATGGCATTCATATGAAAAGTAAGTGTGGGGGGGGGGTCTGTGCTTGTAATCAGAGCATTGATTGCCAGTGCAGACTCTTGGGGGATGCCACTAGAGCCACCAGGGATTGCTGGCCAGTGCTGCCCACCAGTGCCAATCTTTGCCCATCAGTGCCACCTATCAATGCTGCATATCAGTGCCGCTTATCAGTGCATCAATGCTGCATATTAGTGTCTCATCAGTGCCTGCCAGTGCAGCCTCATCAATGCTCATCAGTGCAACAAAAAACATATTGATTTACAAAATTTTATTACATAAACAAAAACAAATTTTTTTAGGGGTCAAACATTTAGGTCTTCTTTTTGTGTTAGGTACAGGTTTGCATGACCGCGCAATTGTCATTCAAAATGCAACAGCATAAAAAGCTGTAGATTGGCCTGGGCAGGAAGGGGGTGTATTGTAACTGTCCTGTAAGGAAGTGGTTAACTATTGAAACATGGGACTAAATATTCCAAGGGTATTCATGCTCAGCTCAATAGTTTAGTGGTTAGTGCTCCTATCTATAAACACTGAGAGCATGATTTCAAATCCCAAGTATGCCATCACCTCCTTAAATTTTAGACCGCTGTAAATAAATACTGAAACTTGGCAAATGCATAATTGCACCCTGCACATATGCATGTCTGTTTCTTGAATATACATGGCCATTGACATGCCATTTTTTGGTGATGTAGCCAATGTATTACTATGTGGCAAAACAAATAATAACACACAACTGTGAACACACAGGGTGTTAGCATGGTTGGGCCTTGACCTCATGACCTAGCAATCTGTCTATGAGCATAGACCACTACACCAAAGTGCTGAATACGATCAGACATGCCTGAAAGTTTCAGATGAATAAAGAATGAAGATTGACATCACGGAGCTGGTGGATGTTAGAGACATTGTGCTCCTTCACCTTCTATTTTAGGGTGCCCCACAGATGCTCAACAGGGTTTAGGTCTGAAAACATGCTTGGCCAGTCCATCACCTTTACCCTCAACTTCTTTAGCAAGGCAATGGTCGTCTTGAAGGTGTGTTTGGGGTCGTCATGTTGGAATACTACCCTGCGGTCCAGTCTCCAAAGGGAAGGGCTCATGCTCTGCTACAGTATGTCTGTCAAGGCTTACCTTTGTTGGAAGTCCTTCAGGCAGAGATTTATGCTCACCCTTGCAAACAAACACAAACCAGGGTGACCAGATAAGAAGCCACATGGCCTGTGAGTTTGTGCACAGGGGCTGAAAGGTAATACCCCTTGGTAGGTATAATTCTGCCGGCCAGTCTCCCTTCAATCTGCAAAGAATATACGAGCGCTCGGAAATACAACATCTAGACAGGTTAGTGTTTCAATGGTGTATTTGAATATATGTATCCTGATGACCGCTTATATACAGTACAAAAGGGGATGTAACAATTATTCTTCCCAGACCACTAAAAATACGTTATACAATTACTTCATCATGCATAGAAAGCAGGAAAGGTGTTCATATATACCAAGAGACAAAGAATGTTTACATTCAGGAAGCAGCCCAGGAAAGACTGAGTCTGAAATAATACCCTTAGAAATCAGGACAGGCTTCTCTCAGTAAAACACAATCGAAGGAAACTTACAATGGAAAAGAATTGAAGGAAGCCCATAGCTTTGAGAATCAGCATCCTATAGAAAACCTAAATTCTTTAAAATAGTTACAGTTCATAAAGGGGGCCTCTGGATAAATGAATTTAAGCATGGCTAAATTAATATCACTTATATCAATCCTCTCATTTGTCATAAAAATGACAATTATAAGTCTTGTTTCCAAAATGCATCATCTTGTGTTGCCTTCTTATAAATACATTGGCCCATTTTTACAAGCAAATATATAAAAAGAAGAAGAAGCAATAAACAAAAGTAACATTCCAGCTTGTCTGATCCATGATAATACAGATCCAAAAAAAATCTCCAAAACTTCTCATGATACCTCGGCCTTTAAGGTGGTAGATACAGTTAGTAACAGTCCATACAAGGGAAAACACTGAAAATGAAGTCAGGTATCAGCAACCACAGTTTGTCTGAGTCCGGTGAAACTGGAAAAGTCATTTTCTACAGGGTCAGGGCGGTCTGCCCCCGTTAGTACCCCCTTTTCTTGACTCTCCTGTTCAAGGTCAGGGCGGTCTGCCCCCGTTAGTACCTCCTTTCTTGCTTCTGGATTCTCCGGCTCAGGTCCTCTCCGCACCAACTTCACTCTAGTGGCATGGATCCAAGTAGGGCTGTGTTCGGTCAAAACAGCGGTCCTGGTAACTGCTACCACGGTGGTCTCTGGGCCGTAGGCGAAATCCTTTTGTTTCTTTCCTTTGGGCAGCAGCTTCATCACCACTACATCTCCTTCTCTGAAAGGATGGGTATTTTCCTGTAAAGAGAAAAGAGAGGTGCGAGCAACTTTTTGTTCCGTACCACTTGATTCGAAGTTTCAATTATTCTTTTCTTAATTTGTCTTTATTTGTGCTATTCATTCTTTCCATTATACCTGATAATAATCTATCTTCAAGATTTTAACTAGTTCCTGGCATATTTTTGATATGAAAGCATGAGCAATATTAGAACTAACTCGAAGCAGGCACCCCCATCCAGGAATAATCTCCTGATTGAGAATGCATGCCACCGTGTGGGCATCTCCCTTTTTGTGGTCCTAAAAGCTTCCACTCATCTGCTAAACACGTCCACTATTGACTAAAAGAACTCTTATTTCTTCCCTGCTTTGGGCCTATATGTGAAATCTATTCGTAGAAGTGTGAATGGGTTTGATGGGTATTGGAGATGCTCATGTTTGGCCTGTTTGTTTGGATTGTTTGTTCCTAATACAGGTGATGCATCTAGCAACATATGCTTGCATTAAACTGTCAGTAATACTTCATATGTTCTTTCCCACCCCCTGTGTCCTATTCCATAATACTAGGCAATAAACAGTGGAGCGCTAGCTGCGGGGATACACACAAGAGCTCCCCTCTTTTAGAAAAAGGCTATTCACAACTTTTTCTAAAACATCACCTAAGTCCTTTAAAACCTGTTCTGTAGCATGCGTTTGTAGCTTTGATAATGTGTGATCTTTTGGCCTGGAGCAGGAAATTATCTACAAAAACATCTTCTGCTCCTTCTATGGCTGCCTATATATCAGGTTTGAGTGTAACACACCCTTTAATACCAGTAGCCCATTTAAAACTGGGGCCTACCTAGGGCAAATGATGTGGCCATTCCTATTACCATCTCACAAGATGCTATGTGCTATGTTCAGAGTCACTTCAGGCATGCCTTTAGGCCTGGATTGCGACCATCTTTGGACAAAAACTATAGGGCAAAGTCTACCACCACTCCTGGGCAAGTATACCTGTCATGGTCTTACAATTGTCCCTTGCATAAACACAAAACATTTTTCCATGATTTGGGAGGCCCAGTGCAGGCGCTACAACCATAGCATTTTTCAGATACATAAACGTATTTAACATTTCTTGTGACATATCTGGACCTGTGGTTTGTCTCAAAATGTTATTATAGATAGGAGCAGTCCGGATCCATAACAAGCAATGATCCTGTGGGCGGGCAAGACCCACTGTGGGCTGGCAAGACCCACTTCTTATATGACTGACTCTACTATCACCCTCTGTGAGAACAAAACCAAGGTTAAACAACACTTTCCTGACACCACTGTCATAATTCCTGTGACACTATGTGTCCACATACATGTACAATTCTTCAATAAACTCACTCGCTCTGACTGGCCTCCACAGAGTGACTACATATGTCATATACATATTGTAGCGGGACTGATCCATGAGCAGGTGTCCATCCCCTCTTGCGTGGTCTGGAGAACTATAGAACAGACAACCAAATTGTCTATTTAGCCCCTAAGGCATTTCTACACCAGGTCAGTTACCTGGACTGAAAAACAAGAAACAAAGATGGCTGTGTCTCCTTGTCCAATAGGACGCTTAAAAAAAACCACATTACTTAAACAAATCACTGTAAAGTGGGTAGCATCGGATGGTATGGCTGTCAGTAGAGATGGCACATCAGATACCACTTGCAGATAAAGAACTAAAAACTTTGTGGCTTAGTGACAATTTTCCAAAAAAACTTTTTGGCTTCATGCTACTCTAACAAAAATCTGGCCAGAGGTTCCCCTCTTACAATAGAGGATAACCGTAAACATATCATTCAAGAACTATAATCAGATAAAAGTTAATCTGATTTGAAACTTTTGGCTCTGTGCTAACAGGGTCCAATGGTCACACTAATTGCGGTAACTCTTTCATAAATTCTATAACTATAAGAAACAAAGATATGACATTTGAACGCTTTCTTGGCAAATAGCCAATTTTCAAAATTTTGCAGGAAGGCTCCCCTTCACATAGGGGAACATTTGCAAAATATAATTTTATTCTATAATTCTATAATAAATTATCTCAAAATATCCTGCCGACAACGGCAATTAATGTTTTGCCTAATAAAATTGTGTTTTCTATTCACTATTATTACTCTTTCCAGAGGTTTCTATGTTTTATACACAATGTATAAATGGAAAACTCCAAAAAACTTAAAAAAAAAATAATTGCATATGTGTGGGAATGCTGGCACTGTTAGTTCTATAACTGTTCTGAATTAGGAAATGCTAGCTGCATTTGCAGAAGTGACCCCCCTCTTTTCCCCTCGCGTAAGGAAATGTAGTAGCTTAAAGCGTATACGATAAGGTCTTTAGAGAAGCAAAAATTTGTGCTTGTCTGACATTACGAAGAAAACTACACCTGCCTTGGAGAATGAAACTGTGGGGTACAGGTGTGGTCAGGGTTATTGGGTATGTGTAAGTTAATATTATTGTAGGGGGGGCCTATGTTGAAAATGTCCTACTCTTTGATTTGCTTCTTCTGATAAGGCCTTTGGAAATGTGTGCTGACAGGCTGTTTTTCTTTAGACAGATCAAAAAGCCAGCCATATCGCTTTCTGTTATGGCTTTTTGAAAACCTTCTAAAGTTTTTGTAGCCCAATCAGAAACTTGCTGTTTTACAATTAACATGTACTGTGACTTTAAATTAACAACAAATGTTTGAATTATAAGACTGTGCTATTCAGCAGTGACACCTAACTGCCCAAAACTCACCTGTCTCACCTGTCTTCTGTCTATAGGCAATCGCTGTGGACTATATCTATGTGTTTAAAGACTTTCACTTCTAATAGCTCTACATAGCTTTTTCCTATTCTATTGTACTAATACAGGGCATAAATAAACCAATTCTCCCCGCATGTTCCATGTACTTTACATTACAACTAAACATTTACTAAAATATTTAATTGTATCCTAATATCTCTAAGGCTGGCCACACATGTCCGGACAACTCTTTATCGTACAATTTTCTGTTAGATCCACCACAAACCACATAATAAGAGGTCAAAATTAAACATATTCATTTGTATCCAATTAGGTAGGTGTTTGTACTACATAGCTGAAGGTAAATTTCAAGAAAATTGTAAGAAAATTGTATCGTGTATGGCCAGCATCAGAAATAAACCTTTAGTATAAATTCACAAAACCATAAACGAAATATGTCTCTAAGATTTACACATTCACTTAAATGTATCTGGGTCCTTAGACCCTCTTATGGTTAAAAAACATTCCTGAAAAGCCACTTGGTGTATGTATATTAAACCTTAAAATTTCGACTCTGAATTTCCCTTCTTGGAACAACCCCAAAAAAAAACCCTTTCAGAGTCTTGACTGATACTCCCAGGTATTGTGGCTATCAAGAAGGTTTTCCTACCATTATAGACAAACAAACAATACACATAATAAACATTTATCTTGATTTGTCTGATAACCTACGATCGGTCAGTCAATTTTTACAGTAATAATGTGACTGTCGCTATCAGGAACAGTATGTTATGTTATCAGTCCGCAGGCGCAATTTTTACAAGTCATATATAATTATATATACAGTTTCCATATATGTCAAACCAGTAATCGTGACAAATAAGTTCCTCTTATTAGACATAAAAGTAAATGAACTTAAATCTCTACACAAAAGTGACAAAACAGTTCATTTAACTTACCAACTGACATTTCATTCTTACAACAGCACAATAAGCAATATAATAAAAAGCACAATAAGCAAAAAACATGCATAGCACTCTTAGCAGGTTGAAGGGAGCATTCCTACCACTATTTAAATTTGCCTAGGCTAATAATCTGACTGTGAGCTACCTCAGCTCAAACAGCTAATAATCTGTCTGTGAGCTACCTCAGCTCAAACAGCTAATAATCTGTCTGTGAGCTACCTCAGCTCAAACAGACCTATTCTCCTGTGCTACCACAGCACTAGGGTTCTTAGAAATGTGCCTGCAATCAGGGTGTCATAAGACAGAATAGTCTCACTTACCTCTGATGGCAAAGTCACATCCCACTTCTGACACCAGTTCTGAAAGGTAATACCCCTTGGTAGGTATAATTCTGCCGGCCAGTCTCCCTTCAATCTGCAAAGAATATACGAGCGCTCGGAAATACAACATCTAGACAGGTTAGTGTTTCAATGGTGTATTTGAATATATGTATCCTGATGATCGCTTATATACAGTACAAAAGGGGATGTAACAATTATTCTTCCCAGACCACTAAAAATACGTTATACAATTACTTCATCATGCATAGAAAGCAGGAAAGGTGTTCATATATACCAAGAGACAAAGAATGTTTACATTCAGGAAGCAGCCCAGGAAAGACTGAGTCTGAAATAATACCCTTAGAAATCAGGACAGGCTTCTCTCAGTAAAACACAATCGAAGGAAACTTACAATGGAAAAGAATTGAAGGAAGCCCATAGCTTTGAGAATCAGCATCCTATAGAAAACCTAAATTCTTTAAAATAGTTACAGTTCATAAAGGGGGCCTCTGGATAAATGAATTTAAGCATGGCTAAATTAATATCACTTATATCAGGGGCTGTTCAGGATAACCAGGTCAAAATACAGACAAGGACAAGAGCAGTAGAACCATCAGGTGAAGCCAGAGGTCAGAGGGTGCCAGAATTCAGGATAAACAAGAAACAAAGCCAAGGTCAGATGCCGGAAACAAACAGGAATGCAGGAACTCAAACAGGAACCAAACCAGGAAACCAGAGTCATTGAACTGACACTGCCCTTAGGGAGGGGCAGTGTCTTATACATTGTTAATTAGATATCAAATACAGCTGGAGAGTTACTGACAGGTCTGAGCCTCTGGTGAAGTCCAGCCCCCTAGTGCTGCAGGCAATACAGGAATAAACAGGAGTTTTCCAATGTCCCGAAGTGGCTCAGAGGCTAGTTTGCAGACTGGGAAGCCAGAAGGACACAGGTTCAATACCTCTGAAAGGCACCAGTGGGGTGGCCACGTCTAGCCATCTGGAGGGTACGGCTAGAACCGTGACAGTACCCCCCCCCCTCAGGAACGGCCGCCGGGCATGAACATTTTCCTCAGCAGGAGTGGAGCATGTGGCACGCAATACCTCCTCCAATATACGCAAGTCCTTTTTGCAGACTACAGTACCATCAGAAGCAGGGCCGGATTAAGAGCATCATGGGCTTGGTGCTGAGGATTTTGAAGGGCCTTAAGGGCCGTGCCTTGGCATGCACCCAGAGGAGGAAGGGTGCAGCCATGCATGCCTAATTCAACATGGGATGCTGTCTCTGAAGCCCATAAACACATCCATGCATCGGCAACTGTCCCTCCTTGTCCGGCCTTCGTGCTGTGTGGGGAGGTTCTGAGGGAGCTGCCTGGGGAAGCGAGCATAGAAGCCAGACTTCTGTGTTTACAAGTGACAGAAGAGCGGTAACAGTGAATATGGCCAACCCGGGGCCTATATAAAGGTAGGGGCCTGGAGCTGCAGCTCCAATAGCCCCTACGTTAATCTGGCCCTGATCAGAAGCATAGGTACAGTCTGGTGGTATATCTTCTTCGAGCAGGCTTGAAGTAGTGTTGTTACTAATAAGAACTGCATCTTCAGGAGGCAGTGTTGCCTTTTCTGGGGCTTTAGACAGAGGTGTTACAGAGGTCACGTTATCGGGTACCTGAAGGACATTGGTGGTTTCAATCACAGTGGTCTGAGTACCTTTGGCCATAGACGAACATGAACTTGTGTGACAACAATGTTGGCAATTCACAGACAGAGGTGTATTGCTGACTGGGTATAACTGAACAGCGCCCAAACTGAGAGCCCGAGGTCTAGGAGGGCGCGTAGGGCACAGAGAGATAAAGTGCCCTCTTTCTCCACAGTAAAAGCAGAGACCACGGCCTCTCCTCCGGTCTCTTTCATCAGGTGTCAATTTGGTCTTTATGAGACCTATCTCCATGGGTTCTTCAGAGTAGGCAGGAACATGGGAAACCTCTGGAGTTTCTCTATGAACAGGTTCACAAGATGGCAACATTGATGTGTGGTGTTGGTATTCCCTGTCTCTGGGTATCTTGGATTCTCTGAAACCTGACCTTGGAGCAGACGGTTTTCTAGAGGTCTTACACTGCGAGTCCAATGCAGTCAAGAAGGACACCCAGCTGTCGAGGACAGGACTCTGAGCAAGCAACATCTGGTGTGCCCATGTCTTGATCCATCCAGACAGCAGATTGATAGCTGCACGGACCTTGATAAAGTCACTGGCATATGTCCAAGGCTTTAAGGCAAATAGAATTTCGCAGTCCACCTAAAAGCACTGGAAAGAAGCACGACTACCGTCGAATCTCTCAGGCATGACAACAAACGGCTCTGAATATGCAGGTTCCGAGACTGGGTGTACTGTGCTTTTAAGTAACAGAATTTCATGCTGCAGCTCTGAAACAGTCTGGGCCAGGCTGGACACTTGCAGGGTTAGCATCTTGCACATCTCTGCTGACTCCATGGTCATCAGTTCATTCTGTCAAGGCTTACCTTTGTTGGGAGTCCTTCAGGCAGAGATTTATGCTCACCCTTGCAAACAAACACAGACCAGGATGACCAGATAAGAAGCCACCTGGCCTGTGAGTTTGTGCACGGGGGCTGTTCAGGATAACCAGGTCGAAATACAGACAAGGACAAGAGCAGTAGAACCGTCAGGTGAAGCCAGAGGTCAGAGGGTGCCAGAATTCAGGATAAACAAGAAACAAAGCCAAGGTCAGATGCCAGAAACAAACAGGAATGCAGGAACTCAAACAGGAACCAAACCAGGAAACCAGAGTCATTGAACTGACACTGCCCTTAGGGAGGGGCAGTGTCTTATACCTTGTTAATTAGGTATCAAATACAGCTGGAGAGTTACTGACAGGTCTGAGCCTTTGGTGAAGTCCAGCCCCCTAGTGCTGCAGGCAATACAGGAATAAACAGGAGTTATCCAAAGTCCCGAAGTGGCTCAGAGGCTAGTTTGCAGACTGGGAAACCAGAAGGACACAGGTTCAATACCTCTGAAAGGCACCAGTGGGGTGGCCACGCCTAGCCGTCTGGAGGGTACGGCTAGAACCGTGACAATGTCACAGTACATGTTGGCATTCATGGTTCCCTCAATGAACTGTAGCTCCTCAGTGCCAGCAACACTCATGCAGCCCCAGACCATGACACTCCCACCACAATGCTTGACTGTAGGCAAGACACACTTGTCTTTGTACTCATCACCTGGTTGCCGCCACACACGCTTGACACCGTCTGAGCCAAATAAGTTTATCTTGGTCTCACCAGACCACAGGACATGGTTCCAGTAATCCATGTCCTCAGTCTGCTTGTCTTCAGCAAACTGTTTGCGGGCTTTCTTGTGCATCATCTTTAGAAGAGGCTTACTTCTGGGACGACAGCCATGCAGGCCAATTTGATGCAGTGTGCGGCGTATGGTCTGAGCACTGACAGGCTGACCCCCCACCCCTTCAACCTCTGCAGCAGTGCTGGCAGCACTCATAGGTCTATTTCCCAAAGACAACCTCTGGATATGACGCTGAGCACGTGCACTCAACTTCCTTAGTTGACCATGGCGTGGCCTGTTCTGAGTGGAACCAGTCCTGTTAAATCCCTGTATGGTCTTGGCCACCATGCTTCAGCTCAGTTGCAAGGTGTTGGCAATCTTCTAATAGCCTAGGCCATCTTTACGTAGAGCAACCATTCTTTTTTTCAGATCCTCAGAGAGTTCTTTGTCATGAGGTGCCATGTTAAACTTCTTGTGACCAGTATGAGAGAGCGAGAGCGATAACACCAAATTTAACACACCTGCTCCTCATTCACACCTGAGACCTTGTAACACTAACGAGTCACATGACACCGGGGAGGGAAAATGGCTAATTGGGCCCAATTTGACATTTTCATTTAGGAGTGTACTCACTTTTGTTGCCAATGGTTTAGACATTAATGGCTGTGTGTTGAGTTATTTTGAGGGGACAGCAAATTTACACTGTTATACAAGCTGTACACTCACTATTTTACATTGTACCAAAGTGTAATTTCTTCAGCGTTGTCACATGAAAAGATATAATAAAATATTTACAAAAATGTGAGGGGTGTAGCCCTGTAATGAAAAAAATCTGCATACTTAACTTTTTTTGAAGCCGATCAAATTCAATCTCACGTTGAGCTGTCAGCCGCGGCTTCGTTATGGAGGACACAGCCGACAACAGAAGCCCCATAGTAAGTCTATGGGTGACGTCACCCCCCATTCATTTCACAGCTGTTGTCGGCTGTGTCCTCTGCAGAGCTTCCGCCACTGGAGATCGGTTTGGATCGGCTTTAAAAAAGGTAAGTACATTGATTTCTTCTTTACAGGGCTAGACGGGTTAGTGTTAGAACATGGAGATCTATAGATGCAGGAATTTTAGTTTCAGGGTGGATTTATCCTATAACCCTATTTTAGCCGACAAAAAAACAAAAAAAAAACAAATTAAAACCATTCAGATTACTTAATCAGACAAACTAAAAAGTCAAAAGACCATGACATCAAATTTAACACTGCACTACCATATCAGAATAAGTAAGGGGCATTTACTAAGCTGCTGAAAGAAAAAAAAGCTTTTCTTAATATTTATTGTTGGTAATATATTCAGATAATATGTGCAATGGCATCACAACCAATAGAGTTTACAGTAAGCTTTTTTATATTTTAAAGTTGAACTTCAACTTTTTCAAAAAGCAATATTTTTGTTTGTTTATGAAACTTGGTTTTATTTATGAAGATTTTATATATCACAAGGGCTAAATCTGCTTCTGTAGTGCATGTTCAAACCTTAATACCAAAAAAAAAAAAAACTGTTACTAGATCTTTACTCCAGAAATATAGAATGAGTTTGGCAACTCTAGAGAAATGCTTAAAATAATGCATTACAATTTAACGAAACCCATCAGATTTTAGTCAACTATAATCTACTGGAGATTTTAGGCCACTAAAAACCATGAATTATGTTTTCTGGAATTTAGAAAGAAAAAGCAATGATTTTGTAACTCACAGAAATGATTACATGAAATCCTATTTTTCCATGCAGTGGGCATTCAAAAGGCAGGAAAACCAAAACAACTGCTGGTGTGTTACTCTGCTGCCCTCTACTGTTCACCGAGTTAAATGTAATAAAATGCAAAAACATTCTAAGAAAAAAAATCTTCTCCAAAAAGGTTAAAAATCCTAAAAGATTGCGTGTTTTTAATTTTTTACTGTTAATAACCCTTTGTGGCCACAGTATGGCCATCTGTATAATGCTACTAGAATGTTTAGGCAGAATTGAGCAGTATAGAATTCTCCTTGCTATATTCCACTATCTTTTGTTGTGCATATTGTTCGAAGTATAAGAGGGGGCAAAGAATCAAGATTGATGAAGATTTTGAATAAAATTAACAAGGCAAGTTCATTCTTCTGCATCTAACTAGAAGTATCAAGCATTGTGCTTAAGGCTATATAAATTTTAAGAAATAGATAACTAGCAGGTCCTAACTCAATGTAAACCTAGAATGACTGAAACATACCAGTATGTTGGCTGCTATTTTCTGACATTGGAAAAAGCTAGTTAGTTGGCTGTTGTCCCCTGGCTTCAAAACATTTGAAATCACTGACCTGGAACTAGTATGGGGATCACAAAAGATACAAGTCTGAAATCTGAATCATGAGGATTGGAATACATTTAAGCTATTGCTCTTTTCAGAAGCAGAGATCAGCAATGGCAGTCTACATGCTTCCCTATGAAAGGTTTTCTTTAACCTCCTATGGACCGCCCCATGCAGATCTACTGCGGCAGGGCGACCCTCCTGCACGAAATCACGTACCTGTACGCTATTTCGTGCACAGGGTCTGGGGGCGCGCGTGCCGTTGGCGACTTGCTCCTGCTGTGATTGGACACAGCTGGAGCCAATCAGCGTGTCCAGCGGATGCAATGTTCACCAGGACCAGCCGATCGCTCACAGGAGAGGCAGAACAGTGGTCTGCCTATGTAAACAAGGCAGACCGACAATTCTTTCAGAGAGGAAGATGGAGATCTTCTGTTTCTGCTAAGCAGAAACCTGGAACTCTCTCTTCCTCCAGATAAGCCATCCGCCAACTGAGTTAGAAAGCACTCCCTAGGAGCACACTTAACACTTTGATCGCCTTTAATGTTAACCCCTTCCCCGCCAGTGTCATTAGTACAGTGACCGTGCATTTTTTAGCTCTGATCCATGTTTTAGTGTCACTGGTCCCCAATAAAAGTGTTAAAAAGTGTCAGTTAGGTGTCCAATTTGTCCACCGCAACGTTGCAGTCTTGCCAATAAATAGAAATTCCATAAAAATATCCCATAGTTTGTAGACACTATAACTTTTGCGCAAACCAATCAATATCAATATGTTATTATTGGGATTTTTTTTACCAAAATATGTAGCAGAATACATACTGGCCTAAATTAATAAAGAAATTAGATTTTTTTTTACTTTGTAGTTGGCTATGTTTTATAGCATAAAGTAAAAAAATTGGATTTTTGACTTATCCTTAAAATCCATTTCTCTAATGATCATTCAAGAATACAGCTCCTTATCTTCTTGACCTTTGAGTTATACTGCCCCTACAGGAGTAGGACACTAGGCAGGAAAAAACTTGACTACGCCTATGGGGCAGTCCCAAGGGGTATACTCCCTCCCACTCTCAGCTATAGGCATTCAGTTTTGTTACAAGCAGTGTCAGAAGAAAATCAACTCCACAGAGGGGTTGTCGGTCAATAAACATCAGAGAAATGGATTTTACGGTAAGTAAAAAATCACATTTCTCTTACGTCCTCTGACAGTCGCCTCCCACTCATACAGTCTTCACCAATGGGTATTGACCTCTTATCCACAGGAGCAAGCTAGGCATAAGACTTGTTAAAACAAAGCAATTTACATAGACACACATGTAGGGGGCTGTCCCTTTGGTCCAATACCCCCCTGCTATCAGCCTTCCCAACTCAGTTTGTCTTCTGCCTAGTTAGGAGTAAGATAGGCTTCCCTGTGCTGGGGCTACATGTCTCAGCCTTTCTTCTGTTTTATTACTTTTATTTTCTGCAAAAGTGTTTTCTTTGCACTAATAGCTTTTTATTTGTCAGCGCTTAGTTAGTCGGATCTTTGGAAGACTACAGCGTTTGCGGAGCTGGGAATCGGACTGGTCGTCCTGGTACTCCAGGACAGAGGATCTTATGGAATCCCAGCCCACCATTGAGCGTTTAGCGGGCTATGCGTGCGCCCTGGCCTAGCGAACGATCAGCCCCTGTCCTCAGGGGCATCAGCCTGCGAGGTGGCTACCTCGCCGGGATGCTTCAACATGCGGTTTCTTGATCATGCAACGCATCCTATTTCGGCTGCCGCCCCCCCCCCCCCCCGCGATATTGAGGCGCCCACGCCATATGGAGCGGTAAGTAACTTCTGTGTGGGGCCTCTGTTTGGGGATGACAGTCTGCTGATGTCTGTGCTCTCCCCTCATGTCTGCGTCAAGGGCTTGCATCCCTCCCGGTCCCTGCGGGGGCCTCTTGGTGCATGTATCGCCGTGGGGGGGGGGGGTCTGTGGGGGTCCCTATCCCTGTCCACTTTTTCAGTGTGTTTGGGGGTGCAGACATGGCGGTGCGGACCGCTGCGGTGCAAAAAAACGTGGGTCCGCCATTTTGGGTGTGGGCAGCTGCTCTGGCCTCACTGTGGGCACTTTCTGCAGCTCTCTATGTAGTGTTTTTGGCGCCTTCGGGCGCCATCTTGTGTGTGGCAAGGTGTTCTTCTTTGCACATGTTCGGCGGCCATTTTCCCAGAGCCTCCCATTCAGATGCATTGGCAACCATTTTCCCTTGGACAGCTTCCTGTTCAGTCTCTTGCGGATGACATCACTTCCTTCCCTGTATGCAAGAGATCGTTCCTAGCAGCGTGGTAACACTTCTGGGGGTTCTTTTTGCTGGTTTTGGGGAATATTCTTCTGTTTTCAGTGCTTTTCCCATCTCAGGGGGGTACCTTAGTGTAATCCTTATTGCAGTGCATTGCGGTGGGTCGCTGCGATCGCGTCTTAAAGGGCCAGAGATAGTGATTTTCTCATGTCTCAGGACTGCAAATTCCCCCCATCCTTGGCGAGTGATTGAGGTACTCCTGAATCTTCACCTTCCCTTGCTGCTGCACTTGCGACTTTAGCGTCAAAGGTAGATTTGTTGATGTCAGAGCGGGATTCTAGGAAAAGAGCTAGGACTTCATTGTCCTCTGATTCTGAGTCTGATATGGTTGCCCTGGACAGTTTACCCCCTGAGGGGTCTCAGTCCTTGCATTCTGATATAGAGGGGGAGGAGGATGATCCTTCTCCTGAAGCGGCTAAAGAACGAGCGGCGGTGTCTGCGCTCATTGCTTCTTTTAAAGAGACACTACATTTAGAGGATGAGCCCAACCCACCGGGTAAGCAGTCTTCCTTTGGGACTCGCAGAACCCGGAAAGCGGCACAGGTGTTTCCTTGTCCACTGAGTTTTACGAAACAGTGAACGAACAATGGCGTAATTTGAAGCGCCCTTTTGTGGTGCCAAAACGGTTTCAGTTCCGTTACCCTTTCGCGTCTCCTACGGATTTGTGATGGACCGTGTCCCCTAAAGTGGATCACATGGTGTCCAGGTTAAACAAGGCCACTCTCATGCCCTCGGAGGATTCTCCGGTGTTCAGGGACCCTACGGATAGGCGGGTGGAATCTCTTACTCGCCATGCATATATGGTGGCGGGTTCCTTACTGAAGCCCATCTTCGCCTCTGTTATGGTCTCTCAGGCTGTGGCTGATTGGGCCCAGGTGCTCGAACGCACTCTGGAGGCGGATTCCGCCCCTCCAGCTACTGTGGAAATGGTGAAGCAGATGCGTCTGGTGGTTTTGTACCTGTGTGACGCAGCCTTGGATGAGGCTCCTCTAGCAGCACGGCTGTCTGGTGTCAGGGTACTGCTCCGTCGTTTGATGTGGCTGAAGAGCTGGTCGGCTGACCAGTCTTCCAGGAAGACGGTATCTGACATCCCTTATGCGGGCAATCGTCTTTTTGGAGAATCCCTGGACGAGTTGGTTAAAGGGGTCACTGGGGGTAAGAGCACTCTGCTGCCCCAGCAGCCCAACGGTAAGTTTTTCCGCGGTAAGCGGGGCCCTTCCTTTAAACCAAATCAGGAGTCCTTTCGTGCCTTTAAGACACAGGACAAGGGGAAACCCTTTAAAGGCCAGGGTGGTCAGAGGAAGCCCTGGGCGGGCAAGCAAAAATCCAACCACGCCGGCCCGGCGGGTCCTTCCGCCTCCACCTGAAGGGACGCCCTCACCCGTTACAGGTTTCCTAGAACCTTGGCTGCTCCGGGTTCCGGACAGGTGGGTTCAGGAAATCATTCTATCGGGATACAAGATCGAATTCCTTTCGCGGCCAGCGGACAGATTCTTTTCCTCAAATCTTCATTTGACCCCAGACCGGTTGCACGATTTTCATCGGGCGGTTCAGGATCTCCTCGCCCAAGGGGTGGTCGTCCCGGTGCCTCATCGGGACAGGTTTCGGGGGTTTTACTCGAATCTGTTCACTGTGCCCAGGAAGGAGGGCAAGGTACGTCCAATTCTGGACTTGAAAGCTCGGAACCGTTTTGTGCGGCTTCAGAAGTACCGCATGGAATCCCTCCATTCGGCCTCTTTAAGTCCGGGAGATTTCCTGGCTTCCATCGACCTCAAGGATGCGTATTTACACATCCCCATATTCGAGGGTCATCAGAGGTTCCTCCGATTCGCAATCGCGGAGGATCACTATCAGTTTGTGGCGTTACCTTTCGGTCTCGCTTCGGCTCCAAGGGTGTTAACCAAGGTGCTGGCTCCTGTTCTGGCCCTGTTGCGGGCGCAGGGGATTGCGATCTTGGGATATCTGGACGATCTCCTGTTAAGATCGAGCGCCATTCCGAGCTTATTGCGCGATCTGTCAACTACCGTTCTGGACCCGGGGCGTGGCTAGCCAGCAAGATGGCTGGCTGCATGTGATCGAAGCTCTGCAGGCCTCCACTCGAGCTCCATGCGGTGCACCTTGATACCCACCTTGATCCAGACATCCATGCGAGTATTGCGGCAGCTTGCGATACATACCGGGCAATATGAGTAAGGAGACAAGTAAGGAACGTCCTGCTACGCAACAGAACGTTTGAGTTTGTGTGGACCGAGAAGCAGGAGATAGGTCAGAGCCCACCAAATACACGGAGGGGAGGAAGCAGCAGCAATACACAGAGAAACATGCCGGCGGAGAAACCAGCAAAACTCTCACTTGAACAGGTACATTCTCAACTTATGGCTGCTATAACTGCAAGTAATACTATGTTGACTGGTAAAATGGAGGAAATTAGAATGGATATTGGTTTAATACACCATGATCTGCAGGCTGTGAGAGAGCGGATGGCAGAGGCTGAAAAAAGGATATCCTCATTAGAGGATAATTACACTCCAGTGCCAAATCGTATATTAGCAGCTGAAAAGCAAGTAACATACCTTAATCAAAAAGTTGATGACTTAGAAAACCGATTAAGACGTAATAATATCAGATTTGTGGGCTTATCGGAGAGGGCTGAGGGGAAGAACCCTGGAGATTTTGTGGAGACATGGATTAAAACCCTATTTCCTGATACTACTTTCTCCACAGCATTTGCAGTAGAAAGAGCCCATAGAATTCCTGCAAAACCACCAGCCCCTGGAGCCCCTGCAAGATCTTTACTTGCACGATTTTTGAATTGTAAAGATCGGGATCTTATACTACGGAAAGCAAGACAAAAGGGCACCATTCAATATGAAAACGCACAAGTGTTTTTTTTCCCTGATTTTTCAATAGATTTACAAAAATTGAGAGCTACCTTTTTTGAAGTTAAAAAAAAATTAAGAGAACCACACATTATCTACACATCTAGTCATCTAGACTAGTACTATGCCTGGCTGCCAGTGCCAGGCCAGCCTATTTGCAAAAGAAATTCTGATTTGAATTAAATTGTTGCTGCCAGTGCCAGTATATTTGCAGAAGAAATCCTGATTTCTTTGAATAAAATTGTTGCTGCCAGTGCCAGCCCAGCCTATCTGCAAAATAAATCCCTAAGTAGAAGTCACTCCTCTCTCCAGTCCTCCACTTACCTTGGGTGTGCTGTGCGGTGTGGCTGCAGAGTGTTCCCGCTGGACATAGTACAGGAGATGGTCAGAGACTGCAAACATGATACAAGAGATGGTCAGAGACTACGGACCTGATACAAGAGATGGTCAGAGACTGAGGACATGATACACGAGATGGTCAGAGACTGAGGACATGATACACGAGATGGTCAGAGACTGAGGACATGATACACGAGATGGTCAGAGACAGAGGACATGATACACGAGATGGTCAGAGACTGAGGACATGATACACAAGATGGTCAGAGACTGAGGACATGATACACGAGATGGTCAGAGACTGAGGACATGATACACGAGATGGTCAGAGACTGAGGACATGATACACGAGATGGTCAGAGACTGAGGACATGATACAGGAGATGGTCAGAGACTGAGGACATGATACAGGAGATGGTCAGAGACTGAGGACATGATACAGGAGATGGTCAGAGACTGAGGGCATGATACAGGAGATGGTCAGAGCCTGAGGGCATGATACAGGAGATGGTCAGAGACTGAGGGCATGATACAGGAGATGGTCAGAGACTGAGGGCATGATACAGGAGATGGTCAGAGACTGAGGGCATGATACAAGAGATGGTCAGAGACTGAGGGCATGATACAAGAGATGGTCAGAGACTACAGACATGATACAGTAGATGGTCAGAGAGTGCAGACGTGATACAGTAGATGGTCAGAGAGTGCAGACGTGATACAGTAGATGTTCAGAGAGTGCAGACGTGATACAAGAGATGGTCAGAGACTGCAGACGTGATACAGGAGATGGTCAGAGACTGCAGACATGATACAAGAGATGGTCAGAGACTGCAGACATGATACAAGAGATGGTCAGAGACTGCAGACATAGTACAGGAGATGGTCCAGAGACTGCGGATGTGATACAAGAGAAGGTCAGAGACTGCAGACATGATAGAAGATAGAAGGACACTAGGGGGGCTGGAGAGCACAGGGAAAGCAGATAGCACTGGAGGAGCTGAAGGGCAAGGGGGCGGGGAACTGGAGAGAATTAAGGGGGGGGTTTGGAAAGCATTGCAGGGGGGTTGGAAGGCGCAGGGTGTGGATAGCACTGGGGGGGGGGGGTGGTGGGCAGGGAAAACCAGGGGGATGGAAAGCATGGGGGGGGGTGGTGGGTAGGGAAAACCAGGGGGATGGAAAGCATGGGGGGGGGACTGGATGGCACTTAAGGGGGAGCCAGGGAGCACAGGGGGGTGGAGAGCACTGGGGGAGCCAGAGAGCATAGGGGGAGATGAAAAGCACTGTGGGGACTTGAAGAGCACGGGGGGGCTAAAGAGTACAGGGGGTTTAAGAGCACTGGGGGAGGGGGGCTAAGATCACTGGGGGGGCTAAGATCACTGGGAAGGGGGGCTACGATCACTGGGGAGGGGGCTACGAGAGGGGGGGCTACGATCACTGGGGAGGGGGGCTACGATCACTGGGGAGGGGGGCTACGATCACTGGGGAGGGGGGGCTACGATCACTGGGAAGGGGGGCTACGATCACTGGGGAGGGGGGCTACCATCACTGGGGAGGGGGGCTACGATCACTGGGGAGGGGGGGCTACGATCGGGGGGCTACGATCACTGGGGAGGGGGGCTACGATCACTGGGGAGGGGGGCTATGATCACTGGGGAGGGGGGGCTACGATCGGGGGGCTACGATCACTGGGAAGGGGGGCTACGATCACTGGGGAGGGGGGCTACGATCACTGGGGAGGGGGGGCTACGATCACTGGAGAGGGGGGGCTACGATCACTGGGGAGGGGGGCTACGATCACTGGGGAGGGGGGCTACGATCACTGGGGAGGGGGGGCTACGATCACTGGGAAGGGGGGCTACGATCACTGGGGAGGGGGGCTACCATCACTGGGGAGGGGGGCTACGATCACTGGGGAGGGGGGGCTACGATCGGGGGGCTACGATCACTGGGGAGGGGGGGCTACGATCACTGGAGAGGGGGGCTATGATCACTGGAGAGGGGGGCTACAATCACTGGGGGGGGGCTAAGAACACAACACTGGGGGGGGGCTAAGATCACGGGGGGGGGGCTAAGATCACTGGGGGGGGCAGTAAAAGAAGTTGAATAGGAGGGGGATGGGACAGCTCAGCTGCATATAGAGAAATTGATATTTCCATATCTCTCCTGCAGCCGCAGAATGCCTGCAGAAGGGAGGAGAAGAATCCATCCATCCAGCGGCATAAGGAGACATCAAATCCTCTCTATATGCAGCCGAGCCGAGCCGCCCCACCCCCCTCCTATTCAGCACAGGCTGCAGTGGCAGTCACTTACCTTCTCTCCCCGCAGCCGCCCCCCCGCGAGCAGCCCGAAGTCGGGCTGAAGGAGCTACCATCTACAGTGGCTGCCTTCAGTGATCATCGGCGGCCGCGCGGGAAGGAACACACAGACACACACTGACTACTTGACTTCCGGACCGGCTCCGCGGCCAATCAGCCTTCTGCTCAGGGGTGGGTGTGACCCCTGAACAGAAGGCTGATTAGCCGCGGAGCCGGTATAGCTGGCAAGTACACCGGCCGGCGGCCGCCCGCAGTGAGGGAATGTCTTCTAGTGTCTCAGTCTGTGAGTGAGTCTGATGACTCTGAGCGCCGCGGCCCACCGGGACACTGCCCGGTCCGGCCCTGGCTGACAGTGACACGGGGCCCCTGGACATTCGGGGCCCTGGGCATTTGCCCAGTTTGCCCCCCCCTAACGCCGGCCCTGTATGTATGCCAAATCTCTTACGTATAATGCAGATGAAATTTCAACTTATCTGAGTGAAATACACTTTCCAGCCTTAACGACCGAGCAGGTTAAATAATTAGAGGAAAATCCAAGCGAGGAAGAAGTAAGAAGAGCAATAACAAGTCTAGCAATAGGAAAGGCTTCAGGACCAGACGGACTTCCGTTAGAAGTATATAGTAAATACGTGGATATTCTTGCCCCAGTGCTAGTTCAAGTATTTGATGCAGCTTTCAGGGTAAAAAGACTTCCTGAATCCATGTATTTAGCTACAGTAGTACTAATTCCAAAACCAGATAAAAATTTAACAGACTGTGCTTCATACCGACCCATGTCATTATTAAATACAGACTACAAAATTCTTGCAAAAATTTTGGCCCATAGATTAAACAATGTAATACTTAATATTATACATCCAGATCAAACTGGATTTATGCCAGGAAAATCCACATCTATAAATCTTCGAAGAACACAACTTATAGCTCAGCTTAGAGATCAACTACCAGACTCAACTGTCTTGGCCTCTCTTGATACAGCAAAGGCTTTTGATTCTATTGAATGGGCCTTTTTGCAGGCAGTGCTTAGGGCATTTGGATTTGGGGAGAAATTCTGTACTTGGGTGGAAATAATGTATCTAAATCCAACTTCTCAGCTGTCTGTGAATGGCTTTTTAACCAAGGCCATACAATTATATAGAGGCGCCCGACAGGGATGCCCTCTATCACCACTCTTATTTTCAGTAGCTATTGAATCTTTGGCACTTCGACTTCGGCAAACCCCTTCTGTACGGGGCATTACATTGGCAGAAAGGATAGATATAGTGGGATTATATGCTGATGATCTTGTTTTATATTTAAATTATGCACATGGATCATTGGAAGCAGCTATGCATATAATAGAACTATTTGGTTCCTATTCAGGCCTTAAAATTAATTGGCAAAAATCCTCCCTTATGCCATTGCAACCACAACTACTCACACTAAGTAAGGATTCAAGTTTATTAAAGGTAGTGTCCTCTTTCAAATACCTGGGAATAAATATTACAAGATTACCACAAGCAACTTTACAGGCTAACCTTAATCCACTCATGACAACAATTAAAACTAAATTAGCTACTTGGGCTAAATTACCACTTTCAGTTGCAGGGAGAATACATTTAATCAAAATGGTCCTATTACCGAAATGTTTATACATTTTTTCACATATGTCGGTTATAGTCCCTAAAACAATTTTTAAAAAAATAGATGCCCTATTTACCACATTTATTTGGGGAAAGGGTAGAAATAGAATAAAGTTAACCACACTTCAGAGAGTTAAAACAGAAGCAGGTATGGCACTTCCTAATATATACAGATACTATCTCGCTGGACAACTTAAACATCTCACAGGATGGATAGTACCAGTAACACTACAGATGGTAGAATCACACCTGGCTCATGTTTTACAAATCGATAATTTACTTATAGCCCTAGAAGCACCTATGAATAAATTAAAATATAAGCAAATACCTATGTTAACATTAGCTCGTACAATATGGAGAGAGGCAAAACGTATAGAGGGAAACACACAAATAAACATGGATCTCCCACTATGGCGAAACCCAATGTTTAATCAACTGAAACAATTGGTAGAGTATCAGTTCTGGGAACAAAAAGGGATATCAGTCCTTGCAGACGTATATGACATAACACATATGTACTCTTTTTCAGATATACAAATGAAATATGATATACCACATACCTCATTATATAGATACCTACAGTTGCGACATGCGTTACAAGCGCAATTTGGAGTTTTGGGACCTGGGATCTCTAGATATCCAATGATTGGTATCCTTAGGTCCCAGGGCCCCAAAGGATTAATCTCTAAAATGTATGCACATTTAACCAGGGTTAGTTCAGGAATGAATCCCTTGGCAATAAGAACAAAATGGCAGGAAATAATTCCCAATTTAACTGATGAAGATTGGAAAGAAGCCTGTTCATCCCATTTATATGTATCGCCAGCAGCAAACAATAGGTTAATACAATTATATATGCTACATCAATCATATCTCTCTCCAAGTAGACTTTATGCAATGCAAAGCATTGCATCTCCTAAATGTTTGAGATGCAGTGCTAAGCGGGCAGACTTTATACATATTATGTGGTCTTGTCCAGTGATATCAAGATTCTGGCAGGAAATAATTCAAATATTATCCTCTGTCCTGAATATGCCTGTACCTTTGACCCCAGAACCCTGTTTGCTGGGTATATTAGATGAAATAACATGGTCTAGATATCACAAGATAATGCTTAGAGAAACGCTGTTTATGGCAAGGAAAACAATCACAGTTAAGTGGATTCAAGTGAAGCCCCCTGTTGTTAAGAACTGGATAAGAGCGGTAAATCAGATTTTACCATTTGAAAAAGTATTGTATATGCATAGAGGATGCTCAACGAAATATAATAAAATTTCGGATAATTGGAGTCAATCAACATTAACCAATGGTTGAATATAAGGAGATAACTAAGAGGATATAGAGGGATGCACATAGTATGATGAGGAAATAAATCTATGAATGCAATGGAGCAAGGGGTTGGGGCACACCGGGACAACGGCGATCAATTAAGCTAAATGGATATACCTTGGCATAAAGAGATTATGAATACTAAGTAAACAGATAATTATCTGGATATTGTATAATTTTTTTATTTTATATTGTTTTGTCCCTTTGTTGAAAGGACGTTTGGAATGTTCGTTTTTATGCACATATTGAAATAAAAAGAATTAAAAAAAAAAATACCGTTCTGACGCTCCAGGAGTTCGGGTGGACCATCAACGTTCAGAAGTCGACCTTGCCCCCTTCTGTTCGTCTCCCTTACCTGGGAATGGTCCTGGACTCTGCCCAAGCAAAGGTTTTTCTACCGGAGGACAAGCTCCAGGCTCTGCAGGACGAGGTCAGGTCCCTCCGGGACAAGGATTCCTCGTCACTCCGGGCCTGCATGCGGTCCCTGGGGTTGATGGTGTCAACCTTCGAGGCAATTCCATTTGCACGGTTCCACACGCAATCTCTTCAAGCGGAGATCCTGGCCAGATGGGACAGGCATCCTCAGTCCTTGGAAAGGAGGATATCTCTGAGTCCCCACATCAGGGAGAGTCTTCTCTGGTGGCTCCAGTCCCCGGCTCTGACGGAAGGCAAGTCCTTTCGCCCGTTATTGTGGACGGTGATCACCACGGATGCCAGCCTGTCCGGCTGGGGTGGCATTCTGGGCATTCTGTCTGCCCAGGGCACTTGGTCGGAGGAGGAATCCTCCCTACCGATCAACATATTGGAACTGCCAGCGATCAGGCTGTGCTTGCTCCGTTGGTCGGATCAGCTTCGGGGCTGCCCTGTGCGGGTGCAGACGGACAACGCCACTTCTAGGGCTTACATCAATCACCAAGGGGGCACCAGGAGTGCCCGGGCAGCCCGGGAAGTGACCAACATTCTGTCTTGGGCCGAGACGCACGTCCCGGCGATTTCGGCAGTTCACATTCCAGGTGTGGAGAATTGTCAGGCCGACTATCTGAGCCGCCAGACCCTGGACCAGGGAGAATGGTCCCTACATCCGGAGGTGTTTCAGATGCTGTGTGTGAGATGTGGATCTGTTCTCGGCTATCTCGGCTAAACAACAAGGTGGGAAAGTTTGTGGCAAGAACGCGCAATCCTCTGGCAGACGCCTCTGATGCGCTGGTGGTGCCTTGGCATCAGTATCGCCTGATTTATGCCTTTCCCCCGATTCAGTTGTTGTCCAGGTTCCTTCGCAGATTGGTCTCGGAACCGAAGTTGGTGATTCTGGTGGCCCCGGACTGGCCGCGCCGGTCTTGGTACGCAGACATCATACAACTGGTCGTCGAGCCTCCATGGTGGCTCCCATTATGGGACGATCTGCTGTCTAAGGGGCCGATCGTCCATCCTGCTATACAGTCGCTGGCTTTAACGGCATGGCTGTTGATAGCCAACTCCTGAGAGACAGGGGTCTCTCATTGAAGGTCATTCCTACTCTGCTCAAGGCTAGGAAGGCCTCGTCCGGTAAGATCTATTACCGTACCTGGAAGGCTTATTTTGCCTGGTGTGAATCCAGGGGCATCCCTCCTCGCTCCTATTCAGTGGGGAGGGTGTTGGCCTTCCTGCAAACTGGTGTGGACCAGTGCCTTGTGTTGACCACGATTAAGGGCCAGTTATCTGCACTGGCTATCCTTTTCCAGCGCCCCTTGGCGTCAAATTCTTTGATAGGCACCTTTATGCAAGGAGTGCGTCATTTGGCTCCTCCTCGGAGGGCGCCTTTACCTCCTTGGGACTTGAACTTGGTTCTGTCTGTTTTGCAACGTCCTCCCTTTGAAAACATCAGGAAAATTTATTTTCCTCTGCGAACACGAAAGGTTGCCTTTCTGGTGGCGATCACATCTGCCCGCAGAGTGTCGGAGTTGGCGGCCCTGTCTTGCCGCTCCCCTTACCTGGTGGTTCATATGGATAAGGTGGTCTTGCGACCTAACCAATCTTTCCTTCCTAAGGTGGTTTCCGATTTTCACCTTAATCAGGGTATTGTTTTGCCTTCGCTGTGTTCGGAAGGGTACGGCTGCGTCTGCGGCAACCATTTCAAGATGGATCAGACAGACGATTGTACAGGCCTATTTGATAAAGGAATGGGTACCGCCCTTCCCTGTCAAGGCGCACTCTACCAGAGCAGTGAGCGCGTCATGGGCTTTCCGGCATCAGGCTTCGGTTGCCCAGGTGTGCAAGGCTGCGACTTCGTCGTCCGTGCACACCTTCTCCAAATTTTACAAACTTGATGTTCTGGCATCTGCAGATGCCTCCTTTGGCCGCAAAGTTCTGTGTGCGGCAGTGCCTTTAGGGGGCCCTGGCTCTGCCAGTCCCTGACTGTTGGGGTTGTTTTCCCCTTGTTTATTTGCTTTCCTGGGTTGTTGCTCCAGTTGAGCTTTTTTGTTACCCAGAGGATTTACCTTTCTGTTCAGATAAGGTTCCTTTCTCTGACCTGGGTGCTGCGTTGCGTTTGTGACGGTTGCGCTTCCCACCCCTCATGTCTACACTGCTTTTGGACATCCCATTGGTGAAGACTGTATGAGTGGGCGGCGACTGTCAGAGGACGTAAGAGAAAACTGAATTTTTATAAAATCTTACCGTAAAATTCCTTTCTCTGAGTCCTCTGACAGTCGCCGCCCCACCCCTCTTGTGGGGTTCTTTTGGACTTTAACTGCATGCTACCAAACTGAGTTGGGAATGCTGATAGCAGGGGGTATTGAACCAGTGGGACAGCCCCCTACAGGTGTGTCTATGTAAATTGCTTTGTTTCTAACAAGTCTTATGCCTAGCTTGCTCCTATGGATAAGAGGTCAATACCCATTGGTGAAGACTGAATGAGTGGGCGGCGACTGTCCGAGGACTCAGAGAAAGGAATTTTACGGTAAGATTTTACAAAAATTCAGTTTTCTCTTTCGTTCATTGACGGACACAGCTCCTGATCTTCTTGACCCTTGGGACGTCCCAAAGCAGTATCAAAAGGGTGGGAACAGGAAGAAAAAAATCCCAAGACTAAACTGTAGCCAACTAGGTAACATGGAGCTCAACCATAAAAAACTGGAGCTCACCTGAAAAAAATAATACACCCACCAAATGTACCAGGTTCTCTAAACAGCAGCCTGCAAAACTTTGCAGCCAAAAGAAGCATCCGCAGATGCCAACACATCCATCTTCTAAAACTTTGTAAAAGTGTGAACAGACGACCAGGTGGCCGCCTTGCAAACCTGCAGCACTGATGCCTTATGACGGAAGGCCCAGGAGGCACTAAGCTCCCTAGTAGAGTGCGCCTTAACAGGGAAAAGAGGAACCTGACCCTTAAGTGAATAGGCATGAATCACAGTCCGTCTGATCCATCTGGATATGGTCGCAGCAGAAGCAGCCAACCCTTTGAGGTCCATACGTGAGTACAAACAGTAAGTCTGACTTCCAAAAAGACTCCGTGGCTGCCAGGTTGTAATGTTCTGGTACCTCTGGTACCCTTATTCCACTTTCCAATTCAGTGTATGCGTCCCACCATTCTCTTCTGGTAGGTGCGCATACACCTTTAAGACCGATGCTGTCATCACTGAGCGCCGCAGAGCGGCTATTTCAACCGCCGGCGTTCTCACTCACATGTTCGTTCAACCTGCCTTGAAGCTCATATGCTTACAAGCGTACCTCGCTGTCGGAACCTCGCTACTGATCCCTGTATCCCGCTACCGGATCACTTGCTCATACCGAACCTCTCTACTACTGCTTGCTATTAGTGATAAGTACCCCGCAGGGGAATCCTCCATAACCTTCCTACTAAGCTTATGTAGCACCACCCCCGCAGGAGCTGCTGATTATATTATTGGGTCTACACCCTGCCTAACAACCCAATCAAATTGGCTCGATCCCTCCTCAGGCACAACTGACCCAGAATAGGACTGGACTATCAAATGGATACACAGATTGGAATACAATACTTCACTATGCAACAATACCTTGTTACCTTCTTGAATGGTAGTCCTTCTGGGTGACACAATGGAACAACGCACAGGATTGTAATTAACCAAACTTAGTTTACTATATATCAAATTGAATAGGGGAGATACAATACAATACAATACAAGTCCATAAAAGGTTATTTAAAACAGCTTTAAAAAGGTAAAAGAATACCCCCACACTCCTCCTGCATTAAGGCTAGACACAGTACCAGGTAGGTGGGCCTATCTGAGTCCCTCCCCCAGAGTTCTCTTCTTTCTTGTTGATCTTCGCTAGCAAGGTTATTGAATAGAGCTCATTTGTAATCCAGATTAGGAATAAAGATCAAGAGAGAGAAAACAACGAGCTGTTAGTTGTCACCGCAGGGTGTCTGCGTAACTGAGCAATAACTTCTGCGAGAGAGATAAGCCTCTGGCGACTCCTTTACAGACCTTATTGTTTGTCTATGAGTCTCCTGAGAGAGTATGGTGATAAACCCCGGGGTTTTATCACCTCCTGCTGCGCTACCGCTATCTGTAGATAAAACTGTCTCTTCAGCAGATAAAGTCAGTTATTGGGCATGTGCCCTCTCACCAACAGAAGTTTCTCCTTCGCGCGCTTCCACTGCGGTCTCAGTCCTTTGGCTATATGCCAGCCGCGCGGGGTCCTTCTGGCGGATGACTTCCGGTCTCGGCAAACAGCAGTATGACCTCCAGGAATGTGCCTCGTGCTTGAGATGGGACGGTTCCACGTCGTCCCTCCAGGCTAAAAGGCTCTGGCCCAATATCCAGTGTCAGTCCTTCACTCTCGCTCGCTGGTTCCTCAGAGTCCAGCGCAGAAAGGCGCCCCCTTCGCGCGCTTCTCTCTCCTTTAAATAACCTCCCCCATAGTGCCGTGCGGTGCAGCCGTGCACCCTGGATCTTGCAAAGCAGCCTGGGAGATGTAGTTTCTTCATCTTGTGAAAAGGAAGTCACAGCCCGGGAAATTCCATGCAGCTACCACTAGAGGGAGCCTAGTTCCTGGATCTTGCAAAGCAGCCTGGGAGATGTAGTTTCTTCATCTTGTGAAAAGGAAGTCACAGCCCGGGAAATTCCATGCAGCTACCACTAGAGGGAGCCTAGTTCCTTCCCACATATCAAACAGTGTCTTTAGGCATGTTTAACCCCGCTACACACTCCCCCCACTTGAGAAACTTTGGTCCCCAAAGAGGTCAACAGTATGTACCCTAGTGCATAGGTTGGCATTATACAACAAAAACATTAACATTTTGCTGAAATAAGTCAATCTGAATACATCCAATTTTGTATTCTAATAGCAGTGCAACAGTAAAACGATAAAGTGCAATTAATAAGCAAATAAGTGATTTCTACAGTGTTAATATAGTGCTGATTTCTAGTGCTTTTATATAGTGCTCCTTTAAAAAGCACATGTGCCTTTGCAATTTCTTAAACACTTACATCTTAAAGTTTGTGTTGAAAAAAAAACATCAAAAGGTGAGAAAGAGAAAAAAACATATAGTGAGGTCAGAGCAACAAAATGTGCGCAAACATTAACTCACAAATTAAACCAAATTGTGAACATCAAAAACTGTGCTTATTATAATGGCCAAACCCAATATCCTTATGTACAAACTTAAATGCAAACGTTTTCTACTTCAATACTTTGTTCTCATGATCTCTCACAGACCCCCCAAAACTTGGGTGGCTTGTACAGTTGTGCCTGGGGGTGAGCTAGGGTTGTCCCCCACCAAATCTACAGTGGAGGAACTAGGCTGGTCAGGAGACCTTTTGGAGATAAAAACAGCTTCTTCCGAACATTCACCCAATTGATCATAGGTCAGTCTCTTAGGTGGGTGAATGACTCTCCTTTCCCTCTGTTCCCGTGGAGGCATGCTCTCAGAGGTACTAGGATCAGGCACTTCTGAGGATTCTTCCATGTCCCCCTCCTCATGTTCCAACACAGAGGCACCTGATGGTTCAAGAGAGGTCAGTTCTTCTTCAGAGAAGGGTGCAACCTCCTCCTCAGGATCTTCATCCTCAGCTGCTTCTTCTGGAAGCATATGAAAGGGTATGAATTCAGGGGCTTCTGCCCGAAGGGCTCCTCTATCAGCCAAGTCAGACGAAGACAGGGAGGCAGGTGTGGGTTCTGGCAACTGAGATGACCACAACCAGTCGGGTACCTCCTCTTCATCTTCCAAATCTTCAGATGGAGAACTTCCCTCTCCCTCATCTGGGAGCATCGTCTGAGATCTGGTAACTGGTCTGGACCGGCGAGAAGTCGAAGGGGCCGCTGACAAGTCTTCCACAGGGGGCATACGAACCGCTTCAGAGAGAGGCAGCAAATGGTTCCGATGCCAAGCCTTCAATGGACCCACACTTCCCTCAGGCCGAATTTGGTACACAGGAAGGTTTGGCAGTTGCTTACAGATAACATAAGGTTGGGACTTCCAGCGGTCTGCCAACTTGTGTTTTCCCGGGACACCCAAGTTTCTCAACAAAACCCTGTCCCCTGGTTGCAGGTCATGGATCCAAACTTTTAGGTCGAAATTTTTTTTATTCCGCAGTCCACGTTGATCAGATGTGGCCTGAGCCTTGTCATAGGCCGCTTTCAGACTCTTCCGCAGTCGGTCCACATATCCTCTATGCGATGCTGAAGAGGTATGATCAGGCGAAATGCCAAAGGCCAAATCCACTGGCAACCGAGCCTCCCTTCCAAACATCAGCCGATAAGGGGAATATCCAGTAGCATCACTGACAGTGCTGTTGTAGGCATGCACAATGGCAGCTACGTGCCTGCCCCAATGCTGTTTCTTCTCTGAGCTCAAAGTCCCCAACATATCCAAAAGAGTCCTGTTAAATCGTTCAGGCTGGGCATCCCCCTGTGGATGGTAGGGAGTGGTTCTAGTCTTTTGAATGCCTAACATATCTAACAGTCTCTTGATCAGTCTGCTTTCAAAGTCCCTTCCCTGATCAGAATGGAGGCGCTGTGGTAACCCATAATGTACAAAGAACTTCTCTACAAGAACTTTGGCTACCGTTGAGGCCTTCTGATCCCTTGTTGGGAATGCTTGAGCATATCTGGTAAAATGGTCTGTTACCACAAGGACATTCCCCTGGCCACTCAGATCAGGCTCTAAGCAAAGGAAATCAATGCACACCAGCTCCATGGGTCCCTGACTTTGTAGATGGCCCATTGGGGCTGCTTGACGTGGCAGAGTCTTCCTCTGTATACACCGGACACAAGAATGACAGTATCCTTCAACTTCGGCCCTCATACAAGGCCAGTAGAACCTGTCCCTGACAAGCTGAAAGGTTCTTTCGGGCCCCAGATGGCCATGATTATCATGAAGAGCGGCCAGAACTCCCTCTCTGTATTTAGCTGGTAAGAACAGTTGCCACTTCTCCTCCAGATCTTCAGATGGACCTCTCCGGTAGGCCACTCCTTCTCTGATCTGTAACCGGGTCCACTCTCTATGCAACAGACGGGCCCCCTGAGGGGAGTCAGTTAGAAGCAACTCAGGGCTCTGGATCTCCAGGGCTTCCAAGAGAAGTTTTCCCAAAGGGTCTTCCAACTGCTCCTTCCGCAAGTCCCTTTTGGACAGCCGGGGCAAACCCTCCCCTTCAACTTGGGTCACCTGGCAGTAGCATTTGGGTACTCCGATAGCCGAAACCCCAATCTCTTCTGCTCTTGACCCTCCTCGGGATCGAAATTCAGTTCCCTGATATAGGGCACGCACCCCTTCTGGAGCCAAATGAGTCCATTCTTCCGCAGGTTCCTGTGGAACATGCAACCTTCTGGATAGGGCATCTGCATCCCTATTTCCGATTCCTGGCCGATACTTCAGGCTAAAATTGAAGCTAGAGAGGGCAGCCAACCATCGATGTCCTGTTGCATCCAGCTTGGCCGTAGTCAACAGATAGGTGAGGGGATTATTATCTGTCTTGACAATGAATTCAGCTCCGTACAGGTAGTCTTTCAATTTGTCAACCACTGCCCACTTCAAGGCCAAGAATTCAAGTTTGTGAGTAGGATAATTCCTTTCAGCAGGCAGTAGGCTTCTGCTCACATAGGCAACAGGTCGCAGATGACCCTCATGCTCCTGATAAAGTACCCCCCCCAGCCCATCTCGGCTGGCATCAACATGCAGTTCATATGGTTTTGTGGGGTCCGCATAGGCCAACACAGGGGCAGTGGTTAGGGTTTCCTTCAGCTGGACAAAGGCCCCTTCGCATTCCGGGGTCCACTGATCCTGGATGGATTCCTTAGCCTTCCGGGGGCCTATGGTGGACTTCGCCGGCTTTACCAACTCAGGGACATCATCTTCTTCATTCTTCAGGAGCTCATTTAGGGGTCGGGCAATCTGGGCGAACCCCTCCACAAACCTCCTGTAATAGGAGCAAAAGCCCAAGAATGACCGGAGTTCGGTCACATTTGTGGGTCTCGGCCAGGAAGCAACAGCATCCAGCTTGTCCGGGTCAGTGGCCACCCCTTCTTCAGACACGATATGGCCCAGGTAATGGACCGAGGACTGATAGAATTGGCACTTCTCAGGAGAAAGTTTCAGACCTTCTTCATGTAGCCTCTTCAAGACCTTTTCCAACCTCTCCTCATGTTCTTCTAAAGTTCTGCCAAACACGATAACATCATCCAAGTATACCAGTACCTCTATCAAATTCATATCTCCAACGGTCCTCTCCATCAGCCTTTGGAAGGTAGCAGGGGCCCCGGACAACCCCTGAGGCATGCGATTGAACTCAAAGAACCCCACAGGGGTGATGAAGGCTGTTTTCTCCCGATCTTCAGGGTGCATGGGGATCTGATAATACCCACTCTTTAAGTCCATCACACTGAACCACTTCACCCCTGACAGACTCTGTAGGGCATCTTCGATTCGAGGAGTGGTATACTGGTCTGGGAGGGTTCTTCTGTTCAGCGTTCGGTAGTCGATACAAAGCCTCAAAGATCCATTTTTCTTCCGGACTACCACTATCGGGGAAGCATACGGGCTCCTGGATTCTCGGATAATCCCGATCTTTTTGAGCTCTGCCAGCTGTTGACGTAGATCTTCTAAGTCACCTAAGGGGACTCGCCGGACTCTCTCCCTGAAAGGCTTGTCCTCACTCAGGCGGATCTTATGAGTGGCGCTCCTGGCACATCCCACGTCAAACTCGTCCTTAGAGAATATTTCCCTCCATCGAGCAAGTTGTGCCTTGGCCCTCTTCACCCATTCCGGCGGGAGGGCAGCGTTTCCAGAGCAAAGCTCCTCTATAACCGCTTCACCCTGTTCCTTTTCTTTGAAATCAATGGGGGCAACTGGGGTAGCCGGGTTGACTTGGCCCAGGAGCACTCTGGCCGGTACCTTCACTGGTGTAATAGAGGTGTTTCTGACACTCACTAAAACCCTTCCACGGTTTTCCTGTAACACCTTCAAAGGGATCACCTCAGGGATCACTTCTATCCCTCTCTGTCTCTCCTTTTGACCTGATTCAAAGATAATGAAGGGACCCGGCTGTTGCCATGTGAGTTTAACAGAAGCCTTAAAACAGGCCACCTCTCCTGGCTGTAAGACCTTTTCTGCTCTATCCAGCTTCCAGAGTCGTCCAACTCCTTCTGCGGGGGTCTCTTGCTCCAACACTAATCGTTGGTAGGCCTGCCGTAGCATGGGATGGATCCTTGGCGCCTGAGCATCTTGTCCCTGGACCAGTTGTATCAGAAGGCGCCTTACCAGGTCAGTGTTTGTTCCTACGATGAGAGAGCTTTTGTTGGCCCCTGGTGGACGAGGACAGACCACCGCTAAGGTGTCGAAGGTTTCCGCTTCACCAGCCACTGATGGATCAAAGGTCAACTTGATTGGCAGATACCCGTCATAGGGAAAACTTTGGGTCCCAATACCCCATATCTCCAGATCTTCCAACTTCTGCAAAGGTAGATGGGTAAGATATTTATCATAGAAGTCTCTATGTAAAAGAGTCACCTGGGCCCCTGTGTCAAGGAGGGCTCTTGTGTAAATTCCTTCCACCTGAACCGAGACCACTGGGGAGGGCCCGACCAAGTTAGTTGGGAATTCTCTTGATGTAGCCTTGTTATCTGATTCAGTTCTCTGTACCCTGGCCCTCTTCTCCTTTTTCTTCCTTGATCTAGGCCCCCGCCGAATCCGGTGTGCATTGACTTTCCTTCCCTCAGTAACCCGGAGTCTAGAACTGGGGGTGTTATATTTGGGTCTGACCCCCTGACTCAGTTTCCCTGATCCTGCACCACTTCTGGAGTCCCTTAAGACTGGCGGACACCCGGTTGACTCCTTCACCGGTGTCCTCTGAAGTTTCCCGCTGGCTCGCGAGGTTTCGCGGCAGCATTTCCTGAGCTGGGACATACCCTTCTAACATGCCCAACTCCCCCGCAGTTGAAACAAGTTAACAATCTTGCAGGCCGTGGCTCTGGATCTGTGCTGAGACTAACAGGTTCATCTGGCCTCTCCGATATACTCCCCTTGGGTAGAGTGGATACCTGACCAGTCAGGATGGACACCATTTCTATCAACTGAGACACTTGGGTCTTTAGGAGTTCAACTTGAGAGTCACCTTCTTCCACACTTATCACTCAAACCCGGGCAGTTGAGTCAAACTGCCGACTTTTCTTCTTGTTGTCCAACATGACCTCTTCCTCTCTGACCATTCGAATCAGATCGGGGTATTCTAGAATGCCGCCATCTCGACGAGTTCGTAACAGTATGGCAATGGGATCTAAAGGTTGAGCCCCTTTCAGAACCTGTCGTGCACGAGTCTCATCTATTTTCCGGGGGTCTATTCCTTTCTTTAACAGAATCTGGTGGATAATCCTATCCAGACGTTTAATGAATTCGGACAACTTCTCCCCCTCTTCTTGATAACAGTGGTCCAACTGGTAGAGAAGTTCAGCCGCGTTCTCCGTCCGACCAAACACATCTTGCAGAATGTCCAAATAATCCTGTGCAGTGCAGTTCTTCTTGCTAAGCTTTAGATTACGTACAGCCTCTAATGCAGGTCCCCTTAAACTCTCTGTGATCCTCTGCTTCTTGTGCTGTTCTGGTACCTCCCATTCCTCCAAAGCCTGAGTGGCGGTATCTAGCCACTCTTCGAACCCATCTTCTGCTGAAGGCACAGGCTGTTTCCCAGAGAATGTCCGGAGCTTCCTATATCCAGTCATCAGATAGCTCGAGGAGTCCCTGCTACATTTTGCCACAATCTCCCCAAGAACAGCACACAGTTCTGAGCTAAAAGTCGACAAAGGTGATGACTCAGGATGCCCTTCTTGGACACCTTTTTCTTGGCTGGATACCCCAGGGGTGGTGGATGAGGGACCCGCAGTAGGAACTCCTGGATGTATCAGGAAAAGTTCTGTTTGGTCAATAGTTTTTACACTGTTTCCATTGAAATAATCAGGGACCCCTTTCCTCCACTCACACAGTGCATACGTGTGTGGGGCAGTGGTGTCAGTTTTTATGTCAATCACCCAGAATTTCCTGTCTGTGGATAGTGCCCTTAAAACAGGGAGGAGCTTTTCTTCAGTCCAGGCTTCTCCCTTGATTTCAACCACCAGGCCATTTTCCACTATGACATTCTCTTCCTTGCACCACTCAGCAGCAGCGACAGGATCCATTTCTGCGTGGGAGGGGATTCTGGGGCTGAGAGGGTTGTGTTGCAGGACTGTAGAAATCCCGGACGAGCCCCCACGTGTAGCACCACCCCCGCAGGAGCTGCTGATTATATTATTGGGTCTACACCCTGCCTAACAACCCAATCAAATTGGCTCGATCCCTCCTCAGGCACAACTGACCCAGAATAGGACTGGACTATCAAATGGATACACAGATTGGAATACAATACTTCACTATGCAACAATACCTTGTTACCTTCTTGAATGGTAGTCCTTCTGGGTGACACAATGGAACAACGCACAGGATTGTAATTAACCAAACTTAGTTTACTATATATCAAATTGAATAGGGGAGATACAATACAATACAATACAAGTCCATAAAAGGTTATTTAAAACAGCTTTAAAAAGGTAAAAGAATACCCCCACACTCCTCCTGCATTAAGGCTAGACACAGTACCAGGTAGGTGGGCCTATCTGAGTCCCTCCCCCAGAGTTCTCTTCTTTCTTGTTGATCTTCGCTAGCAAGGTTATTGAATAGAGCTCATTTGTAATCCAGATTAGGAATAAAGATCAAGAGAGAGAAAACAACGAGCTGTTAGTTGTCACCGCAGGGTGTCTGCGTAACTGAGCAATAACTTCTGCGAGAGAGATAAGCCTCTGGCGACTCCTTTACAGACCTTATTGTTTGTCTATGAGTCTCCTGAGAGAGTATGGTGATAAACCCCGGGGTTTTATCACCTCCTGCTGCGCTACCGCTATCTGTAGATAAAACTGTCTCTTCAGCAGATAAAGTCAGTTATTGGGCATGTGCCCTCTCACCAACAGAAGTTTCTCCTTCGCGCGCTTCCACTGCGGTCTCAGTCCTTTGGCTATATGCCAGCCGCGCGGGGTCCTTCTGGCGGATGACTTCCGGTCTCGGCAAACAGCAGTATGACCTCCAGGAATGTGCCTCGTGCTTGAGATGGGACGGTTCCACGTCGTCCCTCCAGGCTAAAAGGCTCTGGCCCAATATCCAGTGTCAGTCCTTCACTCTCGCTCGCTGGTTCCTCAGAGTCCAGCGCAGAAAGGCGCCCCCTTCGCGCGCTTCTCTCTCCTTTAAATAACCTCCCCCATAGTGCCGTGCGGTGCAGCCGTGCACCCTGGATCTTGCAAAGCAGCCTGGGAGATGTAGTTTCTTCATCTTGTGAAAAGGAAGTCACAGCCCGGGAAATTCCATGCAGCTACCACTAGAGGGAGCCTAGTTCCTTCCCACATATCAAACAGTGTCTTTAGGCATGTTTAACCCCGCTACACTTACACTATCTAGCTCTGCATATTAAGGACTGTTACTATCATCTGCACTATTATTTAGATTGCTAGCTCTTGAGCCTACTAACATCTATCCTTGCACTGGGTTAGTCTCTCCTGTATGTCATCTGCTATCCTACCACCTACTACCATACATGATTGCTAACCTATCTGCATCCTACCTGTTACCATCTATACTCTCATGAACATTTCTCTCAAGTGCTGTTCACCTATTGTCACTGTTCATACCTGTCTCTTCAGCTCATCACCACTATACTGCTATATACATCTATCACTCCAGGAACATCTTATTGAGTGTGTATATTTGTATGCTGAATCAGACAGACCACAGTGATGATGCTTGAACTCTGGATAAATATATCAAAACATCAGATGACCATAAACTATCAAACAGAGGTCCACGAATTAAAGCGGAGTTCCACCCTAGTTATACATTTTTTTATAAAAATACCCCCGGGACAGTCAGGGCTAGCACATTCCACAATGGCTAGCCTCTGATCTGTCCCGGGTTGCACTTACCTTTCAGGAGAAATACTTACCTTGAAATTGTCTTCTCCAGCGCTGCCATCTCAGGTGTGGGCAGCTTGAAGCCAGCGCGATCCTCTTCCGCGTCCTCTTCGGTCCTCTTCCTCCTTCTTCGGTCCCACGATGCACTGCACCGGCCCCGACGTCACTTCCGGGTCGCGCGCGTCATCCCTCCACAGCTTCTGGGCATGCCCAGAAGCTGTTTAGAAGGGAATGATGCGCGCGCCCCGGAACTGACGTCGGGGCCGGTGCATGCGCAATGATTCCTGGGAGCGATGACGTTCAGCTCCCAGGAATCATTGCAAAAGCCAGGAAGTGACGAATCGCCGTGGCCGCCGAGGGGAGGAAGAAGGAAGTAAGGTGAGTATATTTTCTCTAAAAGGTAAGTGAAAAAAAAAAAAATTGCGATTATCCATTTGTTTTTCAGGTGACCGGGAGCGAGAAGATGGAGGTAAGTATAAATTTCCGGTGGAACTCCGCTTTAATATTGTGAGTTAATGCAAAAATGTGTAAATCAGTGCAAACAGCAACAAAATTATATCAGTGCAAATAGCAACACAATTATATATAATTGATACAATATATAGAGGGTAAAAACCTGTATTAAAAGATATATTAATACCTCTCTATAAATATCATAAAAATTGTATCATAAAAATCTCATAGAAAAACTCATAAAAGAACTCATAAAAAAAACTCATAAAAAAACCCCCATATAAATATTTTTATGATATTTATAGAGAGGTATTAATATATGTTTTAATACAGGTTTTTACCCTCTATATATTGTATCAATTATATATAATTGTGTTGCTATTTGCACTGATATAATTTTGTTGTTGTTTGCACTGATTTACACATTTTTGCATTAACTCACAATATTAATTCGTGGACCTCTATTTGATAGTTTATGGTCATCTGATGTTTTGATATATTTATCCAGAGTTCAAGCAAGTGCTGTATTTGACCTCTTTCTTGAGATCATTTTTACTTCAATTCATCCTCATACATACAGCGGCTGCTATAGTTATATATATATATATTTTAAAATATCTTATATTATTAAAATATCTTATATTATTAATTTTAAAAATATTTTTTAATTCCTTGGCGCGTGGAATATACTTTGTATATTAATTTTAATATTATAAGAATGTCTAATCTGTAATTTGATGCCTTTTGGAGATTTTTCCATCTTTCCTTGGCTTCTTTGTGCACATTAATACACATTTTTACCTGGGGTGCCCAAACTTTCAATCCCCACTGTATATCCTTCAGCACATGGCTTTCAACAGCCAAGCCATTAAAGCCAGTGACTGTAAAGCAGGATGGAAGATTGGCCCTTGGGAAAGCAGATCTTCTCTGAGAGGAAGTCTGCAAGGGGCATTGGCGACCAGCCATACCAGATCGGCGTACCAAGACCGGCGAGGCCAGTCTGGAGCCACTAGAATGACAGGCATCCCTTCTGCCTCGATCCTGCATACGAGTCTTGGCAGAAGTTTGAGAGAGGGGAAGGGCGTAAATCAGACAATACTGGCTCCAAGGAGCCACTAAGGCGTCTGTGAAATCAGCTAGAGGATCCCGAGACCGTGCCACAAACCTCTGTACCTTCCTGCTGGGACGAGAGGCCAACAGGTCCACCTCGGGAGTACCCCCACCGGAGACACAACTGATGAAACACCTCCGGATGAAACAACCATTCCCCCTGGTCCAAAACCTGTCGACTGAGATAGTCCATTTGCCAATTTTCCACCCCTGGAATGTGTATACAGCAGAGGGGGCTGGAACGCATCGTTCTACTCATCTTAGAATACCGGTTACCTACCGAGCCGCCAAGGCACTTCTGGTGCCTCCTTGGTGACTGACATAGGTCACGGCCATGGCATTGTCCGATTGAATGCGTACTGGACACCCCTGAAGACGAATTGTCAAAGTCTGATTGCTCCGAGTTCCAGTACATTGATTGGCAGTCTGGACTACGGAAAAGTCCAGACCCTCTGAGCACAATCTGTGCCGAGGACACCTCCCCACCCGGACAAGCTGGCATCCATGGTGACCACTGTCCTGTACAGGGGGAGAAAGGATTTTCCCTGTTGAAGTGCCAGAGAACGAAACCACCAGATCAGGGACCGTCTCGTACCCCGGCTCAACAGGATCAGATTGTCTAGAGACGGAGGATTCCTGTCCCATTTCACCAGGATCTATCTTTGCAGAGATCTCATGTGGAACTTTGCAAACAGAACCGCCTCGAAGGTAGACACCATCAGGCCCAGCAACCGCATGCTAGCCAGAAGCTAGATTCCTGCAATTTCAGGAGTTTTTCCAGAGGAAGAAACACGCTGAGGCCGAGTCCAGAGTCAGACCCAGATAGACCAGTCTCGTGGATGGAACTAGAGCAGACTTCTGAAGGTTCAGAATCCAACCGAACTCCCTCAGAGTTTCCCTTAGAGTAATCTTATAGTTGTCCATCGGAGCAGTCGGACACTCCGCTCGCAGAAGATCGTCCAGGTATCCCAGTACTGCAATCCCCTGCTGACGCAGCAATGCTAGTACCGGGGCCAACACTTTTGTGAAGACCCGAGGCGCCCAAATGGTAATGCCACAAACTGATAATGCTCCTTGCCCACGGCAAAACAGAGGAAGCGCTGGTGACCGGCTCATATTGGAATGTGAAGTTAGGAGTCCTTGATGTCGATGGAAGCGAGAAAATCCCCCTGATGTAGGGACACAACTACCGTGCGAATGGACTCCATTCGTTACTTCTGTACCCACATAAAGCAGTTTACCGCCTTGAGGTCCAGAATTGGACATACCGTGCCTTCCTTCCTGAGAACTGTAAACCGGTTTGAGTAAAACCCCTGAAAACATTCCGAAGTTGGAACCGGGACAATCACATCTTGAAGTAACAAGTCTTGCACTGCCCCAAATGGACCCCGTAAGTGATCTGGGGACAAGTGCATTTTGGAAGGGAAGAAGCTTTCTGGAGGATAAGACCGAAACTCGATCTTGTAGCCAGACCGAATGACTTTGTGGACCCACTTGTCTTTTACCAGGGAGGTCCACGGATCCGGAAACCAGCAAAGACCCCTTCATGCAGAGGAAGCCTTGTCCACAGGTCAGGAAGCGCTCATGACTTGCCAGACCAGGTTCTCCTGGAACCTCCGGTGGAGGCTCTGAAGGACTTAGATCCCTTGTCTTGAGAGCCTGAGGGACGAAAAGGCCTCTTATAAACCGTGAAGAATGGCCCCCCATCTACGACGGGGATCTTTGCCCTTGGAAGCCTGTGGAAGAAGAGTAATCTTCCCTGCTGTGAGGCCCTTCATGATGTCATCCAAGGAAGCTCCAAACAGCCCCCACAAATAGGAGATCAGATAAGGCCTTCTTAGAAGTCTGATCCACAGACCAGCATTTCAGCCAGATAATATGCTTAAGGACCACTGCTGAGAGACAGTCTGGAAATCAAGGGAGCCGCATTCCAAAGAGGCACAGACAAACTGTAGCCCCTGGACCAACTGATCCGCCAGCTCCGCAAAGGAAGAGGGAAGCTGTTCCCCCTCCAGGTCCCAGCGTAGAAGTTTAGCCCACTCGGTTAGAGTTTGCGACACCAGGGCAATAGTAAATACCAGCCTAAGTGCTGAACCAGCCACATTAAACATAGCTCCTCCGACCTCCTATCAGCCGGATCTTTAAAGACCGGGGACTCCTCAACCGGAATTAACCTGGAAACCGGCGAGTCCACTACAGGTGGGACCGTCCACTTTTTAAGCAAGGAATCCTTATAAGGATACCGCATCGCAAAACGCTTCAGAACCACAAAAGTGTGTTTTGGACAACCCCACTGTTTAGTGACAATATCAATTATCAACAATAATCAACAATAACAATTATCAAAGTAAGCGGGAAAGGGGAACACCCTCGCTGCCTTGGAAGGCCTGTGGGTGCAAAAAGAGACCGGCACCTCCGACGCAGCATCAGCCGCATCATCCATCTTTAAAGTTTCATGCACTGACACAAAGGTGCAACCACCAGCGCCATTTCATGCACGGCTAGAGGAGCAGAGGAATGATCCTCACTATCTGAGCACACAAGGTTAATGGACGCAGACCCAGTAGAGTAACACGCATCCGCAGAGGCCGAATCAGATTCAAGATCTGATAAGACAGATAAAGCAGGTGAAGGTGGGGGACGCTTTTTTGCTAGCCCATTTTTCCAGGATCAAATTCACCTTGGACAGTAAGGACTCCAGGACCACCGTCAGTGCAGTTAAGTATTGGTGGGACCCGGAGGGCCCGGCAGCCTCTAAAAGGGAATCAGGTGGGAAAATGTGCTCCAGGAACTCTATTAGAGAAGAGGAGAACCCACGCATGCAAAAAAAGTGTATGAACACTGCCAGAGACACCTCCACTGCGCTGGCGGTACCACAGGGTCCAGCACAGAGCATTACCACTCCATGGGAGGGGAGGGGGGTGTGGGCAGATGGGGGGGTAACAAGTCTGGAAAGAACCACGAGAAGGTGGGGTGGGGGGGGGTGAGGAAAGCTGCATGGGAAGGAGGGGAACCCAGGGGTCCGACCGTCCCAGAGAGGGGCCCAGGTCCACCCCAAAAACCTCCAGGGTCAGAGGGGGGGGGGGGACAGCTACTTACCATACCAGGAACAGGGTGGGCGCCACTCCTGACAGACCACCACTCCATTGGAATAGGGGGCTGTCGGCCAGGAGGAACGCTGCGACTCAGGGCGTTTAACTTGTAGGCCAGCCCCCGTCCAGTGGGGCTATGTCGCGCCCAACCTAGCTTGGAGCTGAGGCATGCGCGGTCTCGCTGGCCAGACTGGGGGGACCCTCTGAATATACATTATCTAGTCCGGCAGTTGATGGTAGATTTTCACAGGAACAAAATAACAAAGACAGGAAAAAAATTCTATTTAAAAAGAAAAAATTGCCAGGGCCAGAGATCCCAGCAAGGAACCAGGTCCTTACTCCTGACTAGGCAGAAAAAAAAAATGAATGCCTATAGCTGAGAGTAGGAGTATACCCCCTGGGACTGCTCCATAGGCATAGTCAACTTTTTTCTTACCTAGTGTCCTACTCCTGTAGGGGGCAGTATAACCCAATAGTTAGGAAGATAAGGAGCTGTGTCCGTCAATGAACGAAAGAAAAAAAAATATTTTTTTTTTTTCAAAAGTGTCAGTCTTTTGTTTATAGTGCGTTTATAGCGCAAAAAAAAAAAAAAACTGCAGAGGTGATCAAATACCACCAAAAAGAAAGCTCTATTTGTGGGGAAAAAAAAGAGACATACATTTTATTTGAGTACAGCGGTGCACGTCCGCGCAATTGTCAGTTAAAGAAACACTGGCCTTGTCATGAAGGTGGGGTAAACTTTTCGGGCTGAAACGGTTGATCTGGACAGTCAGATGAAAGAGGAAGCTGGCTCACAAATCTATACTTCATAAATACACCAACATTTGTGCCCTCACCAGATTTTCTCTTTCAATGCGTTGCTGCTCCCTCTGTTCAGAGCGCTATGGTAGAGGCAGGAGGGGGTGCCGTTTGTTTTTTTCGGGGTCAGACTCTTGCTTTTAGACTTTAAAGCATTCCTGGACAGCTCTTTTAGCAACCTCTGGTTTTCTCGGTCTATGTGCCTGACCTCCTCGTTGCTGAAAGAGTAGTTCTTCTTGTTTCTGATTGGTGGTTGCTCCACTGATAGGCTTCTCGGCTCCTTCTTATCAAGGTTCATAAATGCTGCGTGAAAAAAAAATACATGTAAGTTGGGGCTACAGAGCTACATTCTTGACCTCCTCGTTGCTGAAAGAGTAGTTCTTGTTTGATTGGTGGTTGCTCCACTGATAGGCTTCTTGGCTCCTTATCAAGGTTCATAAATGCTGCATGAAAATAATAGAATTTTTTGTAAAATCTTACCGTAAAATGTATTTCTCTGAGTCCTCTGACAGTTGCCACCCATTCATACAGTCTTCACGATTGGGTATAGGCCTTCTCCGCAGGAGCCAGCTAGGCAGTCATTTTGTTAATACATCAAACATTAGCATATAGACACACCCACAGGGGGCCATCCCTCTGGCCTATATCCTCCAGCCAGTACCACTCTAATTCAGTTATGTAGCAAGCAGTCCATGAGAAACCATCAACCCCAAAGAGAGATCGGCGGCGGCGGCGGCGACTGTCAGAGGACTCAGAGAAATTAATTTTTACTGTAAGAAAAATTCTATTTTCTCTTACGTCCTCTGACAGTCGCCGCCCATTCATACAGTCTTCATGATTGGGATGTCCCAAAGCAGTGTAGAAGTGAGGGGTGGGAAGACGCCACCTTAAAATAGGCAACGCAGCACCCAGGTCAGAGAAAAAAACTGAACTGAACCAATGGGGTAAGTAAAGCTCAACAGGAGCTAACCCAGGAAAAAAATTAAATAAACCCCATGAGAAAGAGACATTAAAAAATAGCATGTCTCTTTAAACCACTGCCGCACTCAAAACTTTGCGGCCAAAAGAAGCATCCGAGGATGCCAACACATCAAGTTTGTAAAACTTAGAAAAGGTGTGTAAAGACGACCAGGTTGTGGCTTTGCACACCTGAGCCACCGACGCCTGGTGGCGAAAAGCCCAAGACGCACTAACCGATCTAGTAGAGTGCGCCTTAACAGGGAAGGGAGCCCGACCCTTAATCGAATAATCCTGCACAATCGTCTGTCTGATCCATTTGGAAATGGTTGCTGCAGACGCCGCTGTACCCTTCCGAGGTCCCTCAGGAAGGACAAACAGACAATCCGACTTCCGGAAATAATCGGTGGCGGAAAGGTAAACCTTGATCGCCCGGACCATGTCCAAGGAATGTAAGGCAAATTCCTTGGGATGCATAGGCTTCGCACAAAGCGAAGGCAACACAATATCCTCATTGAGGGGGAAGGCTGAAACCACCTTAGGAAGAAAAGATCGATTTGATCGCAGGACCACTTTATCCCTATGAACAACCAGATAGGGGGAGCGGCAAGACAGAGCCGCCAACTCCGACACTTTGCGAGCAGATGTGATCACTGCTAGAAAGGCAACTTTCTGTGACAACACAGGCAGTGGGATCTCTCTGATGTTCTCAAACGGGAGGTCATTGTAAAACGGACAGAACCAGATTCAGGTCCAAGGGAGGTAAGGGAGCCTTCCTCAGGGGAGCACTATGACACTCCCCCTGAAAAAAGGTGCGAATCAAAGAATTGGACGCCAAAGGGTGCTGAAAAAGAATGGCCAATGCCAATATTTGACCTTTGATCATGGCCAGCGCCAGGCGCTGATCCACCTTAGTCTGTAGGAGGGCCGAAACCCTCGCCACTGAAAAGGAGCGTGGGTGAAGACCTTGTGACTCACACCAGGCAAAATATGCCCTCCAGGTGCGATGATAAATCTTCCCAGAGGAAGCTTTTCTAGCTTTTAGCAAGGTAGGAATGGCAGCCGACGGGGTACCCCTGTCTCTCAAGACTTGGCTTTCAACAGCCAAGCCATCAAAGCCAGCGACTGTAAAACAGGATGGAAGATCAGTCTTTAAGAGAAAAGATCGTTTCTTAGTGGAAGCCACCAGGGAGGCACCACTAATGCGTCCAAAGCGTCCGCCAGAAGATCGTGAGGTCGAGCCACGAACCTTTCCACTTTTTTGTTGAGACGGGATGCGAACAGATCCACGTCCGGAGACCCCCACCGGATACACAGAAGGTGAAATGCCTCCGGGTGTAAGGACCATTCCCCCTGGTCCAGGGTCTGGCGACTCCAGTTTTTCACACCTGGAATCCACAATAACCGCCGGAAGGACTTGCCTTGGGTCAGAATCGGTGACTGGAGCCACCCCAAAAATCCGACCTCACTTGGTGGTTTAGAGAAAGCCTTCTGTCCAAGACTAAAGGGCCATACACACTAAGATTTTAAGAAGACTTTTTCCTTCAGATTTACCTTTTCTATGTAGTGCAAGGGCCTGCCAGATTGCATACAAATTGAAAGTGTTTAGGTTTGACCTCATATTATATGGTTTTGGTAAGTCTAAAGGAAAAAGTCTTCAGAAAATCTTATAGTGTTTGGCCCATTAGGATGCTTGTCCCACCTGGCAAGGACCCCGTAGCAGAGCCAACATAGGAGCCAAAACCTTGGTGAACACCCTTGGAGCCGAAGCGAGACCGAAGGGTAACGCCACAAACTGGTAATGCTCCTCTGCGATTGTGAAGTGGAGATACCGCCCTAGTAAACAGGGATGTGCAGATATGCATCTTTTAGGTCGATGGAGGCCATGAACCCTGGACTCAGAGATGCCACCACCGACCGAATGGGCACGATGACCTTTTGGGCGAGAAGATTTTGAACCGCCCGTAGTAGATCCCGGAAATGATCGGGAGTCAGATGGAGATTTGATGGAAGAGAATCTGTCTGCGGGGCGAGATCGGAACTCGATCTTGTACCCTGAACAAATGAGCTTGCGAACCCACCTGTCCTGGATGTCGGACAGCCAGGGCTCGAGAAAACAACGCAGACATCCCCCCACCCTTGATACAGGTGAGGGCGTCCCTTCAGGAAGGGGTGGACTGGGTTGCCTGCTCAGCTTGACCCGTCTTGGGCTTACCCGCCCAAAATTTGTTATGACTACCGGAGGCCTTGAAGTACTAACCTTTTTCCTGTGCCCCAAAGGCACAAAAGGACCCCCGGTTAGTCTTAAAGGAGGGACCCCACTTAGCGTAAGGAGGTTTCCCCTTCAAGACTTGAGGCAAGAGAGTACTCTCACCCCCAGTAAGCCCCTTGATCAGCTCATGCAGTCACCAAAAAGGCGATCCCCCGCATAAGGGATGTCAAACACTGTTTTCTTAGAAGCGTGGTCGGCAACCAGCTTTTCAGCCAAATAATGCAGCGGATTGCAATCCCGACCGCAAATAGACCTGCGATCAAAGGAGCCTCGTTCAAAGCCGTGTCACACAGGTACATCAAAGCCTGTGCAATTTGGTCAAACATGTCCAGCGCACCAGCAGAAACCGACTCTGTTACCAGAGTGCGCCTAAGCACCTTGGCCCATTCTGCGATTAGTCTGAGAGACCATCACTGAGGCGAACACCGGACTCAGCAGGGAACCTGCCACCATATACATGTGGCGGGAAAGCGTTTCCACCTGTCTATCCGCCGGGTCCTTAAACACTGGGGACTCTTCTGCGGGCATCAGGGTGGATTTATTCAGTCTGGAAACAGTGTGGTCTACTTTAGGAACCACATACCAGCAAGTATCAACCGAATCCGCAAAGGGATAACGGTACTTAAATCTCTTAGCACACTTGTATAAAGTACTCGAAAACCATACTTGAGTAAAAGTACAAGTGCTCAATCAAAAAGTGACTTAAGTAGAAGTGGAAGTGCTCTATCAAAAAGTGACTTGAGTAGAAGTACTAAAGTATTCAACATTTTTTGTACTTAAGTATTGCAAGTAATTTTTTTTTTTTTAATTTTGCTACTCAAGTACTGAAAGTAAAAGTACCAGTAGTTTTTAAAAAAAATTGCTACTCAAGTACTGAAAGTAAAAGTACAAGTATTGTGTTATGTAGTTATTAAAGAAAGAAGTCAAAAGTTTGAACATCATATTGTTTTTTATTATTTCAAATGATTAACCTAAAGGACAATCACAATTCTTTTGGCTGTAACTTTTTGTAAACAAAAACATAAAGTATGTCCCTCCCTTCCCCCTTTAAAGCATCCCTCCTTCTCTTCCCTGCATGTTTTTTTTTTTTCTCCACAGCTTATTGTTGCGCAAAATCATAAATAAACCAATGTGATATACAACAATATATTCCAATAATGAAATAAAGGAAGAGTGTATGAAATCAAAGTCAATAAAAAGTCCATATACATATATATATATATATATATATATATATATATATATATATATATATATATATATATATATATATATATATATATATATATATATATAATGCCATAATGCCATAATACCATATATATGTGACAAAACAAGATGAATACATTTTTAAAGGTGCAGGAATCAAACAGGTGCTATTCCAAATAATAGGCGCAGACTCCCACCACCTTGTGGGTTTCCCCCTTACCCGGCGGATAAAGATAAGTGCAAAATAATATCCAAATAGACTCTTCCAGTGAAACAAAACTGCAAAACCTGTGCTCTCAACTTCCAGTGAAAAAAGCAAAATCAGCCTCTTACCTGAAAAAAGGTCTATGTACGCTTGTGACTCTCCTTGGTTGGGGGAGGTTCTCTTTCCCCTTAACAGCAGATACTGTATGTAGACCATTTTATTTATACATACAGTAGCATTTATTTTTGCATGCGCTGCCAAGGAGGGCTCATCATTAAGATTTAAAGTCTGCTTAACGGAGCTAATAAGTGCGTCTACCACAGCGCTTTCACGTGCTGTCCCATAAGATGAATCACCCTCCTCCACATCTGACTGAGAAGACAGGGACCCCACAAGGGGGACGTCGCCTGTGGCAACCAATTCAGGCTCTGAGTCAGAAGACTGAGAGGGCATAGGCCGTTTCTTTGTATTTCGGTCAGACACCAGCAGATCAACTTTTGACGGTAAAGTCGCAAGTGCAGCAAATAAAGAGGCTAAGCAAGTGGGATCAGAAGTATCTGAACCACCAACTAGGTCTGTGGGTAATTTGCTATCCTGGGACTCCATGTTAGCAAAGTGCAAAAAAATGACACTGGCCCTTTAAAACGGCGGTTCCCGCGGACCCCTATCGCAAACTGCACTTACAGGTGGAGACCCTTCCCTTAACTAAAGTTAAACTGACAAAAGAGTGCTAGCAAAAATATAGCCAGAGAAAACCAGCAAAATATCCCCCCACAGTGTCCCTATACTTGCCACGCTGCTATTGAGAAGTCTGTTTAAAAAGAGTAAGTGACCTCACGCCCCTAGAGGAAAAAGCCAGCCCTGAGCCACAAGAAAATGGTGCCTGATAGAGTCAATGGAGGAAAAGCACTTAGAAAATTGCCGCTGCCCAGACAGGACATCCGCCCACACTAAAGATGGCGCCCGATCGGCGATGGCAATGATGATGGAAAATGGCTGCTGCCCTCATTCTGAGGCCAAACAGCCAGCCCTTACCAAACATGGCGGCCAGGCGACCAGTGCCAAAAGCCGCAGAAAACGCCCGCACTGGCCCCCACCCGGATCTGCACAGAGCAGCCCTGGGGAGAAGGAAGCCCCCACACTCCCCCATATGGCGGTCTGCACCACAGGAGCGCCCCCGCAGGGACAAGGAAGGTAAGACACAGGGGGCCATCCCCCGGCCATGAGGGGGATATTACAGCAAACTTTACATGTACCGCCATCCCCAGAGTGGGCCCACTCAATCCCCCCTCCAAACCTGTTCCCAGGGACAGAGGGGTAGTAGTACTCACCATACTGCGAATATGGGCACCGCTCAGACACGAGAGACCTCCCACCTGGGTGGGGGTGCCGTCAGCCAGGAAGGATGCTAGCAACCCGAAGTTGAGACATCCCAGTGAAGATAGAAAAACTTTTCAGGCTCGTCCCCGTTGCAGGGGCACTGTCGTTGCGAGGCCTGGGCGTACCAAAAGCCTGTGACGCTCGATGGCAGACTTGGACTCCATAAGGTTCTATATTAACAAGTCCGAGGCCCAGTTCTGCTGACGCTTGTAGTCCTCCAAATTCTGACTGATGTGAGGTGAGAAAAAAAATAAAAAGCTATTTTTTTTAAAAGAAAAAAACACTTTTCAGAAACAAAACAAGAAAAAAACTGAGACACTAGGTCCCAGCAGGAAAGACCTAGCTCTACTCCTGACGCTAGGCAGCAAAGAACTGAATTAGAGTGGTACTGACTGGAGGATATAGGCCAGAGGGACGGCCCTCTGTGGGTGTGTCTATATTTTAATGTTTGTTGTATTAACAAAATTACTGCCTAGCTTGCTCCTGCGGAGAAGGCCTATACCCAATCGTGAAGACTGTATGAATGGGCGGCAACTGTCAGAGGACGTAAGAGAAATACATGTACATTGGGGGTTACAGAGCTAAATCCCATCACTGAACAGAATTAGAACATGTTAGATTTATTTTCAGTTTCAATTTTTATCAACTTTTAAAAGAATCGTAGAAAATTACAAGGTACAAAACCTAGATTTTCTAATGTTCCACTTACCATAAGAAGATTTAGAGTGAATTGGACTATAAAATGAAGAAATTAAAGTGATTATAAAACAATCACCTTGTAGAACAACCCATTCAATTTAAAATTGAAATGAAAGGCAAACCATTTTTGTATAAAACTTAAATAAAAACCCCATTATAAATATCTTTTTTTTAAAAGTGATCACATTCCCTCTGTTCTCAGTTACATAAGAGCTGATGGGGTTGGGGTAGCACACTGAGCTTGCCAGTGAATGGCTGTGCTACGAGGGCGTGTTAGGACATGTCTAATCATTGGAGAAGAGCAGACTGAGTTCCCAGCATAGCTACAGAACTGATCACGATGTGTTCCCCTGCTTAGTGTGGTCAGTTTTTAATATGAAAGCATAGGGACTGGCAGGAACACCAGGGAGTTTACTCAAAGAAAGCAATACAAAGAGAACAGGATATTTTATCATACAAGTACATTGTACAGCAGGCAGACATGAGGAATATGAAGTGTTGGGGTAACAAACTTTCTAAATTAGAGCGCCCAGTAGCCATACATACTTGCAAGTAGGGCTTATTCACCTCTGCTATGATCGACTGCCACCAGCTCTGAATACACAAAGCTCTAGAACTTTCTGGTAGTAATGGAGCTTGTGCGCCACTCCCTCCTCATACCCATTCCAAATAGCCAAACAGGCACAGAAGGGCCAATAGAAATGTGGGAGGGAATGGACTAGCTCCAACATTGCCCAGAAGTTTCCAAGATTCAAAATGTTCAGTGTTCGACTGTAGCAAAGATCAATGAGAGCTGCAGCAGGTGTGTGCATCTCCAGCTTGGCAAGTGCTTTTATTTATTTTTTTTGAGAGTCACTTTAAGTGGAAGTTAACACTGATAGAAATATACAGGCTGCCATTGATGGCTCCCCCCCCCCCCCCCGTTTCTGGTCACACAAGTATGCCTTAAAACCTCTTAATGTGTATACTTGCCCCAGTAGCTCAAAAAATATTAAAACCATTGGAACAACATCGATAGTATATAAACTTCTGGAGGGGATGATAAGGGACTATATCGTAGAGTTTGCTAAAGACAACAACATCATCAGCAGTAATCAGCACGGGTTTACAAATGAGCGTTCTTGTCAAACCAATCTCTTAACATTCTACGAGGAGGTGAGCTGTTAGCTAGATAGGGGCAGACCAGTGGATGTGGTGTACCTGGATTTCGCTAAGGCGTTTGCTACAGTTCCCCACAAGCGCTTCATTTATAAAATAAGGTCTGCAGGTATAGACTGGTCTGATGTGGTAAGCGGGGTCCCCCAAGGCTCAGTCCTGGGACCAACCTTGTTCAATTTATTTATAAACAGCATTAAGGATGGGATCAGTAGTTCTATATCAGTTTTTGCAGATGACACAAAATTGGGCAGGGCAATAACTGCACAGCATGAAGCAGATATCCTACAGAGTGACCTGGACAAAATAACAGAGTGGGCAACGACTTGGCAAATGAGGTTTAATGTGGAGAAGTGTAAGGTTTTGCACTTGGACTAAAAACATAAAAGCACAATACAGGTTAGGGGGGGGGACCCTTGGGGGAATCAAAAATGGAGAAAGATCTGGGAGTCTTGGTTGATGATAGATTAGGCAACAGCATGCAATGTCAAGCGGCAGCTGCCAAAGCCAGAAGAATAATAGCATGCATAAAGAAAGGGATGTATTCCAGAGATAAGACTATAATCCTTCCACTTTATAAAACTCTGGTTCGACCACATCTGAAGTATTCTGTCCAGTTCTGGTCGCCAGTCCTCAGGAGGGATGTGTTGGAGCTGGAGAGAGTCCAGAGAAGGGCAACTAAACTGATTAGGGGATTGAGGACCTTAATTATGAAGAGCGTCTAGAATCATTTGATTTATTCTCCCTGGAGAAGAGACGCCTGAGGGGGCACATGATAGCAATTTATAAATATCTCAATGGGGATCTCGGCGTAGAAAAACAGCTATTCAGTCGAAGGGATTGCAAGAGGACTCGAGGGCATACGATGCGATTATAGGAGAAGCGTTTTAACCTCAGGCAACGTGGGGGGGGGGGGGTTATTTACTGTTAGGGCTACAAGATTGTGCAATTCTCTACCACAAGAGGTGGTTTCTGCGGGAAGTATGGTGGCTTTCAAAAGACTTAGACGTACATCTCAAGGATCAGAACATTCAGGGCTATGTGAGATGATTACAGCCACACACACCTACACAGGTTGAACTGGATGGACTATTGTCTTTATTCAACCTCACCTACTATGTAACTATGTATATGTAACATGGTATAGTAGATCTTTCCTTAAGAGCCGGTTCACACTGGGGAGACTCAAAGTCTCCCCAACTTTGAGCCGCCCCGTGCAGCACGAATTCATCGCGGCTTGCAAATAGCTTCTCTAAAAGAAGTCAATGCAAGCCGCTCTGATGTTGCCCCGAAGTAGTGCAGGAACCTTTTTCTAAGTCAGAGCGACTTGAGTCGCTCTGATTAGAACGGTTCCATTGCACAGAATGGAGCACGACTTGTCAGGCGACCCGGGACTTAAAGCTTTTTTGAATATTTTCTCAGCACTAGGGACAATACTTTTTATACTTCATTGAATGAAGAGTGTCCCTTGTGCTGATAGCTGCTATTTTAGTTGAGATCTTCATTCCTCTGCCGCTATACTCTCACAACGGTGATATATCAGGGCTGTGGGGGTAGGTATGTGCTACTGGACCTGTCACAGACTTGTCAAAAGTAGCAGCACGGCTTCCTGAGGGGGCACAGTTAAGAAGAAAGAGCAGACAGCGCTGGCAGGAGACTCCAAAAGATTAGGTAAGGGACCACTCTGAAATATTGCTTCACAGAGCAGGTAAGTATAAACTCTTATACAAACAAAAATAGTGCAGCGCTAACAAATATGGTATACCCATACAGTGAATATGATGAATGGAATTGAATACACATAAATCATATGATAAGAGATAATATAATCAAACGGTGTGAGTAGTAATTTAAATGAATAAACGTAGATCAAAAAAAGTCCATAGGTGATCCAATAACAGTGCGCAAGTCCCAGAAAGGTGATGTCAGAGCGGAAAGCTTGAATCCCAAGTTAAGGTAGGAATACACCCGCGACAACACAATATAAGGTGGCAGCTTACCAGAAGCTAAGGCCTCCAACCCAATGGAACGGCCACACACGCTTTGATGTAAAACCAAGTGTATCGCATCTTTCAGGAATCAGGGAATCAAAAATACTTTGCTGCACCATGCAAGGCTTAGGACTCCAAAGAAGATGTCACATCTCCTCTGCTACCACTTCCAGTAACGTCTCGTCTCTAAATTTTGTTTTTTAGTTTAGTGCAGGATTTTTTTGTGATTTGTAAACTCTTATTTAAAGCAAAAAAAAAAAAAATATTATCTTTAACCACCTCCCACCCGGCCATTGTACATATACGGCCGGGCGGGAGTCTCGTCCTTCTGATCGGACGTTACGGAACGTCCTTTAGAAGGAGAGAGATCGCTCCGCCACGGGCGCGCGCAGTGGCGCGATCTCGAAGTGCCTGTGTCGCTCGGACACAGAGCAACAACATTCGGCAGGAGGGCCCTGTGATTCGCCCTCCTGATCACATGACAGCTGTGTCCAATCACAGCTGTCATGTAATGTAAACACAGCCGTTGTAACGGCTTTGATCTCTTCTTTTCCTCAAACAGATCCTGTCAGTGAGGAGAAGAAGAGACAATCTGTGCTGCAGCCAGGGGATCAGTGAGTTTGAAGCATTTTTTTTTGCTAATTACACACTGATCACCCTGTTAGTGTCCCCAAAACACAGTGTCCCCAAAACACAGTGTCCCAAACACTGAAAAAAAAATCATTAGGCACACATCTGTCCATGGATCATCCCGCGCACATCGTCACCCGATCTGCTACACCTGTCTGTGATCTGACACATCTGTCCGTGGATCATCCCGCGCACATCATCACCTGATCTGCTACACCTGTCTGTGATCCAAAACATATGTCCGTGATCTGACGCACCAGTCCCAGTGAACATCTGCCGCATCTCACTTCAACATCTGTCCCAGAAATCATCTGTGCACATCTGTCCACATGGCGAAAATTTTTTACAGCAGCGAGGAGGCTGTCCAAATTATCCAGAGTATGTCGGATGAGAGTAGCGGGGAACTCTCTCCGTCAGACTCGGATAGCGAGTATGAGCCAGTAGAAAGCAGTGGCTCAGAAATGGAGACGGAGGATGATAGAATTCAAACAAAGAGGCTCAGGAGATTTGAGCAGGCGCAGGCTTCCACCAGCAGCGCAACAACTCCTGAGGCCTCCATCAGCCGCACAACAACTCCTCAGGCATCCACCAGCCGCGCAACAACTCCGCAGGCATCCACCAGCCGCGCAACAACTCCGCTGGCATCCACCAGCCGCGCAACAACTCCGCAGGCATCCACCAGCAGTGCAGCACTCCACGTCCACGAATATACGCAGGCATCCACCATCAGTTCTGCAAGTCCTAGTGCAGTGGCAAGCGCAAGCAGGGCATCATCCCTGCATGACAGGCCAGCTGCTGGTAATGGGGCGTCCCACCCACAACGAGGCAGGGCCCATACTAGCCTTCCGGATGTTCTGTTATATCCGACATGGCTGCCCGATACTTCAGCAGAACCTGTAATTCCCCCTTTTACAGCACAGCCAGGCCCTCAAATCCAATCGGATAATGTAACCCCACTTTATTATTTTCATTTGTTTTTCACGAATGATCTGCTGAACTACATCGTGGAGCAGTGTAATCTGTACGCCAGCCAACATATTGCTAGCAATCCGGATTCATCCTATGCCCGCCCTTTTGTTTGGAAACCCCTCACCGTGGAAGAATTTAAACTTTTCCTTGGACTGACCCTCAACATGGGTCTGACAAAAAAAAAATGAACTCCATTCCTACTGGTCTACCGTACTTTGCCATCATATGCCAGTCTACTCCTCTTTGATGCCCAGAACCCGTTATGAAATGATAATGCGATTTTTACATTTCAACGACAATGCCCAGTGCCTCCCCCGAAATCATCCAAATTATGATAAATTATTCAAAATTCGTCCCCTAATCAATTTTCTTTGCTCCAGCTTCAAGCAAATGTTTACCCCTGATAAAAATATTTGTGTGGATGAATCCCTAGTCCTCTTCACCGGAAGGCTTAGAATAAAACAATACCTCCCAAGTAAACGTGCCAAATATGGGGTAAAGTTTTACAAAGTATGTGACAGGGCCACTGCCTACATTTTCGATTTCAACATTTATGACGGAAAGGACAGTCAGCTGAACCCCCCTGGGTGCCCTACCTATATCGAGACAAGTGGCAAAATCGTCTGGCAGCTGATAGAACCACTGTTTGGGAAGGGTTACCACCTATATGTAGACAATTTTTACACCAGTCTCCCACTTTTCCGCCATCTATACCTAAAAAAGACTGTGGCCTGGGGGACAGCACGGTCCAACCGCAAGGGCTTCCCACAGAGATTGATCAGCCAAAGATTAAATCGGGGGGAAAAAGCCAGTATGCGCAATGAAGAGGTACTAGCTCTGAAGTGGAAAGATAAAAGGGACGTCTACATCCTTTCCACAATACATGACGACACCATGGTGGAACTTCAGACAAGACGAGGTCCCATCCAGAAGCCAAAAAGCATCCATGAATATAACCTATTCATGGGGGGGTGGATATGAGCGACCAGCTGATGCAGCCCTACTTGGCCACCAGGAGATCACTGTTCTGGTATAAAAAAGTCGCCATTTATATAATTCAGCTAGCCCTGTTCAATTCCTATGTCATTTTTTCCAAGTGTACCCAAGGACGTTATCATGGCCCTTCTCTATCCCCATGGCCACCCCCCGAACAAATTCGCTCTGATGCATTAGCCAGACTTCATGAAAGGCACTTCCCGGATATCCTCCCTCGTACCCACACAGGCCGCAGACACCAAAAAAAATGTTGTGTATGTTCACATAGAGGAATTCGCCGTGACACCAGATACTACTGTCCCCAATGTCCCTCCCAGCCAGGCCTCTGTATTGTAGGGTGCTATCGTGTTTATCACACTTCAGTACACTATTAGTAAAGACATTTTCCCAGTTTCCACTATCTGCTATTTCTGTGTATGACCCGGACTGTTTATCGACTATGATGTGAAGATATTTTTCCAGTTTCTGCTATTTCTGTGTATGACCCGGACTGTTTATCGACTATGCCTCTGCCAACCATGTTTCTGCCTTACACGTGAATTGATCTCGGCCTGTTGAATGACCATTCTTTTTGCCTGCCTCCTGGAACTGATTATTTGCTCTGCCACTGTACTATTCAGGGGTCTCACACAGGTTAGGGGCTCCAGAATAGAATTTCCGAGTGGAGAAAACTTTTTTTCTCCAGGTTTTTGTTTTCTCGGATTAGGGTCTGGATCTAGGAGGCTTCAAAGAGATTTGGGTGGGAGAAGCCTCTACCCCTGTCCTCAGGTCTTACCTGACCAAGGCCCCCAAGCCTTATAGTGCTGCCTGCTGCCACCTGAACTGGCCATGCCTATGCCTGCCACCTGAACTGGCCATGACTATGCCTGCTAACTGAACTACTGCCAGGACCAATACTTTGGCATATCCCTGCCTGCTGCCTGGAAAATTCCTGAACATCTCCATTGGCTGCCTGGACCAATGCTTTTCCTGTGCTGGGCAGTATTCGTGCCTGCTAAAACCACAGGTAATCATTTTTTTTACCCTTTGCTCAGCAGAATGTATTTTGGGGTGTAATTCTTGATCTGTACATGCTATGTGTTAGAAGCCTGACTGTGCTACTTGGATGTTGGGCCTCTGTATGTGGCCAGGCTGTGGAAAAGTGTCACACATGTGGTATCGCCATACTCAGGACGAGTAGCAGAATGCATTTTGGGGTGTAATTTTTGCTATGTACATGCTTTATATTAGAAATATCTTAGAAATGGACAACTTTGTGTAAAAAAAAAAAATATGTTTTTATTTTTTCCACATTTTCCAAAAACTTGTGGAAAAAAATGACATCTTCAAAAGACTCATAATGCCTCATAGAATATACATTGGGGTGTTTTCTTTCCAAAATGGGGTCATTTTGTGAGTAATTCCATTGTCTTGGTGCTCCAGGGCCTTCAAAAATGTGATAGGTACTCGGGAAATGAAATGTGTAATTTATGCCTTTAGAACGCCTGACTGTGCTACTGGGATGTTGGGCCCCTGTATGTGGCCAGGCTGTGGAAAAGTGTCACACATGTGGTATCGCCATACTCAGGACGAGTAGCAGAATGCATTTTGGGGTGTAATTTTTGCTATGTACATGCTATGTATTAGAAATAGCTTATAAATTGACAACTTTGTGTAAAAAAAAATATGTTTTTATTTTTTCCCACATTTTCCAAAAACTTGTGGAAAAAAATTACATCTTCAAAAGACTTATTATGCCTCATAGAATATACATTGAGGTGTTTTCTTTCCAAAATGGGGTAATTTTGTGGGTAATTCCATTGTTCTGGTGCTCCAGGGCCTTCAAAAATGTGATAGGTTGTTAGGAAATGAAATGTGTAATTTATGGCTTTCGAACGCCTGACGGTGCTACTTGAATGTTGGGCCTCTGTATGTGGCCAGGCTGTGGAAAAGTCTCACACATGTGGTATCGCCATACTCAGGAGGAGTAGTAGAATATATTTTGGGGTGTATTTGTAAGTTTATGTATGTCATGTGTGAGAAATACCTTGTTAATTTAACAATTTTGTGGAAAAAAAATCTTCATTACCAAAACTATTGTGGCCAAAAAATTGCAACTTCAAAAAACTCACTATGCCTCTTACTAAATACCTTGGACTGTCCTCTTTCCAAAAAGTGGTAATTTGGGGGGTATTTGTACTCTCCTGACATTTTAGGGCCTGAAGAAATGAGATAGGTAGTCAGTACATCAGGACTGTTAAATTTTCAATGATACGTAGCCTAGCTTGAGGGCGCTATAACTTTCACAAAAACCTATTTTCATACACTTATCAGGATTTTTTTTTACCAAAGACATGTAGCAGAATACATTCTGGCCTACATTTTTGACAAAATTTGATTTTATTGGATTTCTTTTAAAACAGACAATAGAAAATATAATTTTTTTTTCGCAATTCTTTCACTTATATCACAAAAAATAAAAAAATCCAGCAGTGAATAAATACCACCAAAAGAAAGCTCTATTTGTGGGAACAAAATGATAAAAAATTCATTTGGGTACAGTGTAGCATGACTGAGTAATTGTGATTCAAAGTGCGAGAGCACCGAAAGCTGAAAATTGGTCTGGGAAGGAAGGGGGTTTAAGTGCCCAGTATTGAGGTGGTTAATATCACCTTAAGCATCCTCTAGGTTTTTACTACTATATGCATTCTTATGAGGGAGATTCCATCAAATGGGGCACAGCCACAGTTCAAGGAATCCCTGGCAACCTAAAGGAACCCTAGGATATACTAAACCCAAATTGTGAATGACTGCTTATAACCACAGGGAGGTAATAGCTCAACAGCCAATGCCAGGATGTAAACCCAATGCCAGATTTTATTTGGATCAAGCTAAAGAAGTTTAATTAGTGGGCATTACTAAACCCTTTACAACAGCAGCCAACTGCTGCTGGAGGAAATAGCAAGTCTAACGCAATTATTTCCCCTGGTATTAGGTTGCAGACTGGGACCTCTGTAAATATGTACCTGCATCCTCAGGCAGGCATTCCAGTTATGGCCTATTTTAGAGGGAAAAAAAGCCAGAAGGCATTTTACCAACCTTGACAGGAATACCTAATCTTTGGTATTTTCTGTTCTACTCACCCCTCAGCAATGCATGGACAGCATTCTGATGCTTTAAGCAGAGGGATGAATGACTGGCAGTTATGGGTGCG